>NC_069659.1:14549090-14850795 GCF_027244095.1 Hemicordylus capensis
TAATACGCCTGCTGGTTCTGTGACATTAAATTTGGGATGGCCCATTTCACACATACAGATCATTATTTAACAGGACAGTCATCACGAAAGAACACACATACGTGAACCAGTTTGGCAGGAGTTTAGAGAAAAATGTTCATGGGCTTGAGTGGAGGGAGATACAATACAGGAAACAGAGCTGTGTTCTGAAGTGGCTACTGTTAGTCATTGATGTCTTCATGCAGGTATTTAGGTAAGGCATACCTCACCTAAATGTCAGATAAAATCAGATGCAGTAGTTGTACATGGAAGTGCAGGTTTTTATGGACATTTGGCACATGAGGTTTAAGTCAGGACTGAGCTGAAATGGCACTGGGTGTGGAGAAGCCAGTTTAATGCTCAAGCTGGCAGCCACCATTTCTCCGTGAAGAGAGCTGGTCCTGTGGTAGCAAGCATGACTTGCCCCCTTAGCTAAGCAGGGTCTACCCTGGTTGCATATGAATGGGAGACTAGAAGTGTGAGCACTGTAAGATATTCCCCTTCAGGGGGTGGAGCCGCTCTGGGAAGAGCAGAAGGTTCCAAGTTCCCTCTTTGGCTTCTCCAAGATAGGGCCGAGAAAGATTCCTGCCTGAAACCTTGAAGAAGCCACTGCCAGTCTGTGAAGACAATACTGACCTGGATAGACCAATGGTTTGACTCATTATATGGCAGCTTCCTATGTTCCCTAGAATGTCCCTTGGAGTGATGTTAACATGTAGCATTGTTCTGAGGGGCATTCTGCAGAAACGGTAGTTCCCAGCTGGTGCATGCCCCCCACAACAACCCTACAATGACAGAGCATCACTGGAGAAAAAAACAGCAGCGCCCAGAAAGCATCATCATCATCATTACATATATATATACACACCACCTCAACAAAAAGTTCTCATAGTGGTTCACACACAAAAAAGGAATCAGATGGCCTGCTCTCCTCAAAGAGCTCACAATGTAAACAGAAAAAAGATGAAAGATACCAGCAACAGCCACTGGAGGGATGCTGTGCTGGGGATGGATAGGGCCAGTTACTCTCCTCCTGCTAAAAGGAAAAGAGCCACCACTTTAAAGGGTGCCCCTTTGCTCATTTAGCCGGGTCTGTTGCTACCACTGCCATGAAAAGAAGTGTGGTAAAAGACAAAGGGGTAGCAAACAACAGTAGAGCAATTTCACACCCTACCACAAATTCAGCCAAAGGTTCATCCTAGAGAACTTTCAGCGAGCCCTTGGAATCTCTCTCACACAGACTGAAATCCAGAGTAAGTAAGCAAATAAGTAATAAGTTTATTGTTATAACCACTGCTCATAACATAAGACATCCAGAGTAATGTTGCATGCACTGAATAACTGAGGGGGAAGAGGGATATTACACTAACCCTTTCTTCCTTCAGCAGCTGTCTATGCCTCCCAAAAATATGTCCTTGAGGGCTGTAGGACCCTCAGGGACATATTTTCAAGTAGCACAAAGGGCTGCAGATGGAAGGGCAGATTGGCTAAAATTGCCCTTCCTTTGTTGCTTGCACAATATTATTTGGTTCATGCAACATTATTCTGGATATCCACTTGCACTCCATTCTTCTCCTTTAACACTTAAGCTCCCATAGCTGTTCTGTATACCATGGGCCTGATTTTGAGGTGGAGCATAGAAGACGCTTAGGGGCGATTGTGTCTACTGTCCTGGTAAGTTCCCTGTTCCTCCACCAGGACATCAACAGAATCACTGGTAGAACCAACCCTAAAACCTTCCAAGTCCTCTTGGAATCCTATAGGATCCAATATTACTAGACATATGGATAATATGGTGTAAAATTAGGGCTTCAACCCAATTAAGAAAAGTTAAACAATTATTCAACAGATTTTTAATGTTTATCAGTTTATTACATTTTTATGTAGTTTTTAAAGGCCTGTTTCCTTGCTCTTCCATCATAAAAGGAAATGAAGACAAGATATAGTGTATTTGGAGACTGGCATAGAGCGACACTGAGCATGGTCCCGGGTCGATATCTGTTGATATCAGCAGAAGAGTTAAGCATCTGCTTAACCCTCTCTTGTTGAAATAAGTAAGACATTAAAGTGCTTAACTTCCGCAGGATTGAGTCCCTGGATTTCAAATATTTGTTGTGAGAAGCACATAGTAAATCAGAGAAATGAACTCCTAGTTTAATATATAATCCTGTTCCCTTCCTCTTTTGAGTTCCTATTCCTAATAAAATAGTTCAATTTTATTTCCCCAAAGAATTGCTTTTTATGATGGAGCTGAAATGATAGCCACAAATATCTCTCCCTGCCCATTTCACTAAGAGCATAAAGCAACTGCAGTGTCCATTTCAGACGATTGCATTTTCGTCCAGGTGAAGGAGCTAAAGCGACACAAATGATCACAGGTGGATGCTTAATACAGATATTTGCCTTTTTAAAAAAAAAAACTGCATTCAATTTCTATGAAAAGAATACTTCTTACAAATCACTGCTCAGTGTAAATTGTTCCCTTAGGTGTTTGTTGAATGGGGATCCTGGGAGAACGCTAGGATTCTACATCCCTTATGATGTGGTATGAGAGCTTTTCTTATGACGGCAACTTGGCAGTATAGCTGCTAGCAACTAGAGTACGCCAGAACCATAAGCAGAATGAAAACATGAACTGAAATGGCTGAAGACAGACTGGAGAGCTAAGGCTGAAGAAGAGAGGTGCTACAAATAATGTAACAGGCAGGGCTGACCAGAGGCGTAACTAGGGAAAACGGCGCCCGGGGCAAGCACTGAAATGGCGCCCCCCCACCGTGCCCCGCCATCGCCCCCCCCAACATACTACATTATACTTAGGTTTTTCCTCACAAGCGCCCACCGCCGCCGCCGCCAAGCCAGGCCACTGACTGGCCGCCAGGCGCCAGCAAAGCAATGGGGGGGGGCGCAGGCGGCATGGAAGGGACCGCTCGTGGGGAAGGGGGCACTGACGCGCTCCTTTGACTGCTGCAGAGCTGCTGCACTGAGCAGGAAACATTTGTATTAACAAGTTTTAAAAAAAAAAAATTTAAAAAAATTGGTCATGGTGGCGCCCCCCACGTGACCAGAAAAGATGGCGCCCGGGGCACGTGCCCCCCCTGCCCCCCCTATAGTTACGCCTCTGGGGCTGACAGCAGCCCAGTTTGGGCCTTCTTTGGCCCGGTTCAGGCCTATGTGCCTGTGTGGAGGCCATTTTAATGGCCTCTGCCCATGCACCGAGGTCACTAAAATGGCCTCCATGTGTTGCAGAGGCCCAAACCAGGCCACTGCCTACCTATGCTGGGGGAGGCCAGCAGGGGTGGGGCTGTCCTACCTCTGCCCCGCCCTCACGGCTGCGGCCACTGCAGCCACTATCGACACATAAGTAGTTACTTACTCCCTTCCCGCCTGCTCTTCCCTTAGGCAAGCCTCCCTGCCTCTTTACTGGTAAAGGGAAATCCAACCCGAATTTCCCTTTACCAGTAGAGCTCTGAGCCAGAGCGGTTCAAACCGGGCCTGGTTAGGTTTGGACTCAGACTGACTGAACTCAGTCCGGTTTGAACCTGTCAGGATAGCTCACACACCCCTATTCTTTAGGAACAAATGAAACTGCCTTATAGCAAGTCAGACATTGGTCCATCTAGCTCAGCATTGTCCACACTGACTGGTAGTGGCTTCTCCCAGGTTCCAGGCAGGAGTCTTTCCCAGCCCTATTCCCAGCCCTATTTTCTTCTGGGAAAGAAAGGAGTCTTTCCCAGCCCTATTCCTGAAGATGTCAGGAATTGAACCTGGGACTTCTGCATACAAAGCAGGTGTTCTACCACTGAGCTACAGCCTCATCTCCAAAGGTGGCATACATGGATCTGCCATTCCGGCACTGACCACACCAATTTTCAAATTCAAGTGCTGGTTTTAACCTTTAAAGCCCTAAATGGCTTGGGACCAGGTTGCCTGAGAGAGTGCCTTGCCCCATATGTCCTGACGCGGACCTTAGGATCTTCGGAGGGCCTGCTTCAAGTGGCCCTGCAAAATGAGGTGAGGCAGGTGGCTCCTAGGGAGAGGGCCTTTTCGGTGGCTGCACCCCATGTATGGAATAGCCTCCCCAGTGAGGTTCGCCTGGCTTCATCACTTTGTTCTTTTAGATGCCAGGTAAAGACCTTTATGTTCGCTCAGGCCCTTTAAATTTTGATTTTTAAAGATGACTTTTTAAAAAAGTGTTCAAATTGTTTTGCTGTGTGCGTGTGCACATGCTGATTTTATCTGTTATGTGTTTTTATTTGATGTTTTAATGCTGTGTTGTGAACTGCTCAGAGAACAATTTTTTACGGGGCTCTAACAAACAAAGTTTATTATTATATTTGTTTGTTTATGATATGTATTCCCCACCCATCCACTACACTACTGCTCGGGGTAACTCACAAAATAATAGAATTATTATTTTATTAACCATTAATAAAATAAATACAATATAAAGTACAAAATTAATAAAATTAAACAATTTAATAGACCAAGTTAACCACATTTATAACATTTTTTAAAAGTTCAAAATAGAAGTTATTAATAAAAAGCTAAAAACTAAGAACTAAAAAACTAAAGAGCCTACCAGATATAAGCAGTAGATAAAACATTAAAAAGCCTCTTTTAAAAGATGTTTCTTTAATAGTTTTTTTAAAGAAACACTGAGGGAGGGAGCTCTTCTGGGGAGCATCTGAAAGCTGAGGGGCCACAACCGAAAAGGCCCTGTCTCAAGTCCCTGCCAACCGGATCTCTGTTAGTGATGAGGCCAGGGACACATCTAGGTGATGCTGGCGCCTGGACCTGAAGGTCTTCAGAGGGCCGCCCCACTGTGAGGAACCCCCTCTGCTGTGAGCTCCCCATGCCATGAGGCCCCACTTAAAAAAAATAGTGCAAACCTGGGGGGCCTCCTGCCACCACTGCCTGCCACTGCCCCAGCTGCCGCACCACTCCTTGCCCTTTCCGACACCTTCTCGCAGCTGCCATGTGTGCGGCTGAGGGGGTGGGGGTGATCCAAGCAGACTTCCCCTTATGGTGGCGGAGGTGGGTGGAGCGGCCACTGGGCCTGAGAACTGCGAGGCGCTCCTGCACACCTGCGCAGTTGGAATAGGTCATCACAAGCCCATGATGTCACATGACAATATGCTATCTGCATATGGAATCCCCTCTGCCCAATCACCGTGGTACTTCTGCTTTGTTTCCTCCGATCGGTAAAGCACTGTGTGGTGGGGCTTGCCACAGACATCCTTAGCCATATATATACACTACATAAGAACAGCCCTGCTGGATCAGGCACAAGGCCCATCTAGTCCAGCATCCTGTTTCACAAAGTGGCCCACCAGATGCCGCTGGAAGCCCACAGGCAAAATCTATGTGCATGCTTCTCTCCTGATTTTACTCCCCTGCAAACTGGTATTGAGTGTCATCGTGCCTAGCTGAACCTGCACAGAGCATCTGTGTGCTAGGACTTTGTTGCCCCCTGCCACAACCCGTGCTTTATTGTTCAGGGTCAGCCACACCCTCCCCACCACTCGCTTGCTCGCCACCTCCCCTACCACTTGCTCGCTCAAGCACTCATCCTCTCCCCACCAGCTCACCCCCTGCCTGCCACTCACTCGCCATAAACTCAAAGCTCAATAAAATAGGTGCATTTTCAAGAGTCACTTAAAAACAGCTAGAGATGGAGGGAGGTTCTGATTCAGGAGCATGCTCTAGAGCCCTGGGTCAGCCCTAGAGAAGGCCAAGTTCTGGGTCATCACCAAACAAGTCGGTGGTAATAAAGTGCCTAAAAGTACAGTCAATTATTAAATAACAGAATGTCTTCTGTAAAAAAAGAAAAAGTACGGGTGCTCACAAAATTTTCCTCTGTTGAATTTGGGAGTCCTGAATTCTCAGAACCTTTTACCAAATTGCCACTGATAATATCAGAATCCATAGTTCTTCTAGGTTTTATTTCTGGAATCTGCACTTTTTCCAAAAGGCAGCAAAGAAGAAAAAAGCCTCAAAGGAAATAAAAATAGTTTCTTCTGGCGATGCTGAACCTTTTTCCCCTCCCTCCACAAATCTATTATCCGCATGCCAAAACTTGCCTTTCTTGCTGAAAGACAATTAGATTGCAAAACAAGATATAATGTAACAATGGAATAATAATTTAGCAGAACTGAGGACAACTATCCATTCTTTAAAACACTGGCCAAAGTTTAGCATTTTCTGTTTGTTTCTGATTTGATCATTCTTCGAGCGATGAGATTTGGTACATAAACAGAGTTCTTCATTTCACATTCCAACTAGACATCTATCTACTCATTTCCAAGGGAGATTGCAAATCATGTTGATTTGCACTGCTTTTGTTCAACTAGAATGAAACTGTTCTGCTTGCAGAAAAAAACTGAAAGAGAAAGGGCACATAGATCAGGTTTCCCAGTTGGGAAATCTGATTGAAACAACATTCAAGATATACAAATGCAATTTACTAGTGATAACTTTGCACAGTTAAAAAGGGTCTCAGATTAAAGATTAACTTAAAGGAGTGTGTCCTGGTCATAGCTTCCTGGGCTACTGGCTGGTCACAGTATACAATCTGAAAATTGGTAATTGTTCTGAGGAAAAGCATGTGCTAAATTCATGTTAGGAAGCTGGGTGTGTGGAAAACAATCTACAGCAATCTGTACATCACACAGTAGACAGCTTCATGGGATCCTAATTAGGGAAGGAGACACATCCTACTCAAGTTCAGGAGCTGTGAATGCTCTCATTTTGGATTGTCAGTGAGCAAAAAGCAAGGTAGGAGGGTAAGGAACTAGCCCTATCCACCCCCAGCACAGTACCCCTCCACTGACTGTTGCTGGTGTCTATTTTACGTTTCTTTTTCAGATTGAGAACCCTTTGGGGGCAGGGAGCCATTGTGTGTGTGTGTTTGTGTGTGTGTGTGTGTGTGTGTGTATATCTGTAAACTGCTTTGGGAACTTTTGTCGAAAAGCAGTTTATAAATATTTGTTATATTCGTTGTAATTAGAATTGTGAGAACAGCCCTAGCAGGATTTATGCATCTATATATTACATTTATGTATTAGTTTCCAATAAGTATTATTTATTTCCACACAACATTTCTCTTGAATCATTTCACCTTTTCCCGTGTATTTTCAATGGCTGACATCTTGCGCAGCATAGCGTGGGTAGTTCAGAAATGCCCATGCCACTGTGGACATCTGAAACTCCACCCACACTCCTGCAGAACTGCCCTGTTCCACTACTACTAAAAATATGCAATTGCTGTTGCACAGTACTAGGTCCATTGGAAATAATTATGTCCCCAAGGGTTGCGTCAAGTGTGGAAATCACCCCCGCCGCCGCTTCTGTATGCCTGACAATGCACAGCGAGGAAAACCTCCTACAGTGTGAACACATCTTCCTTGTGCATCCACATGAGCTTGCTCTGGATGTCAACCACTATTCTCTTTTTCACATCTAGGTTTTGGGGTTCTTCTGCAGATAGGGTTGCAGACTCCTACAGAAGCTATTGCCTGAGATATCCCCCGCTAAGTATTTGCCCCAATAGTTTTCACAACACCATGCCATCAAAGTCTCCAAGATTGCTTTCAGTTGTCACCTGGAGATTAATGTCCGTTTCTGGAAATTCCAGACCAGTCCCAGAGAATGGGCAACCTTATCTGTGAGCTCCTTCATTTTTTTAATTTTGCTTCTAAAACAAATACTACAGAACTTGGAAGCAGAACTCTCAGAGCAGACTGAGAATCATTACAGAAGCAAAAGGCTAAAATAGCCATTTCAATTCCTTCAAATTAGGGTTGCCAACAGGCCAAGGAAAAGTCACCCTAGTCCGCTCTTGAGCTTTTAATGTGCAGAAATCAGCAGGGGAAGCTTTTTCCTGCATGGAGATGAACATGTAATACTTGCTAATGTCTGCTCAGCAAACCATTGTTTGCAGATGGCTGAAACTTAGCAACCCACTCTCAGGGTCAAAGGTCAAGGTACTAGTACTACCTCCATATTGTTCAGGAAAAGCACAATGCATTCCATTTCCACAAAAGGAGCTGCTAAACAACACACTGGTTAAGTGGCAGGAATGGAAGGAAACCCAATCATAAATAAGACAGAAAGTAAACAAAAGGAGGCCTTTTGCTGGCAAAATGGCTGTTAGTGGTATTTATTGCACTTTTGGCTCTTAGCTGGGCAGAACTTAGACTGTACTTTTATATCCTTTGGCACCAATCACTTTCTTATTACAGTAAGTGACAATCACAACAGATCCAGTTATCTCAACAAAAGGACACAGTTGGTCTTTTCTTGCACTAGCCTTACAAACACAGATCCACAGAAACACACAGATTTGTGTACAGTTTTGCTGCCAAGATATTGATCCTGTTCAGAAAATCCAACAAACCGTGGTTTGTTGACTTGGAAATTAGCTGTGCCAACACGTCTTTCCTCCTCCTCTTGCATGCCCAGTTTCCTGATCTCTTAAATCACCAGCTGATATACTGTGCAATGTTACATGCACATTATTGTATCTATTTAGCATATTTTATTTATTTATTCAGCATATTTTAATACCACCCCAAACTCACATCTCTGCGTGGTTTACAATAAAACACTGATTAAAAACAAAGTTAAAACATTAAAACTATTTAAAACAATGACAAATTCTATGAATCTAATAAAAAGCCTGGGTGATTAAATGTGTCTTGACAGCCCTTTTAAAAGTTGTGGTTGATGGGGAGGCTCTTATTTCACTCGGGAGCTCCTTGGAGTGGCAACAGTGATGGCCCATCCCTGAGGCAGCTGAAGACAGATCTCCCCAGATGATCTCAATGGGCAGTGGGGCGCATAACAGAGAAGACATTCTCTTAAATGCCCTGGGCCTAAGCTGTTTAAGGCTTTACAGGTTATAACCAGCACTTTGTATTTTGCCCAGAAACATATTGGTAGCCAGTGTAGTACTTTTAATATAGGTGTAATATGGTCTCTTCGAGATTACCCAGAGACCAACCTGGATGCCACATGTTACACCAGTTGCAGGTTCCGGACTATGTACAAAGGCAGCCTCACATAGAGTGCATTGCAGTAATGACGTCTAGCATATTTTAAAATTTTTATTTAAGAACATAAGAACAACCCTACTAGATCAGGCCCAAGGCCTATCTGGTCCAACATCCTGTTTCCCACAGTGGCCCACCAGGTGCCTCTGAGAAGCCCACAGGCAAGACGTGAGGGCATGCCCTCTCTCCTGCTGTTGCTCCCCTGCAACTTGTATCTTGCCTCTGAGGCTGGAGGTGGCTTATAGCCATCAGACTATTGGCCATTGATAGACCTGTCCTCCATGGATTTGTCTAAGCCCCTTTTAAAGCCATGCAAACTAGTGGCCATCACCACATCCCAGGGCAGGGAATTCCATAGTGTGAGAGCACTCTTGCACAAGTGCTAAAACTGCACAAACAGTTGGGTGACAATATGGTCATTGGAAATAATAGCACAAACATCACATTGCAACGCACACATAATGTTGCACCAATATGTCAGTGACCATTTTCTGTGACATCTGAACTATGGTTTAATCTGTGACTTAAATTACTTTTGATTAATTTAATTAATTAATGCTTAAATGACTTTTTCCCAGTTTGGAGATCTTGGGAAACTGTCATGTTGAAAGCCAGGAAGCTTTGAAATCAGACAGATGCAGCAAGGGCAGGAGGAAAGCAGAAGAAGGAACCTGAGCACAGACAACTCAATAAAAACCCACCAAGCCACAGTCTGATGGATCATCTAAAGAGGGCCATACTGCTAACTAGGCAAAGAAGCAGCTTTTTAAAGTGGTGATTCTCTTTATTTAGCAGGAGGAGAGTAACTGGTCCTATCCACCCCTAGCACAGCATCCCTCCAGTGACTGTTGCTGGTATCAATCTTATGTTTATTTTTAGACTGGGAGCCCTTTGGAGACAGGGATCCATCTTCATTTATTCATTTTTTCTCTATGTAAACTGCTTTGGAAACTTTGGTTGGAAAGTGGTATATAAGTATTTGTAGTAGTATGTAGTAGTAGTGTGAAAATGTAGTCTGGTGTTTCCCAGTTTTTGAATACTTGGGGCAGGACTCAGGATGGAGGCCCACTGTATCAACTCTCAAAAAGATACACAAGTCATTTCTTGATCAGTGCCTTAAAACAATGACAAAGCATTCTCATTAACTAACTTTACTAATTTTTTTTATCCCTATGAAAACTCGAGGCCAGTTCACACAATCATTTTAATGTTCGCTTACCAGTAAATCCCAAGTCTCCAAGCCACAGGTGTTCCCATGGAGCATGTGGTGTGAACTCAGACATTTTTGCCGAACCTAGATCAATGCTGCAAAAACCTGGCATTTAACCAGGACTGACCAGCCAAGTTCAGATCTAATATTAACGATCCTGGTTAAATGACAGTCAATTGTGGTGTACATCTAAGATTGCCGGAAAGACCCCGAGTTCATACGACATTCTCCGTGGGAGCACACTTAGCTCAGCAACCTGGGACTTGCTGGTAAGTAGACATTAAAACAATCATGTGAATTGGCGCATACAATAAGCCAGGTTTGCAACCTTGGGTTCGCAGATGATGCTGGACTACAATTCCCCCAGTGAAGTCATTGTGGCTTGAGATGATGTGATTTGTTGTGCGACAATATCTGGAGACCCAAGGTTTGGAACCCCTGCAGTAAGAAGTACAAAGTCTCTCAAATCTGTGATTATTATTTTTAGTATTAAAAATATTAACACTCTCTAAAGTAACACTCCACCATCTGAAATTGCATCCCAAGAGAGGTACACCTGGTCCCCTTGCTGTATGCTTTTAAACAGGCAGTGAGTGAAGCCCATTTTATTCAATGTTGCTACTAATCAGTTCCCAGTTTCTTCTGCTCCTGCAGCCATTGTCCTGGGAGGATGGCTATGCAGCAGGTTGGACTGTCTGTAACCCTGCTGCTTGCAGCTAGCAGGCTGCCAGCCAACTGTCAACACCTCAGATCAAGTGTTATTATATGGGCAAGAAGCTAGACATTCAAGCATCCAATTATTATCTCTTGCAGGAGTGGATCTGTTTGTTCAGCACCCAAGGCCACGTTCCAAATACATCACAGGCCAGAGGGCCAACCATTGCTAATTCTCACATTTTAGCTGTGCACAATTAGCACAATTGGCCTGTAGCTTTTCGGAGGCTGTCAGATATTGAGCTACAGTTGACAGAATTGTTGCAATTAGGGTCCATCTAGACAGTTTGGGGCATGATCTGTGACTGATCATCACACTAGGAGGTAGCAGAGTCTGCATGGCATCCTGTGGTCTGTCACGGTTTCTAGCACACAACAAAATCATGAAAAGGATAAACTTTGAGGCCCTGCACAGATTGGGTCCATATATCTAAATGACCATCTGCTCCCAAATCAACTGGACCAATTGCTAAGATTGGAGGGCCTTAGGAATACAGGGAGCTGCCTTATACCAAGTCAGGCCATTTGTCCATCTAGTTCATTACTGTCTACATGAACTAGCAGTGGCTTCAAGGCTTCAGGCAGGAGTCTTTCCAGCCCTACCTGGAGATGCCAGGTAGTAAACCTGGGTTCTTATGCATACAAGCAGATGCTCTACCAATGAGCTACAACCTCATCCCCTAAGGGGAATACCTTGCAGCAGACAGTGCTCACATGTCACCCACTGAAGTGCAAACCAAGACAAACATTACTTAGCAAAGGAGACAATTCATTTTGGCTACTGCAAGACTGGCTCCCCACCCCTTCTCCTCTTATCTGGAGACAGCAGGTTGAAATCAAGAATTTAAAAAAAAAAATAAAGATTTATTAAGAATCTAAAACCTCACATACTGAGAGAGAGACAGAACAACATACCCAAGCAGGCACTAGCCTTCAACAACTTAACAATTCTAACTGACACTGAAGCTCTTCTCACTGATCTTCTTCCACGTCTGTGGGGAGAGCAGACAATCATGTTTTTGTTGTGTGCTAACTGCCCTCTAGAAACAGTGACAGACCACAGGATGCAAGATTGACCGCAGAAGATCCAAAGGCAGCACTGGGCGGCCAGATTCCCCGCAGCCGGAGCCAGTAGTCATGTGGCCGGATTGGCCGCCCACATGACTGCTGGCTCCGGCTGCGGGGAAGTTCGGCCCCGGAAGTTCCAGGATGCCTCGTGCTAGCATGCAGGGCATCCTGGAGAGACCCCTGCTTGCAGCCTCCCAGTCGGGGGTCTACTCATGTGTCGCTACGCGCCGCGGCAACACATGAGCAAAAAGATGAGGTTAATGGAACATTCACTCCGTTAACCTCGTCTAAGGGGAGGGTTATTTATGGAGGCTAGCTGCTGGGAGCCGCACAGCTCCTGTTGCAGCACACGATTGCCCCAAAGAGGGCTATGTTCCCTTAGCCTGCTTTTGGGCGATTGTGAGAATAGCCTCACTAACTGACCAATTAACATGACTCATCATGCCTCTAGTGGCCAAAAGAGGTTACTGCAATGGTAAGAGTCAGGGCTGTAGAATTCTCACTTCCAACAGGGACTTGGTGGCACAGTTATAATAGCAATAGCAATAGCAATAGCAATAGCACTTACATTTATATACCGCTCTATAGCCAGAGCTCTCTAAGCGGTTTACAATGATTTTTAGCATATTGCCCCCAACATTCTGGCTACTCATTTTACCGACCTCGGAAGGATGGAAGGCTGAGTCACCCTTGAGCCCCTGGTCAGGATCGAACTTGTAACCTTCTGGTTACAGGGCAGCAGTTTTACCACTGCGCCACCAGGGACTCAGGTGAGAAGTCATAAGGTAACTTCACTCCTACCGGGAGGTGGTGCTGGGGGACACCTGCTTCGCACATTGGCCTTTGGCCTATGGGTTGCTGCAGGATGACATCCAGACTGGATTACTGCAATTCACTCTTCATGGGGCTGCCCTTAAAGGTGGTTCAGAAGCATCTCCCAGTTTCCCTGCCGTAAGATTGTGAAACCAGAAATAGGGCATTTACTGCTCCCCAGGACGCTCACTTGGTGACCAGCCTGCTGTGGACCAAAGTAGATATATACAATACTCCAAATGTGGCCGCACCATAGATTTGTATAAGGGCATTATAATAGGGGCAGTTATATTTTCAATCTCCTTCCTAATGATCCCAAGCATGGAATGTATCATACCAATTTGGCAAACAGTTCTGAAGATCTCCACAATACCTCCTTGTGCAAGTTATGTCTTTAACTCTCAAACTGTCTCCTTTTTCAGATTTGAGAAATAACCTCTTGCTTCCCTTTTCTACTAAGCCAGCAATAAAGCGTATTCTCCCATTGGCTCTGATATATTCAGGCTGTGCCCTTTCTTGCATCATAACTCTGTCGCTCTCCTTCAATGATGTCTTTTTGGCTGTGCTTGCCAATTTTATTTTATTTTATTTTTCATTCTAGTTCCTGTGAAAATGCTACAAACTTTATTTCAGAAGTTATAGCTGGCGGCAGCGGGGTTTCTTTCTTTTTAATATACTAAAAAAACTTTAAAATTTCAGTATTTGCTAACCATCTGCTCCTATTTGATGGTAATGAGAGTCTTAAAATGTGGCTATATTTTTGCAGTGTTCCAAAATACCTTCTGTCTGTGCTGCCACATCACATTTAATAATGCCTTTTGCATAAGAGGCATTTGGGTGCTGAAGTGGAAATCTGGTGTGGGGGCTTGTGCAACTTGGGTTCCCATTGGGCACAGTTGTCATCTCCTGCTTTTCTCATCCACCTGTAAACCTGGACATGCCCTCGACTGGCCTGGCAGGGACCAACTGCTCTTGGCTCCTCACCTCTCAGAAGCTGAACTCTCTCTACCACTGGCCATGCCAGTGGCAGCTGGTGGCAGAGGTGAGACAGCAAGGCTCCCATTGGCTGAAATAGAATCAAATCCTAATTGGCTCTGTGCCTCCTCGGACTGCCATGAACAGCTACCATTCTCCTAGCTACATCAATCGGAGAATGGATGTTACTATTGGGACTGACCCTGCTAACTGGACAAAGAGGCACCTTTCACAACAGTACAGGAGAATCTCGTTCTCCTGAGGTTCCATTCTTCATCTATGAGTATTGGAATCGTAATGAGACCTTATTGCTATGGGGAAAGGGGTATTAGGTTACAAAGTGGAGGAAAATACGAAAAATGGCCGCCGCCGCCACCCCAGCAAAATAACTCAAAAAAACTTACTGTGGCATGCTCCGCCAAGTCTATATGTGGCCAGGAATTCAATGTGCCCTGGAATGCCCTCTCAAACCATGACAAATCATGGGGTCAAAAAGGTTCATTTTTTTAAGGAAAGGAACCGCAATATGGCTCCCTGGAGACAAAATGGTAGGCAGAAGTCACCTCCGCAGTCACTACCAGCCCTCTAGGAACTGCAGATATTGGCTTTTAACCCTTTCATATCTTCAATTGGAAGGCCTGCCCAAATGAGGAGAACAGAAAGGAACAGGCTTTCTCAGCTTCCTAAATTGTGGGGTTTTTAATTTCTGGTTTATTTTAAAATTCAAAACCCAATTTTGGGGTTTTTAATCACTGTAATTGTTCAATTGTTGTTTTAAAATGTTTTTAAATTGTTATATTGTTTTTTAATTTGTTTTAGCTCTTTACTGTTTTAGTGGTGTGTTTTAATTGTAAACTGCCCTGAGCTATTTTGGAAGGGTGGTATACAAATCAAATCAAATCAAATCAAATCAAATCAAATCAAATCAAATCAACAAATAAACAAACAAATGAATAATGGGTGTCAATGATACACCCCATGGATACGGGGAGCCGCAAAGAGTGGTTCCATGAATAGCGAGGTTCTCCTGTAATTCTCTTAAATGTAGTAAGGGGAAAGCAACTGGTCCTACGCAATCCCAGCACAGTGTCCTTCCAGCAGGAGTTGCTGGTATCTACTTCCAGTTTTGCACAACATTAATATTAATAGTTGAGACCACAGAGCCCACTCCATTGAATTAGAATTAATGGTCTAATTATCCTGAAGAGTAACATAGAGTCTGACCCTGAGGAGGGAGGAACAGTTGGACCAGAGGATGAGCCCTGAAGCCAGGCTAGATCCTGAGCCTGCCAGTTAGAAGGCCCTAGAACCAGAAACCCCAGATCCAGAACATCCTGAACATAAGAAAAGCCCTGCTGGATCAAGCCCAAGGAAGACCATCTAGTCCAGCATCCTGTTTCACACAGTGGCCCACCAGATGCCACTGGAAGCCAACAGGCAGGAGCTGAGGGCATGCCCTCCCTCTTGCTGTTACTCTCCCGCAACTGATACTCAGAGGCATCCTGCCTTTGAGGCTGGAGGTGGCCTGTAGCCCTCTGACTAGTAGCCGATGACAAACCTCTCCTCCATGAAGTTATCTAAACCCCTCTTAAAGCCATCCAGGATGTTGGCTGTCACCACATCTTGTGGCAGAGAATTTCACAAGTTTATTATGTGCTGTGTGCAAAAGTACTTCCGTTTGTTGGTCCGAAATTGCTTGGCAATCCATTTCATAGGATGACCCCTGGTTCTAGTGTTATGTGAGAGGAAGAAGAATTTCTCTCTATCCACCTTCTCCACACCATGCATGATTTTAAAGACCTCCATCATGTCTTCCCACAGTCATCTTTCTTCTAAACTAAATAGCCCCAGGTGTTGTAGCCTTGCCTCATAAGGGAGGTGCTCTAGGACCCCGATCATCTTGGTTGCCCTCTTCTGCACCTTTTCCAGTTCTACAATGTCCTTTTTTAGATGTGGTGACCAGAATTGTACACAGTACTCCAGGTGTGGCCGCACCATAGTTTTGTATAAGGGCATTAGAATACTAGCAGTTTTATTTTCAATCCCCTGCCTAATGATCTCTACCATGGAATTGGCCTTTTTCACAGCTGCCGCACATTGAGTTGACACTTTCAACGAGCTGTCCACCACGACCCCTAGATCCCTCTCCTGGTCTGTCACCGACAGCTCAGATCCCATCAGCATATACTTGAAGTTGGGGTTTTTTGTCCCAATTTGCATCACTTTACACTTGCCAACATTGAACTGCATTTGCAATTTTGTTGCCCACTCATCCAGTTTGGAGAGATCCTTTTGGAGCTGCTCACAATCCGTTTTGGATTTCACTACCCGGAAGAGTTTGGTATCATCTGCAAATTTGGCCACCTCGCTGCTTACCCCTACTTCTAGATCATTTATGAATAAATTAAAAAGCACTAGTCCCAGTACAGATCCCTGGGGGACCCCACTTCTTACTTCCCTCTATTGTGAAAACTCTCCATTTATACCTACCCTCTGTTCCCTGTCCTTCAGCCAGTTAGCAATCCACACATGTACTTGTCCTCTTATTCCATGACTGCTAAGTTTCCTCAGGAGTCTTTGATGAGGAACTTTGTCAAAAGCTTTTTGGAAGACCAGGTAGATTATGTCAACTTGATCACCTTGATCCACACACTTGTTGACACCCTCAAAGAACTCCAAAATGTCTATGAGACAAGATTTACCTTTGCAGAAGCCATGCTTCTTCTCTCCCAGCAGGGCCTGTTCTTCTATGTGCTTTACAATTTTATCCTTGAGGATGCTTTCCATCAATTTGCCTGGAACGGATGTTAAGCTAACCAGCCTGTAATTTCCTGGATTTGAAAATTGGTGTTACATTTGCTACTTTCCAGTCCTGTGGTACAGAGCCCGATTTCAGGGATAAGTTATATATTTTAGCAAGGAGGTCGGCAATTTGACATTTGAGTTCTTTGAGGACTCTTGGATGGATGCCATCCAGCCCTGGCGATTTGTTAGTTTTCAGTTCTTCCATTCAGTTTAGAACACCATCTCTTGTCACTTCTATCTGACTCAGTTCTTTAGCCTCCATCCCTAAAAAGCCTGTTTCAGGAACAGGTATATGCTCAGTATCCTCTGCTATGAAGACGAATGCAAAGAACTCATATAGCTTCTCTGCAAACGCCATATCCTCCTTAATAATCCATTTCACTCCCTCATTATCCAAAAGTCCAACAGCCTCCCTGGTAGGTTTCCTGCAGCTGATGTATTTAAAGAAGTTTTTTTATATTCCCCTTGATACTTTTAGCTAAACGTTCCTCGAACTCTCTTTTTGCCTCCCTTTTTGTCACCTTACATTTCTTCTGCCAGAATTTGTGTTCCTTTCTGTTCTCCTCATTTGGGCATGCTTTCCAATTTCAGAAGGAAGTCTTCTTCCCTTTTATGGCTTCCTTGATGTTACCTATTAGCCATGCTGGCATCCTCCTGGACTTAGTGGTACCTTTCCTCCTTTTGGGTACCCTTACCCCTAGCCCCCCAATGAACCAGCCTCCTCAGCATCAAGTATTTTGTGCTCCCCAAGTGTACACACCAGCGCTGGCAATGGAATAGGAGGGGCTTGACAGAATGGAGAAGTTCTAGTCTCCATGCCACAGGACTGCACCTTTAAATATCTCTGCCCTTCTGTGAAAATTAAAAAATGAAATGAGGGACACTCCTCTAGTCATATCAAAAGTTAACGTCTGACATGCCCCCACCAACACCTTGCATTGTATTCAGTTCTCCAGCAGTAACTTGTCCTGCCATGACTTCCTAAGCAGAATGTGTGTATATCTGTTTCTTTTTCTTCGTTATGGTTTAATAGAATGTTTTACCCCACAATAGATCTGGTTGTACTTGTTTTACAGAACAGCTGCAACTCAAACATGTTATTCAGCAGCAACATTTGTTATTTGATTTTATGGGAGGGAGAGGGAGAAGGGAAGCTGTGAACCAGCACAACATGCCTATGGGGCAGATACGGTGCAGTAAAACCTTGAGTCTATGGACTATAGGAGGGGAAGGGCTGTCCAATTAGGGGACACTCCATACGATTGAGGCAGTATAAACACTGAAGTGACATTGTCTAGGGGGAAAAGGCCTTATCACTTCATTATGCTGCATGTAGATATAAGAAGAGAAGTATAACCATGGCATCTTCTCTGAAGGGTCACAATCTTGTCCTGCTGAGAGGTTTTCCCTACCAACAAAGCGGATGGTTGTTTGAACTTCAGTCAGCATGAAAGAGGCATCCAGGACAGGAAGGCGGAAAGCTGGTTTTGTGGTAGCAAGCATGAATTGTCCCCTTTGCTAAGCAGGGCCTGCCTTGGTTTGCATTTGAATGGGAGACAACAGGTGAGCACTGTAAGAGAGTACTCTTAAGGGATGAGGCCACTCTGGGAAGAGCATCTTGATGCTTGCATACAGAAGGTTCCAAGGTCCCTCCCTGGCATCTCCAAGATAGGGCTGAGAACCCACTGCCAGTAAGTTGGACTAATGGTCTGACTTGGTATAAGGCAGCTTCCTATGTCTATGGCAGACAAGTCCTTCTCTTTTTTTTTGTTTATGATTTAGACAGCTAAACCATGTGAGGAGCCCATGCAAGGATCTACCATATATCATCATCAACAACTACTACTACTTTATTTGTTAGCTGCTCCATAACAATTGGTCTCTGGGTGGTACACAACAAGATAATTTAAAAAAATTAAAACATGTACCACAAAACAAAGAAATTACAATAGAAAATACAATGCAATTTAAAAAAAAAATTTTAAAAAATCAATTTTAAGAAGCCTGAGTGGAGAGAATGTCTTCATCTGGAAACTAAAGGAACAAAGTAACAATGCTAGATGAGCCTCACTGGGGAGGCTATCCCATAGACAGGGTGCCACCACTGATAAGGCCCTCTCTCTAGTAACCACCTACCTCACTTCATTTGGCAAGGGCACTCGGAGCTCAACCTTCAAATAAGATCTTTACAATGAGATTAATCCATGCTTGGCATAAGCCTGAGAAGTAGGGTTGTGAATGGAACCAATCAGGTTGATTCAGTTAACATCCAAACCGGATTCAAACTGACCCAGCCTCGTCCAACTGCCGGACTGGTTCAAACCAGTTTGCGGACTGGTTCAGGGGTCTACTCGTAAAGAGGAATCCAGTGAGGATTCCCCTTTATGAGTAAAAGGGCAGCAGGGCTTCCTAGAGTTAGAGGGTACCAGAGGGGAGTCAGGGCTACTCCTCAACTCCTGCCTGTGGCTTCCAGCAGCATCTAGTGGGCCACTGTGTGAAACAGGATGCTGGACTAGATGGGTCTTGGGCCTGATCCAGCAGGGCTGTTATGTTCTTATGTACTTCTTCAGCCTGGTTTGAGCCTTCTCCAGCCCAGCCTACTTTGGAGGAGGCAGGCGGGGGTGGGAGTGAGCCGCCTCTGGTTAAAATACATAGCCCTGACTCACCTCCCACAATAAAACCTTTTTCTGCCACAGTCTCAGCACAGCTCCTACATGTAGCTCAACTTGGCATGTATTCTAACTTCTCTAAAGTGGAGTCCATGCAGTCTAAGTTTTTGAGAAATATTTTCCAAGAAGCCTGGTGCGCGCCTAATGCTGTCCTCTGTCTGGAAGCAGGATTACTTACAGTAGAGGCCAGAGTAGGGATTAGTATCCTTGAATTCTGGCTAAAGCTGGTTTTCCATCCCGTAGGCTTAGTTGCATCTGTGCTATTAGATACTGATCCCGCAAGATGAAAAGGAGAGGTAGAACAGACTACGCTACTATGGTTTCTCTCCTCCTGTACTGTTATTTATAGGGTATGAAAATGCCAGGGTAAACATCAGGCAATGAATATATCATATGGAATGACAAATTGGTCAGAGTTCCATTCCTGCTGGTGTTTATATGGGTAGCCAAGTTTTGAGTTTTAACCCTGCTAGATAGCTTAACTTTATTACAGTGCCAAAATACCACAGAGCTCTGATGTTAGCACGTTGCAATGCCTTACAAACAGCAGTCTTGGAAGGGAGATATCAAAAAATCCCCTACAAAGAACATTTTTGCCACTGTAATTCAGGAGATATCGAAACCACAGCTCATGTGCTCCTTTACTGTCAATTTTATCGAGATCTATGGCACAAATATTTAAATCCTGTCTTCCAGGTTGTACGGACTCTCTTTATCTTGATTATCTCCTAAGCTGACCAGAATGATATAATATCTTATAAAGTGCAACATTTTGTTTGACAGCTAGCAAAACTCACCAGGAACTCACTATGAACCCAATTTAGTTGTATTGTTTTGATTAACTTGTTAATATTATATCACAGCACTTATAGTTTACTCTGTTTGGCTTCTGTGTGTATGTATTAATATTGTAATGGTCTGTGACCAATAAATAATTTGATTTGCAAGAACATAGGATCACAGGAAGTTCCCAAATACTGAGTCAGACCATATTCCCATCTCTCTCAGTATTGTCTACACTGGCAGCGACTTCTCCAAAGTTGCAGGCAGGAATCTCAGCCCTTTCTTGGAGATGCCAGGGAAGGAACTTGGAACCTATGTCTCCTTCCTAGAGCAGCTCCATAGGGATGTGCAAAAAATTTCGGGCACAGAACGATCTGTGCCCGAAACGAACAATTTCGGGTGATTCGGGGCCAAACCGAATCACCCCCGATGTCCCCCGAATTTTTTCGGACACGAGCCGAATCACCCGAATTTCGGGCAAAAAAAATTCGGGTGATTCGGTTCATGGTTGATTTTTGGTGATTTTTTAAAGTTTTAGTGACTTTGGGGCAGTTCGGGGGCATAGCATGGGATTTGGGCAAAAGGAGTGGGGTGGGGTGGTAGCGCCTAATGAGTGCAGGCTACCACCCCAATTTCAGGGGGATTGGGCAAAGGGCTGATTTTTGGTAAATTTCTGAAAATTTCATGTCTTTGGGGCAGATTGGGGCATATTGGGGCAGAAAGTGGGGGCTGGGGCAGAATAGTGGGGTGGGGTGGTAGTGCCTAATGGGTGCAGGCTACCACCCCAATTTCAGGGGGTTTGGACAAAGGGGTGATTTTTTGAGAATTTTTGAAGTTTTGGTGACTTTGGGGCAGTTTGGGGGCAGAAAGTGGATCTGCCCCAAAATAGTGGGGTGGGGTGGTAGTGCCTCATGGGTGGAGGCTACCACACCAATTTCAGGGGGTTTGGGCAGAGGGCTGATTTTTTGAGAATTTTTGAAGTTTGGGTGTCTTTGGGGCAGATTGGGGGCAGAAAGTGGATCTGCCCCAAAGGAGTGGGGTGGGCTGCTAGATAGTGTCTAATGGGTGGAGGCTACCACCCATCCCCAATTTAAGAGTGATTGGGCAGGGGGTGAATTTTGGTGAATTTATTTTTATGAGGTTTGTCTTCATAAGGTGAAGTGTGCTAAATTGATTACTTCCTCATATTATTCATAGTAAAGGAAAGTGTGAAAAAGTGAAAGTGGGGTCATGAGAGTTGTTTAATTGAAAAAAATCTCATTTGCTATGATAGAATGAGAATTCACACCTCAGAAGTTTTTTCTGAGGTGTGAATTCTCATTCTATCATAGCAAATGAGATTTTTTTCAATTAAACAATTGAGGAAGTAATCACTTTAGCACACTTCACCTTATGAAGACAAACCTCATACAAATAAATTCACCATAATTCACCCCTCTGCCCAATCACTCTTAAATTGGGGATGGGTGGTAGCCTCCAGCCATCAGGCACTATCTACCAGCCCACCCCACTCCTTTGGGGCAGATCCACTTTCTGCCCCCAATCTGCCCCAAAGACACCCAAACTTCAAAAATTCTCAAAAAATCACCCCTTTGTCCAAACCCCCTGAAATTGGGGTGGTAGCCTGCACCCATTAGGCACTACCACCCCACCCCACTATTCTGCCCCAGCCCCCACTTTCTGCCCCAATATGCCCCAATCTGCCCCAAAGACATGAAATTTTCAGAAATTTACCAAAAATCAGCCCTTTGCCCAATCCCCCTGAAATTGGGGTGGTAGCCTGCACTCATTAGGCGCTACCACCCCACCCCACTCCTTTTGCCCAAATCCCATGCTATGCCCCCGAACTGCCCCAAAGTCACTAAAACTTTAAAAATTCACAAAAAATCAGGACTTTGCCCAATCCCCCTGAAATTGGGGTGGTAGACTCTACCCATTGGGCACTACCACCCCACCCCACAATTTTGCCCCTGGGCCCCTTTTTACCCCCCCGAATCGATTCGGATTCGGATTCGGATTAAATCCAAATCCGAACCGAATCAAGGGTGATTCGGGTGACCCAGATTCGGGCACAAAACAGAACGGGGGTGATTCGGCTCGGGTCCGAGCCGAATCACCCGAAAATCCGAATTGCACACCCCTACAGCTCCATCCCCTAAGGGGAATATCTTACAGTGCTCACACTCCTAGTCTCCCTTTCATATATAACCAGGACAGAACCTGCTTAGCTAAGGGGACAAGTCATGCTTGCTACCACAAAACCAGCTCTCTGGTCTTGTGGGGAAATAGAAATTATTCCATGGTTTTCTGCACATCCTAGACACTTCCATCTTTCCTTATCAGAGATATTACTTCTCGATACATGGTAGAGAGGGCTGAAACCTGCAGAACTATAATGCATGTGTGTGCTCATGAACTACATTTAAAAAAAAAAAAAAAAAAACCTCAATATCTGCCAACAGGACAAAATAGAAGCAATTAGTTTCCACAGAAAGGTACCAGAAAATACTACAGTTCCAGTAAATAGGGACAGTCCAAGCATGCAGAATAGAAATTGCTTATTTCACAAGCCTGTTTTGGAAAGACATGAGAGCCAGTGAGCAGCAGCGACAAGAAAGAATGCTGGTTTTGATCTATCTTTATTTGACTGAGTGGCCAATTGCACTGCATGATGCAGCACAGGTAGCAATCGTTTTATTTGATCTCTGGTCACCAAAGCCAGCTTGATTTAAAACAAAAACAAAAAACACCTTACACTGATTCCAGAAGATGCTTAGCTTCAGGTTCTGGCAGGTCACCAGGGGAACAGCAATTGTGCGTAAGAACAGCCCTGCTGGATCAGGCCCACGGCTTATCTAATCCAGCATCCTGTTTCCCACAGTGGCCCACCAGATGTCTCTGGGAAGCCCACAGGCAAAGATGAAGACTTGCCCCTCTCCCCTGCAGCTGGTATTCAGAGGTATCTTGCCTCTGAGCCTGGAAGTGGCCTATAGCCACCAGACTAGTAGCCACTGATAGACCTGTCCACCATGAATTTGTTTAAGCCCCCTTTAAAGCCATCCACCCTGGTGGCTATCACCACATCCCATGGCAGAGAATTCCATAGATGATGTGCTATGTGAAGAAGAAGTACTATTACTACTCAAAGTAGTAGGACTAGTAGAATGCTTCTCTTTGTGCTCATGAAGTTCTAAGGATATGGATGAGTGCATTTCCAGTTAATCTGGTGCAGGCAGTATTTTAGCTTTACCGAACCCATTTATGGCTTTATAGGTCATCGCCTTCTCTCTCCACCAGACCGTGTCTGCTCAGTTGCATGAATCTTAAGCAAGGCACTGAAACTATGAAAGTAAATCAATTTAGCTAATAATGAATATTCATTTTCACTTTGTGCATTTCAACTATGCACTAAAGATCAGGTCACAGTTCCAGGCAGGTTGTGTTTTAAATCCCAAATCAAGCATTAAAAAATAATGTTATACTATGCTTTGTTATTCTCCCACACTTTTGATACACTGCTGAAAGGCACAAAGCAGGTATTCGCTGGAGTTCATTATAGTTAAATTCCTTCCTTTTCTCCCCAGCTAAATTCTTCCTTTGCCGCTAGATGGCAGCTGCTCTGTAGAGAACATGATGTCAGGATAACTCAGTGATCGTTAAAGGCGGACTCTATTGGCACTGTCTCATAATAATTGGTTTCGCTTCAATTGGCTGAAAGGTTAGCATGATTTGTGCACCAGGTTTAAAACAGATCTTCCAGCTAGCATTTTGTCTTACTGGTAATACATAGAGAGAGAAATCATTATAATTATATACCAATGTGGTGTTTTTCTTTACTGAACCCACTTATGGTTCAGTAACTTCAGCCCTCCAGCTGTTTAAAGACTACAACTCCCCAGCCACACTGGCCAATGGTCAGGAATTATGGGAGTTGTAGTCCAATATCTGTAGGAGGGTTGAAGTTGTGCAGCTCTGGCTTAGAGTATCAGACTAGGACCGGATTCACTTGGGTCCAAATTTCTATTTGGACATGAAGTTCACTGAGTAACCTTGGCTAGTCACTAACTCTCAGACTAAGCTGCCTCACAGGGTTGTTCTGAAGATGAGGGAGGAGAACCACAGGTGCTGCTGTCAGCTCCTTGGAGGAAGGTTGGGATATAAAAGTTTTAAAAAAATTCTTTATTTATTATAGTACTATTGATGCACAAACTATTTTGCAGAACAACGCAAGCAGAAGACAGGGCTCTTACTACTACTACTACTACTACTTATGACTATTATTTATATACCACTTTTTAATGAAAAAATTATCATAGCAGAAAACTACTACTACTAATAATAATAATAATAATAAGGAGGAGGAGGAGGAGGAGGAGGAGGAGGAGGAGGAGGAGGAGGAGGAGGAGACAGCTCCCAGTCTGAAATGGGCCCACAAGAAAGGGTAGACACACCAACAACCACTGGTGGAATGCTGTGCTGGAGTTAAATAGGGCCAGTTGCTTACCAACCCCCACGGTCCTTTTGTGGACTGCCGAACCGGTTTGAAGGTCTGGTGGTTCAGCCGGTTTGGTGTGGTGGGGGTTACCTTTAAGGATTACCTTTACCTTTAAGGACATGCATTCCCAGATGCGCCCTGAGCCATTTTTGGAAAGGCAGTATAGAAATTGAATGAATGAATGAATGAATGAATGAATGAATGAATGAATGAATGAATGAATGAATAAAGGATCAGAGAGGGTGCTCCCCCCCCCCACACCATATTTCCACCTCCAGCACTGTCTTTAAAATCACTGGCACGGGACAGCAGCGTGCCTCCTTGCTGCCCCGGTCATCGTCAAACCAGAAGTGCCCAATGCGTGTGCAATGCCAACGTGTGATCAACGTGTGATCAAAGGTCTGACTTGGTGTAAGGGAGCTTCCTATGTTCCTATGGAAAGAAACCGGTAGGACTGAAAAAGCCTCCAACCTGAAACCTTGGAGAGCTGCTGCTACTCCGTGTAGATAACACGGAGCTAGATGGACAAGTGGTTTGACTGGGCATAAGACAGCTTCCTATGTTCCTATGCTAGAATTGTTAGTTAACTTCTCAGAACAAGGATTTGGCTTCTACACAATGCATATGAATAAGACTATATAAATAACAAAAGTAAAATTATTACTCTTTAGTTCTTAACAACTAAATCAGCCTAAATACAATGTGCAATCCAAATTGGAGTTTGAAAAAAGGTTATATATGTATCCGTCTATGGTAATGAAGTACGCCAAATCAGATGATTATTCCATGCACAACACTAACAGTTCAATCCAATTAATTTAGGTCATTTCAAACGCTGTAACTATCAGAAACGCCAAAGGGCAAACCAAGCATCCTTTCAATGGATTGCAAGAAGTGGTTTTAAGAACAGCTTTGATACAGAAAGAAATTTGCAATGTTAAAAGTAGACAAAGAGAAAAAGGCGTCGTAATTTCCCCTTATCGTATTTGCTAATTAGTCCGTATTCAAACCATAGCATGATTGCAGCCCTTCCTTTCATAGGTTCATGTTTCATTTGTTTTCAGCTCTGTCATTTAAGCAACATACTAATGATCATCAAATTCATGCTTGGAAGTCAGGCAGTGTTGACTGAATGTAACCAGTGACTAAATAAAGTCCATCTAATGGCGCAGCGGGGAAATGACTTGACTAGCAAGCCAGAGGTTGCCGGTTCAAATCCCCGCTAGTATGTTTCCCAGACTATGGGAAACACCTATATCGGGCAGCAGTAACCTGTGACATCATGGGCTTGTGGCAACCTCTCTCAACTGCGCAGGCGCGCCTCGCAGTTAGCAAGAGCCATTCAGCCAAACGGACTGGCCCAGCGGTTGCTCCGGCACCACCGAGGGGGAAGAACTGCTTGGCTCACCCACCCGCCCACCCACCTCTTGGCAGCCACCCCTTGGCCTTGCAGTGGCTGAAATAAAAGAAGAGGAGGTTCCGCATGGCGGTGCAGGGGGGCTGCATGAGCCCCGCCCCCTGCCGGCCATTTGGAGGCCTCCTGGACCTTGGAGGCCCATGGATCAGGGCCCCAAGGTCCAGGGGTCAGAGCCCCTCTGCATGGCACTGACCCGCAAGCATTTAACTCTTTCTAAGCAGCAGGCTCCCTAAGTGGGTTTGCCGCCGCCCTGCCGCCGGGAGCTGCTCACCTCCCACACATGCACACCCAAGAGCAGGCTTGGCTGCCTTAGCCTGCTCTTTGCTGTGCATGTGGACAGCCCCAGTGTAGAAAATACGGAGCTAGATAGACCAATGGTCTGACTTGCTATAAGGCAACTTCCTCTATTTCAGGGCTGCATAACTTTAGCCTCACTCTCGAGTATTGGTCATAAGAACACAAGAACAGCCCTGCTGGATCAGGCCCAAGGAAGCCCATCTAGTCCAGCATCCTGTTTCACACAGTGACCCACCAGATGCCACTGGGAGCCTACAGACAGGAGTTGAGGGCATGCCCTCTCTCCTGCTGTTACACCCCTGCAACTGGTACTCAGAGGCATCCTGCCTTTGAGGCTGGAGGTGGCCTATAGCCCTCCAACTAGTAGCTATTGATAGACCTCTCCTCCATGAAGTTATCCAAACCCTTCTTAAAGCCATCCAGGTTGTTGGCTGTCACCACATCTCAGTGGCAAAGAATTCCACAAATTGATTATGCATTGTGTGAAAAAGTACTTCCGTTTGTTGGTCCTAGATTTCCCAGCAATCAATTTCATGGGATGACCCCTGGTCATCCCATGAAATAGTCAGGTCGTGAAATAGTCAGGTCATTCCTGGCTATTGGTCACTGTGGGTGGGATGATGGGAGTTGCAGTCAAACAACAGCTGGAGGGTCAAAGTTGTGCAGCGCTGCTCGGGCTTGGGGTTCCCTGCCACCGCCAGCAGCCACGAATGATATGGAGTGCAGATGGGGAAAAACGCACCGTCAGATGATGTCAATATACCGGGTACATTTCACTACCCCATACAGAAAGAGCTCAACATGAGGCTCGTGTGTGTGTGAGAGACAGCCTGGTGTTCTTGTACAAACAGAGAGTTTAAAGAGAATGTGGGAGAGGAAGGGCTTGCTGGCTGGCTTGGGAGCAGCTTTGACAGAAACATCTCCCTCAGGTGAACACAGCCCGAGCAATCAAAATCAATTCCAGCCATGCAGGTGCTACAGAGCTCTCTTCATGCAACAGCCTTCTTTTGAGGTGGTACTACTGTGAGATAATTGACAGTGGTATGACTTATGCATCCCAATTCAAAAAGGGAACACCAGGAGCCAAGGTCAATGAGTCTGTGTCTTTCCCACTCTGGAGGAGCAATATTAACATTATGGTCACAGGATAGACTGAAATCAAATTTCCAGCCATATAAATCTTAAGAATGCATTCGTTGGCATGAGTCTGATGTCACTCTAAAAAGAACCTGAGCTCCTCATCTCTCCATAAATATTGTTGATGACTGAGCAAGTGGATCCCCTTCTGGCAACACTGCAGGGGAACAGGGAGCCAGGGAGACCCGTCTGAATCCAAAGAGCTGCTGAGACATATAGGGGCCATTCACACGACCTACCGGGCAGGTGGGGCCTCCCCTTGTCACAGTTTTTAGAAAGCAAGTAAAATCTTGACTTTTTGCCCAGGCTTTTAAATGAGTGTTTTGTTTGCTGCTGCTTTGTATCGTGTGGTTATATTGCATATGTTTTTTAAACTCTTAATTAGATTTGTATTTTGTATATTCTTTTTAAATTCTTACTGTGCAGTTTTTATGGTTTTATATTGTTGAAACCCACCTTGAGATTATTTTAATGAAAGAGAATATAAAAGTTTAACAATAAATAAATAATAAAATAGATGAATGAATGAATGAATGAATGAATGAAATGAATAACTGAAATGAAAATGAGCATTTGTTACTACCAGCCCTGCTCTGTGCAGGATGGAACATGGCGGATTGATCTAAGGCTGGGACTTGTCGCAGCCTCCATGAATCCGGGCACTCTAGGCACCCATCTCTGTGTCCGCTGCGGATAAACATAGCCCCAGCAAACACACAAGCAGTTAGCTTGGGTTAACAGAGCACTCGTTCCCTTAACCTCGGCTAACGGCCGGGTTTGAAAAGGGGGCTAGGCAGCACTGGCCCGCCAAGATCACCCCCAATCTCAGCAGTTGTCACACACTATCACACACTAACCCGGGTTTGGCATCGTGTAACAGCCTCATAGAAGAGGGTTGTGCTAGCCCAAGGGGACTTCTTTCGGACTTCTTTCTTCATTTCTTGAAAAGGTAGGCTTCTGTGCTCTGTTGTCTGGTGAACCCTGAGCACCTACTCCAGTGTTTTCCAACCAATGTGCCATGGAATGTTAGCGTGCCAGAAGACACTGGTGAGGGTGATGTCGCTGATTTGCCACACCAACAAATCAGCAAAAGCAGGTGGTTTAAACTCCCCATTTTTGAAGCTGACTTGCCCTATAATGCACCAGGAAGGATGGTGGGGAGCTTAAATGTGTCCTTCCTTCCCCATAAGGGAGCAGGTTTATGCTCCCCATTTTTGATGCTGGCTCTCTCCCTTGTGCCCTAGGAGGGACATGTCCTTCCTGGTGCATTAGGAGGCAGCTCAGCTCCAGGAGGGACATGAGAGGTGGCTTTGAATAAGAATAAAAAACATGTAAGAATAAAAGAATTTAAAACATATAAGAACCGCCCCAAGACTCTGGTTTGGGGTAGTATATAAATGTATTAAATAAATACATGTATTAAATAAAGAGGAGGAAAGAGGCTAAAATACATAAATAAAAATCATAGCAGCTTTGCCAATGTGTGTGTGTACTGGAAATGTGCCTCCGGATGGAAATGGAAATGGCTGGGAAACAATGACCCAATCAAGACTCCACAAGCGTTTGGTAATGTAGTAACCAGTTTCTTAACAGGGTTATATACAGCTCCCTGGAAGGCAGAGGCGTAACTAGGGAAAACGGCGCCCGGGGCAAGCACTGAAATGGCGCCCCACACCGTGCCCCCCCCGCCGCCCCCCAACATACTACATTATACTTAGGTTTTTCCTCACAAGCGCCCGCCACCAAGCCAGGCCACTGACTGGCCGCCAGGCACCAGCAAAGCAATGGGGGGGCGCAGGCGGCGTGGAAGGGACTGCTCATGGGGAAGGGGGCACCGACGTGCTCCCTTGACTGCTGCAGCGCTGCTGCACTGAGCAGGAAACATTTGTATTAACAAAAAATTAAAAATAAAAATAAAAATTGGTCATGGTGGCGCCCCCCACGTGACCAGAAAAGATGGCGCCCGGGGCATGTGCCCCCCCTGCCCCCCCTATAGTTACGCCTCTGCTGGAAGGGTTCTAAAACACAGCCCTGCACCAAGGGCTCCCCAAGGACAAGGGAAGAGAGTGGTGGAGGAGCTTGGAGTCTGCCCTGGTTTGCATTTGAATGGGAGACTACATGTGAGCGCTGTAAGATATTTCCCTTAGGGGATGGGGCCACTCTGGGAAGAGCAGAAGGTTTCAAGTTCCCTGGCAGCATCTCCAAGATAGGGTTGAGAGAGACTCCTGCCTGCAACCTTGGAAAAGCCACTGCCAGTCAGTGTAGACAATATTGAGCTAGGTAGACCAATGGTCTGACTTGGTATAAGGAAGCTTCTTATGTTCCTATGACTGTGCCTGAATACAACACATGTACAAGAGCCCAAACTCTATTTAAGGGTCCCTTCAGTTTCAAAAGCAGTTCCCTATACAGTCTGTGGAGCCACAGATATGAGTATGTTTGTAGAAAACAAATCAAAAGTATTCACAGGCTCGCCGAACTAATTTCATAGCTCTTTGGATCTTGGCCTCAGAATGTATCCTCCTGTGGCAACCTGGCAATCTGGTGCATGGGGTGTATATGCCAAGAACTTGTCCCTCAACAGATGAAGTGATAATTTCTGACTCCAAAGGGACTTTTTTCCTTTTTCAATCTAATACTTCATCACTGCTGCAGTCATTAATCCCTCCATGCTGCCCTCTGCACATGCCTTCCTACCAACAGCATACATCTTTGTCCCTGTGTGCTGAAAGTTTTAACACCTGAGTGACTGGAATGTTTATGAACATTCCATCAGCTACACCAATGTCTGAGTGATAAGGAAGCTCACTAAAAAGTGAAAGTCAAGCCTTTGCAGCATATACCAAAGGAGTAGGGATGTGCAGAACATTTCACTAGCGACTTGAAAAGGGCCATTTGGAGTGTTTTTAGTGCAAAACAGAACACCTTTCAAATAAAGGGCCTATTTTGAGCTCAGAGAAGAACTCCCATTTCGATCGAAACGTTTCACCATTTTTAGGTCTGTTTTCCCCTTGCTGATTGGTTTTCTGTCACTGGCTTCCAATTGGCTTGCAATCTCCTTGTTTCTTGGTTGGCTTGTTATAAAAAAATCAAGTGTTGTCATGGTCAACTGTGCCCCCATTGGCGGGGGGTGGGAGGAGGTAAGGGTGAACACAAAAGGAAGGAATTTCAGATTCAAATGTATTCAAAGGGACTGGGAGGCAGAGACAGACTCCTTATGCTGTGCTTCTCTTGAAGAACAGGATACATCAGAGAAGGAGGGAGGAAGGTTTTATTTCGTGGTGTGTTGTTTTTTCCTCCGCACTGAGTATAATATGCTATGCTATTGCTGTTATAACTATCTGGTTTTGCTGGATCTCAGAATGGCAAACGCAGAACTTGGGTGCCTGCCTGCCTTGCGTTGTGGTTTGTTTTGTTTGTGAGATAATGTTATGGCAAGAAATGGACAGTGTCAGCTCTCTCGCACTCGCTCTCCCTCCTATTTCTGGTGATTGCTGTGATGCATTCCATGTCTGGCCTTCAGACTAACTTGGGATTCACTCACTGCTCTGGACTGCTCAGCATTCTTCATTCTGCATTGAAAGGTATACTCAGTCTGAGGGAGGGCAGGATGCCCCCTTGTCTTAAGGAGGCAATCATTAGACCACTTCTGAAGAAGCCTACCTTGGATCCCTCAGTGTTAAGCAATTACAGGCCTGTCTCCAACCTTCCATAGCTACGCAAGGTAATTGAGAAGGTGGTAGCCTCCCAGCTCCAGGTGGTCTTGAAGGAAACTGATTATCTAGACCCATTTCAAACTGGCTTTTGGGTGGGCTATGGAGTGGAGACTGCCTTGTACGACCTGATGGATGATCTCCAATCAGGAATTGACAGAGGGAGTATGACTCTGTTGGTCCTTTTGGATCTCTCGGTGGCTTTTGATACTATTGAACATAGTATCCTTCTGGAATGTCTGAGGGGATTGTGGGTGGGAAGCACTGCTTTGCAGTGGTTCCACTCCTACCACATGGGCAGATTCCAGATGGTGTCTCTTGGAGAATGCTGTTCTTCAAAATCTGAACATTTGTATCGTGTCCCTCTGGGCTCCATATTGTTTCCGATGTTGTTTCACATCTAGATGAAACCGCTGGGAGAGATCATCAAGAGATTTGATGCAGGGTGTTATCAATATGCTGATGACACCCAAATTTATTTCTCCATGTCAACCTAATCGGGAGAAGGCATAACCTCCCTAAATGCCTGCCTGGAGGCAGTAATGGGCTGGATGAGGGATAACAAACTGAGGCTGAATCCAGATATGACGGAGGTACTTATTGTGTGGGGTTGGAACTCGGAAGTCGATTTTGATCTGCCGGTTCTGGTTGGAGTCATGCTCCCCCGGAAGGAACAGGTACGCAGTCTGGGGGTGCTTATGGATCCAAACATTTCCCTGGTGTCCCAGGTTGAGGTGGTGGCTAGAGGTGCTTTTTATCAGCTTCAGCTGATACGCCAGCTGCATCAATTTCTTGAGATGAACAACCTCAAAATGGTGGTCATTCACACACTAGTAACCTCTAGGCTGGATAACTGAAATGTGCACTATGTGGGGCTGCCTTTGTACGTAGTCCGGAAACTGCAGTTGGTCCAGAATGCAGCGGCCAGGTTGGCCTTATTACTCTTGTATTGAAAGAACTACACTGGCTGCTGATACGTTTCTGGGCAAAATACAAGGAGCTGGTTATTACCTATAAAGCCCTAAACAACTTAGGCCCTGGGTATTTAAAAGAATGTCTTCTTCACCATGAGCCCCACCGCATGTTAAGATCATCTAGATAGGTTCGTCTGCAGTTGCTGCCAACTCGTTTGGCAGCTACTCGGGAACAGGCCTTCTCCATTGCTGCCCCTGGACTTTAGAATGCGCTCTCTGTTGAAATAAGAGGCTTCCCATCTCTGGCAACTTTTTAAAAGGCACTGAAGACACATTTATTCACCCAGGCTTTTAATTATATTTATGGTTTTTAATTTTTTTGTGTTATATAAAAATGCTAGATGGATGGATAGATAGATAGATAGATAGATAGATAGATAGATAGATAGATAGTTAGATAGATAGATAGATAGATAATACACAGTCAAAATGTGACTGAAGTTGCTCTAGTTGAGCTTATGGCTATGCTTGCTGCTAAGGGTGCTACTGTCGGTCCCCCAGGGATCTGTACTGGGACCAGTGCTTTTTAATTTATTCATAAATGATCTAGAACCAGGGGTAAGCAGCGAGGTGGCCAAATTTGCAGATGATACCAAACTCTTCCGGGTAGTGAAATCCAAAATGGATTGTGAGCAGCTCCAAAAGGATCTCTCCAAACTGGGGGAGTGGGCGACAAAATGGCAAATGCGGTTCAATGTTAGCAAGTGTAAAGTTATGCACATTGGGACGGAAAACCCCAACTTCAAGTATATGCTGATGGGATCTGAGCTGTCGGTGACAGACCAGGAGAGGGATCTTGGGGTTGTGGTGGACAGCTCATTGAAAGTGTCGACTCAATGTGCAGCAGCTGTTAAAAAGGCCAATTCCATGCTAGGGATCATTAGGAAGGGGACTGAAAATAAAACGGCTAACATTATAATGCCCTTATACAAAACTATGGTGCAACCACACTTGGAGTACTGCGTACAATACTGGTCACCACATCTTTAAAAGGACATTGTAGAACTGGAGAAAGTACAGAAGAGGGCAACCAAGATGATCAGGGGCCTAGAGCACCTTTCTTATGAGGCAAGACTACAACACCTGGGGCTTTTTAGTTTAGAAAAAAGACTACTGCGGGGAGACATGATAGAGGTCTATAAAATCATGCATGGTGTGGAGAAAGTGGAGAGAGAGAGAGATTAATTTCCCTCTCACACAACACTAGAACCAGGAAATTGATTGCCAGGAGTTCTAGGACCAACAAACGGAAGTACTTTTTCACACAACGCGTGATCCACTTGTGGAACTCTCTGCCACAAGATGTGGTGACAGCCAACAACCTGGATAGCTTTAAGAGAGAGGTCTATCAATGGCTACTAGTCGGAGGGCTGTGGGCCACCTCCAGCCTCAAGGGCAGGGTGCCTCTGAGTACCAGTTGCAGGGGAGTAATGGCAGGAGAGAGGGCACGCCCTCAACTCCTGTTTGTGGCTTCCAGCGGCATCTGGTGGGCCACTGTGCAAAACAGGATGCTGGACTAGATGGGCCTTGGGCCTGATCCAGTAGGGCTGTTCTTATGTTCTTATGTTCTGTGGCAACTCTTGCAATGCTAGGAATGTACATAAGTAGTCATACTTGTGTGTGAGAGAACAACTTGTGCCGATGATGTTACTGTAGAGCAGGCACTGTGGCTGGCAGTGGATTCTGGGTCGGGGGGGTTGGCTATTTTTCGACTGTATTTGTGTGTTCTGTGTTGGGGCGGGGTGACTGATTCCCTTTTACTGTGTGCTTCTGAAGTTTTTAAAGTCAGGGTTACATTGCAGATTGCAATGCAAAACTTGTGTACACACTCCGTTTTTGATGTGCACTCAAAATTTTAACCTTTTCCCCATAGAATCCCCATAAAATTGCCTGCTTGCCCATTTCTTTTGTGGGTTGGTTGGTTGGCAGCACCCATCATGCCCTATTACCCAACCTACTTTGATGAATGGGGTGTTTCGAGTTCCCCATTGCTCCCTTTGGCCAAAATACTTGAAACGTTTCGAGTGGTTCTGTTGAAACAGCCGGCTCGACGGCTGTTTCAACGGAACTTTTCGGCCATTTTGCATTTTGTTTCAAGCTCAAAACAGAATGCAGAATCTGTTTCGTGCTCATTGCTACAAAGGAGGTTTTAAAGGCTAAAGCCTGAATGAAGGAGGGGTTGGGCTATCAAGTGGCACAGATACAAAATGGTCATACCACAGCTTTTCTGCTAGCCCTCTTCTCAAGTAATGGGGACCCCTGCAGACCTGGGGAATGGGTGAGGTTCCTCAAGAATGAAGATTGGCTACTGCTATTCTGATTTTGTAAGATGGAACCAGGAAACAACAGATTTGGCCAGTTTGACTTAGACATCAGAAAAGATGCTAGAAGAGATTATGCAGTAGTCAGTCTGTAAGTATATTGATAATGAGGCAGTGATTCATAGATATTAGCATAGATTTGTAAGGAATAAACCCCTGCAGACCTCGCCTCTTAATGCTGATCCACTCATCAGCCGCACAGAACAGTAACCATATAATCCACCATTATAGCGTCAGCATGGCACATATGGGTACAGTTCTCAAGAACTCTAAGTGTATGGTCATCACAGGAGGGGCAAGGGGAGAATGGGGGGTTTGCCTGGCAGGTGCATCAACATCATTAGCAAGGCCAGTGGATGTAGCTCTTCCCCCTTCCTGCATTCACTGAATGCACAGAGCATCACATATCTATTTATTTTTACATTTATATTCCACTCTTCCTTCATGGTCAGAGTCGTGTGAGCCATGTACATGGGCATCTTTCTCCTTACAACACTCCTGCAAGGTAGGTCAGTTAAGCAACTGGCCCGTAGTCACCCAGTGAGTTCCATGGCTAAACCCGGGCTTCCTAGTCCAACAGTCTAATCATGTCTGGCTCTATGCTTTAATGTTTTAGCCTACTTCCCTTAAGGAAAGTAAGCTTATGAGATCACCTGACTGTGTGTGTGTGTGTGTGTGTGTGTGTGTGTGCGCGCGCGTGCGCGCACACACACACACACACACACACCCCTATCAACTTCACAATGCCTGGACCAATATGAACCAAACTGTGTACAGTAGTAGGGACACATTGGGACACCTCAACAGCGCTGTTTGTGTTAATGTTATACACCCCAGTTCAAGATGGTGGACATGTAAATATTTGAGGAGCAAGTGGGCTAACTTGTGAACTGCCTAGCCGATTTGAACCAAATTTGCTATAACTGTAGGGAAACTTCAATGGCATTGTTTGTGATGTTAGCCACCCTGATTCAAGATGGTGGACATGTGAACATCAGAGGCGCAAGTGGGAACCGATTTGGACAAAATTTGATACAGTTGTAGGGACACAAAGGGACACCTCAAAGGCATAGTTTGATGATGTCACCCACCCCATTTGAAGATGGCAGATGCATGAACATTTGAGGCACAAATTGGCTAACTTGTGAACTGCCTAACCAATTTGGGCCAAATTTAGTCATAGGGATAATGAAAGGAAAGTTAGATTAGTTTTTACCAGAACTATTTGTTTATTATTTTGTTGTGTGTGGGGTAAATTTCTGCCTTTCATCTTAACCTGCCTCACAGGGTAAGGTAGGTGTGCAATTTTTTTTAAAGAAAGAGACAGAGAGGACATATTGCAAATGGCTTTGAAAGGAATCTAAATGTCTAATAATAGAAATGCTACAGAAAGTGTGGGGGAGAAAAGCACTTCCTTTTTCCTTCTTGAAACACGTGTCTCTTTCTCCTCAAAGCCAATCAATTCATCTCAGAGAGAAGCACCTGTTTTCCTTGTAGTGATCTAATTTTTATTATTCCTCACAGTGATTCAGAGATTTGCAAGGTGCAAGTGGCAAGACGCAGGGCAACGTACCGTAAGTACGCACAGCTCATTACAATGCTCCCTCACACGCGTCCAGCCACCAGTGCAGCAATGATTTAAGAAAACGGATGCTGCATCCAAACTTATGATTAGATATTCAGCTCTGGAGCAATGTATTGACACACTACCATATGTGGGAAGTTACCATAGCATTCCCTAAAAGAGTGCACTAACCATAGCAACCATATGCTTCCGAACATTACTGCAGCCACCTGAGAGATGCACATTGAACACTCTTTAAATATGCATATCAGAGCAGTATGATATCAAGAAGGAGAACTAGTGGACCAAATGGCTGCCTTATCCCCAGTCGGATCCTTGGTCTGTCAATGTCACTGTTGTCTACACAGACTGACAGCAGCTGGTTAGGCAAGGGTCCTTCCTAGACCTACTTGAAGATGTCAGGGATTGAAACTGGGACCTTCTCAGGGGCGTAACTATAATAGGGCAAGGGAAGACAGTTGTCTGGGGGCCCACTGCCTTGGGGGGCCCCCAGAGGCAAGTCACATGACTGACTCCCCCAGCCACGCACCCACCCGGGCTTCCTTCAGTTGTATTCATCCTCCAAAATTCATGTGAGTGTTAAGACCTGGAGCTACCAGAACCGCAGGTCTTTCTCTAGTACCATTAAATGACTTGCATCATCCACAATTTACAAATTTAGGATAAATTTTACGCTGCTTTGTTACCACTATTCAGCCTCATTTAAGATTTCTTTACTTCATAAGCTGAGCTTCAGTGGGGGGGGGCATTTTAAAATCTTGTCTCTGGGCCCACTCCAACCTTGCTACGCCCCTGGACCTTCTGCATGCAAGGCATTGGCTTTGGCCTTTACCCATGGAAGAGGGGTTAAAATACCAAGTTGGGGTTCTCAGACTTTGATCCCCAGATGCTGTTTATTATTTATTATTTATTTATTTATTCTATTGTATACCTCCCTTCCAAAATGGCTCAGGGCGGTTTACAATTAAAACAAAACCATTAAAATCAGTTAACAATTAAAACAAAAATTATAGAACAGTATAAAACAGTTATTTATTTATTTATTTATTTATTTATTATTTACACAGTCAGACAGGTGTTATTGACTGGTTTGTTTTATCCAGACATCAAGTCCTTCCCAAGGACCTGGGATGGCTGAATTCTATTATCAATGTTGTTGCTGTTATTATAGATATCGTCACAGAACATCATCATCATCATCATATTATTATTAGCAATTAAATCATCATAAAACATCTACAACTCCCATTATCCCCAGCTAAAATGGCCAAAGGAGTAAAGCTTCTCTCTATCCACATCCTCCACATCGTGCATAATTTTATAAACCTCTGTCATGGTTTATGATAAGCCTCAAACCCTCTAGCCCATGGGTTTATTTATTATTTATTTATTTATTTTATTATTAAAACTTTTATACCGCCCTTCCAAAGGGTTCAAAGGGAATGGCGGCTCAGAGGATGGGAGTTGTAGTCCATCCACCTCTGGAGACCCAAATGTGAAGACCCCTGCTTTAACCTTCTCTCGGGTGCTCCAAACACTTGATAATTTCCCCCAGCCTTTTATGCAGCCTCACCATCAGATGGCTCTGGCAAACCACAAGCAGGCCGTAAACAGCATCACCTTCTCCCACTGTTGCTCTCCCAGCAACCAATTTCCAGGAATGTTCTGCTCTGGCAAATGGAAATGGCAGTCAGCTGTGGAAGGACCCAATACTCCTGTATAAACTGACGCAGCATTGGCATCTTGATTGAAATTAATAGGAAGCCCTGGCAGGCTGATCAACCCTCGGCTTGCTTAGGTGTCCCTGCAGCCATAAACAATTGCCGGATCAGGTCAGCTGCCTCTTTCTGCTCTCCCCCCTCAGAATACAGTGCAGCCTCTTGCCATGCTCTGCTGACCTATTGCAGTAGACACTATGGGAGTCAACAGAGGATGAAATTTACTCCGTGTCCTCCTCCTCAGCATTCTGCCTCTGCCAAACGTATCACCCCAGGCAGGCGCGGAAGTTGTCCTTTTTTTATTTTTGGAAGTTAATTGAGCTTAGAATTGAACTAGTGGGCCACATCCCTTTTAACCAAGGGCACAGCTGCTTAAGGAGTCTTGGCTGTGAGCAGTGCACTGTGCATGAAAATGTCTGCTTAGCCATCCTCTGAATAGCACTTAGCGAAAGTCCCGTCAGACTCCTGCAAAACCAATGCACCAAAACCAAACAACGTCAGATTGAGAAAAAGTGCCCATTTCCTCAGGCTGCTGCTGCTGGGTGGGAGTAATATTCTGACATCATTTGATTTTTTTAATGCATTTTTACTGCACTTTTTGAAGAAAGGAGATGTGAAACCCGTTGTGTGTTGTGTCATCTAAAATGGAACTTCAGAGCGATGTTTGTGGAACTCTTCTTATCTGAATTTCCCCATGGATCTTGGTGTACTGAAGAATTTGAAATGGAACGGATGCATTTCCACCCCCCACCCCCATTTCCAAATTTTGTACAAAGTGTCCATTGCAGTATTCAGTGCCTTCAGTTTGTGGCTTTCCCTCATCTGCATGACAAACAAACAGGTTTCTTCCAAATACTCTATGCAGGCACATCAAGAAGCCATTATTTATTCTTTGTAAGAGTCCAAACCATTTTTACAGTCCCACTCACTTAAGAATGTGTTTATAATCCAAGGCAAAAAGCTCCAAGATATTCACATCTTATCTGGAGAAAACTCTTTCTTCCTGCCAGATGGTGGTTGCCCCCTTTGGATTACTTTCAATTATTTTATTCATAGGGTTGTTTTTGTAGGACTTGTTATGAGGGTGAAATTATGTTTCCTTATTCTGGGAAACTCAAACTCTCATAGTAGTGTAGGAATTCATTCTTTTGCTACCTCAAAGGGTGGAATTAAAACCCTACGATAAAGACTGGGTTTCCACCAAAACCAGCAGCTCTATACTGAGTTTCTCCCTTCCTATGATACCACTTCCCCTGTGCCAAAGCAATATTGCTGGAAGCCCATGTTCATAGGAACATAGGAAGCTGCCATATACTGAGTCAGACTATTGGTCTATCTAGCTCAATATTGTCCTCACAGACTGGCAGTGGCTTCTCCAAGGTTACAGGCAGGAATCTTTCATTTACATTTTTCAGCAGGTGTGCTTTTGGGCAGAATGCTTCATACCACCACTAGGAAGCTGCCATATACTGAGTCAGACCATTGGTCTATCTAGCTCAGTATTGTCTTCACAGACTGGCAGCGGCTTCTCCAAGGTTGCAGGCAGGAATCTCTCTCAGCCCTATCTTGGAGAAGCCAGGGGGGGGGAATTGGAACCTTCTGCTCTTCCCAGAGTGGCTCCATCCCCTGAGGGGAACATCTTACAGTTCTGCTCACACTTCTAGTCTCCCATTCACATGCAACCAGGGCGGACCCTGCTTAGCTAAGGGAACAAGTTATGCTTGCTATCACAAGACCAGATTAGCCTCTGTCCCCGCTACTGTGCTCACTCTTGCTGCCCCTTCACGCTCGCCTACAACCACCATTGCTGGCCTCCACGGCCCAGTCCACAGTGTGTACAATGATGTCACAACTTGGCACTGGGCGTGCCATCACTCTATTGCGCTGCAGGGACCAGCAGCCAGTGGCAAGGCAGACAGGAGGGAGGGAGGGAGAGAAGGCAGTGGGCCTGAGGCGGTAGCCAGGCCCAAGGCAGCAGGTGGTGGGTGGTGAACGGAGGGGCCTGCGGCAGCTCTCCTCCACATAAAGCCCCAGGCAGCCCCCTCTCCCTGTGGGGCCTCAGTGGGCCGGTGTTCTTGGAACACAGCTGCTCACTTACAGATCTGACCCTTCACATGCCCCATGTCCCAGCAGCGTGGGACTGCATGGTTCCCCACTCCCGCCCTACCTCTCAGTTACAGTTTGCCACTAGCAGGCAAAGACTTCAAGACACAAGGTCACTTGCGCAAAGGAAGGTCACTTCATCCCGTAGCAAACCGTTGGTCCGACTACTCGGGGTTGTCTGCTGACATGTCCCTCTGTATAACACAGGTAGTGCAGACCCGCTTGCGCTGCTACAGGGCTTTAAGGTAAGCGGCAATGCAACCATGCAAGAGGGCTGTCCTAGTAAGCTTACCCTTGCACAAATGCGGGCCACGCGCGGCTTGCATTATTCCCAATCCCAAGTCCAACCACCTGCTCAGAGAAGGAAACCACTACAGCATCCTGGACAGATGCCTGTCTAACCTCTGTCTGAAAACCTCCAGTGAACAGCAGCCCACCACCATACATGGTAGACTGTTCCACTGTCAAACCATTCTTACATTTAGAAAAGGCTTCCTAATGTCTAGCCTGAATCTGCTTCCTTGAAATGTCAACCCATTAGTTCTAGTTCTGCCCTCAGGAGAAACAGAGAACAAGTCTGCCCCTCCTTCTATGGGACAGCCCTTCAGATCTTTGAAGACAACTCTTATAGCTCCCCTCAGTCTTCTCTTCAGAAGTCAGGAACATAAGAAGCTGCCATATACGGAGTCAGACCATTGGTCTATCTAACTCAGTATTGTCTTCTACACAGACTGGCAGCAGCTTCTCCAAGGTTGCAGGCAGGAGTCTCCCTCAGCCCTATCTTGGAGATGCTGCCAGGGAGGGAACTTGGAACCTAGATGCTCTTTCCAGAGCTGCGGTTTCATCCCCTGAGGGGAAAATCTTTCAGTGCTCATACTTCTAGTCTCCCATTCATATGTGACCAGGGTGGACCCTGCTTAGCTAAGGGGACAAGTCATGCTTGCTACCACAAGACCAACTCTCCTCTCCCATTGGTGTTGTGGAATTTCCAGCCCCACGAAAAGGTGGCTGGACATAACATGATATGGGGCCAGCCTATGGGCGGGGGGTGGAGGGGGGTTGACATTTTGAGCTCCATTTGAAATGCTATTTATTATTTATTAAACTGACTACAAGAGCTTAAACTCACCTTTTAGGCACAAAGGCCATACAAGGTGGCTTGCAAAGTAGATTCCATAATAAAGCAAGAGTTGAAACATCGAATAGAAAGCACAATTATGAACACATCCAGATGGCAGGAGCACAGCCAGGAAAGTGTTAAAAAATGAAAATATCCCCATCGAAAATCAACAGACAATTTTAAGTGGCTCAGGGAAAGGCCTCTCGAAAGAGGCATGTTTTCAAGGCATTCTTAAAGCATGCTGGACACAGAGAACATCCCAAAGCGGTGGTGCCACCAGAGAAAGTCTTCTTCCCCCTACCACCCCAATTTACTAATTCTGGGGAAGTGTTGCATAAACAGTAAGCATAGCCTTTTAGCTAATTCGCCCTAGCCATGGAGATGAATTTTATTTATTTCATTTATATACTGCCCATCCAAAATCAGTCAACATGGTTCACAATAAAAACAAAACGTTTTAAATATTAACCAAACACTCATTAATTTAAAACTTTTTAATTTTGTAAACCATTTTGATGTGTGGGAGGAGAGTTATTTCTTGTGGTAGCAAGCATGACTTGTCCCCTTTGCTAAGCGGGGTTCACCCTGATTACATATGAATGGGAGACTAGAAGTGTGAGCACTGTAAGATATTCTCCTTAGGGGATGGAGCCGCTCTGGATGCTTCCAAGCAGAAGAACATAAGCGCAGCCCTGCTGGATCAGGCCCAAGGCCCATCTAGTCCACCATCCTGTTTCTCACAGTGGCCCACCAGATGCCGCTGGGAGCCTACAAGCAGGAGCTGAGGGCATGCCCTCTCTCCTGCTGTTACTCCTCTGCAACTGGTACTCAGAGGCATCCTGCCTTTGAGGCTGGAGGTGGCCTATAGCCCTCCAACTAGTGGCCATTGATAGACCTCCCCTCCATGACATTACTCAAACCTCTCTTAAAGCCATCCAGGTTGTTGCAGAAGGTTCTAAGTTCCCTCCCTGGCACCATCTCCAAGATAGGGCTGAGAGAAATGCCTGCCTGCAACCTTGAAGAAGCCACTGTCAGTTTGTGTAGACTATACTGAGCTAGATGGACCAATGGTCTGACTCAGTATATGGCCGCTTCCTATGTGGATATTGGGCAATATATAAATCTGTCAATCAGTCAAAAGTGGGGGGCGGGGGAGAGAAACTATTTAAATACTATTAAAGGTCAAGCTTTAAAAAAGGTCTTTATGGCTCTCTTGAACACATCTAGGGATGACGGGCCTCTTATTCTCACAGGGAGTCTGTATCACAACCTCGAAATGGCTAATGAGAAGGCACGACCCCAAGGTGCCACAGGACAAACTGGTGGCACCTGGAAATGGACTTCTCTCGATGTTCTTAATGAGCAGTGGGGATCTTGCAGAAGAAGGTGCTCTCTCTCAGATAATCCACAGCTAAGCCTTCCAGGGCTTTATAGATCATAACTCGCACTTTATAAACATTGAATAATACATACCTGTAAACATCAGAAGAACCCTTATGGATCAGACCAAACATTCATTTAATCCAAGGGTTCTCATACTTGAGTCCCCAGATGTTGAGCCACAATGTGATTAGGGATGATGGGAATTGTAATCCAACAACTTCTGGGGACCCAGGTTCTCCATCGTCCTGTCCCAGCCAGATGCCTCTCATATGTCCCCTGCTAACTTGGCAAAGAGGCACCTTTTAACATAGTGATTCTCTTTATTTCATTCATTCATTCATTCATTCATTCATTCATTCATTTGATTTCTATACCACCCTTCCAAAAATGGCTCAGGGTGGTTTACATGGAGAAATAACAAACAAATAAGATGGAACCCTGTCCCCGAAGGGCTCACAATCTACAAAGAAACATAAGATAGACACCAGCAATAGTCACTGGAGGCACTATGCTGGGGGTGGACAGGGCCAGTTACTCTCCCCCTGCTAAATAAAGAGAATCACCACATTAAAAGGTGCCTCTTTGCCAAGTTAGCAGGGATTTAGCATTTCGCAGCGGGAGAGTAACTGGCCCTATCCACCCCCAGCACAGTACCTCCAGTGGCTGTTGCTCGTGTCTGTCTATCTTGTGTTTCTTTTTAGATTGTGAGCCCTTTGGGGACAGGTTGCCATCTTATTTGTTTATTATTTCTCTGTGTAAACCACCCTGAGCCATTTTTGGAAGGGCGATATAGAAATCGAATAAATAAATAATAAATAAAACAAATAAGTCTACAAAAGAGACACGGGTGCAGCAGTTTTCCCTGAAACAAGAGGTGGGATTTTAACTTTTTAAAAGTCTCTGAAGACACATTTATTCACTCAAGCTTTTTAACTAGACGTGTGGCTTTAAATTGTTTTAAGGTTTTAGTTTCTGTTTTAATTGGTTTTGTGTTGCTGTTTCAACCGCCCAGAGATGGAAGCTTGGGGCAGTGTACACATGTAATTAATTAATTAATTGGGGTGGGTGGGGAGAAAGGCATATTGCGTAACATGAAAGTTCCATATAGACATCTTCACAGAAGTGGAGAGTTGGACGGTTCCTGCAGGCCACCCAGTCCAACCTCTTGCTCGATGCAAGCACTAGAGCAGGGCTGCACTACTTTGGCCCTCCAGCTGCTGTTGAACTATAACTCCCATCTTCCCCAGTGGCCAATAGTCAGGGATGATGGGAGTTGTAGTCCAACATCTGCAGGAGGGCCAAAGTTGAGCAGCCCTGAGCTAGAGCAAGGGTGGGCAGCATGCCGAGCTGCCAGAACCCAAGGGGTATACCCGTGGGTCAAATGGGCCGTAACCCAGAATTTGGCTTAAAATAAGCCAAATTTGGCAACCAGCTGCTGCTAAACTACAACTCCCATCTTCCTCCACCACAATATGTGGCTGGGGGTGGTGGGAGTTGTAGTTCAAGAACAGCTGGAGGGCCAAGTTTGCCCAACTCTGAGCTACAGCATCCGCAGCAGAGGGCTGTCCAGCCTCTGCTTGAAGATCTCAGGAAAGGTCCCATCACCCCACCCTGCTAGGTCATTTGTTCTATTGTCAAGCTGGTCTTATAATTAAGAGGTTTCTCCTAAGGTTCAACTAAATTCTGCCCTCCTGTAACTTAAGCCCATCAATTCTAGTTCTGTTCTCTGGGGGCAGCAGAGAACAGGTCTTTACCCTCTTCTGTGTGACAAATATCCTTGGAGTATTTGGAGAGTGCTATCATGTTGCTCCTCACTCTTCTCTTCTGCGGGTTTTAAAATTTATTTTACATCTTCCTCCAAGGAGGTCAGAGCAGTGTACTTGGTTATGTTTCTACTCACAACAACCCTGTGAGGCAGGTTAGGCTGAGAAATATGAGCCCACTGAGAATACCCACTTCCTTCAATCTTTCCTCACTGGGCTGGTTTTCCAGACCTGCAACCATAATCATTGTTCAGTTTTCAACATCCTTCTCAAAGTGTTGCACCCCAAACTGGACACAGTACTCCCTAAGAGATCTGACTATTGTGGAATTGAATGGAATGTTATTTCCATGATTTGGAAACTATGGCTCTATTAATTTAGGGTAAATCACATTTGCCTTTTTTGGAGCTGTGTCACACTGCTGACTCCTGTGCAGCTTGTTAGCAACTGCAGTCCCAAGGTGCTTTTCACGTGCACTGCCAAGTCAGGTATCCCCCATCCAATTTATTTGCATCTGATTTGTTTACCCCAAGGGCAGAACTTTGCATTGGATTTCATTTTGTCAGTTTCAGCTCAGTGTTTAATTCTATTAAGGTCATTTATTCCTGCCTTCTGGAGTTTTAAGTTATCACTCCCACTTTTGTGTCATCTGCAAATTTGATGAGAATTCCCTCCACACCTTTATCTAAGCCATTGATTTAAAAAATGTTGAAGCATACCAAGCCCAGAACAGAGCCCATTCAAAACTCCCCTCCAGTTTGATGAGGAGCACACTTTGAGTACAATTTTCCAACCAGCTGAGAATATACTTTATTATCACCTATCTAGCTTGCATACAACCAGATTACTAAACAAAATATCATGAGGAACTATATCAAATGCTTTGCTGAAATCAAGTTAAATTACATCCACAGCATTCCCACTATCTACAAAGCAAGATTTTATTTTTTAAAGATAAGATTAGTCTTGCAGATTTATTCCTTAGAGATCTATGCTAGTTTCTATGAATCACTGCCTCGTTATCAACCCCTGCTAACTTGGCAAAAAGGCACCTTGTAACGTGGTGATTCTCTTTATTGAATGGGGTGGGGGAGAGTAACTGGCCCTATCCACCCCCAGCACAGTACCTCCAGTGACTGTTGCTGGTGACTATCTTATGTTTCTTTTTAGATTGTGAGCACTTTGGGGACAGAGATCCATCTTATTTATTTATTATTTCTCTGTGTAAACCACCCTGAGCCATTTTTGGAAGGGCGGTATAGAAAATGAATGAATGAATGAATGAATGTTTACAGACTGACTACTCTATAAACTCTTCTAGCATCTTTTCTGGTATCTAAGTCAAACTGACCAATCTGTTGTTTCCTGGTTCCATCTTAGAAGACCAGGATAGCAGTAGTCCTCCATTCTTGTAGCACCTCACCCATTCCCCAAGATTTCTCAATGATTATAGACAGAGATTCTGAGAGTACATCAGCAAGTTATTTCAATATCCGAAGATGCAATTCATCTGGCCTTGAACACTTGAACTTGTTTAAGATAGATACAGGTGGACCTCATTATATGCGGTTGTTCCGTTCTGCCCTACAGCCACAGATAACAAAACTGCGGATAACAAGAATATTGAGCAAATGGGAATGGGAAGGGTGGAGGTTAAGTTCCTGGAGGACAAAAAAGGCAGGAATAGGAGCAAAAAAGCAACGTGCTATGTTCTCCAGGTATCCAGAAATCCCTCCCCCCCAAAAAACCCCAATTCAGCCCATTTTCTGTGAAAAATGATGGACTTTCTTTAAAAAAACAAATAAACCGCAGAATGGTTCCCTTCAGCAAAATGGTGGCTGCAAATGACCTTGGAGGTCATTTCTGGCCACCTAGAAACCGTGGATATGTGGATTTTAACCCTTATAAAAACTGCATATACCAAGGTGAGGTCTCCGTTGCCCGACTACAGATACGTGGATCCGCAGGTGTCAGAACCATGTGTGATGAGGTCCACCTGTACATGCTTCCTTGCCAACTTCTTACCAACCTTGAACACGAACCCCGATCCCTCCCCATTCATGCTGCTTTCGTGAGGTTCAATCAGTTCCTTTATTACAGTCACCAACCGAAACTGGTTGTACACAGTTTCTTTTTGGGGAGAAGTCAAGCTAGGAGTTGAGAAGATCTGTCCTTTTTGTCACCCATTAACATTTCATCTTCCTTACATGGGGCCTAGCATTTTACTTCCAACTTATTTGCGGGAAAGTAGGCTTTTAGCATCCCTCACCGACATTTTTGCTTTTAGCATCCTTCATTAACCTCAGCTTGTTCTAAGTTTAGCTTTCCTGACTCTGTCCCTATAAGCCTGAGTCACTCATCCCCGATAACCAGCCCCTACTTCCATCTGTATGTAGATATGTATGTGTGTGTGTGTGTGTGTGTGTGTGTATGTGTGTGTGTGTGTGTGTGTGTGTGTCCTTTTTTATTCTCAACTCATCACTAAGCTTTTTGTGTAGCCATATTGGAGTGATCAGATGTGTCTCATTTTACTTTATCATTGCGATTGTTTGTGACTATGACTTTATTGACTGCTTCTTCAGGAACTCTCATCCATTTTGAGCTCCTTCTCCTGTCCATTTATCTGCCTACTTAGCACTTCTCTGAGCTTATTAAAATTCAGATTTCCTGAAATCCAATGTTCATGATTAACTACACTCATTTTTTGCTTTCTATGAGGTCAAGAATTCCAGGATTACATGGTCTCTCCCCCATCCCCAAATTCTTACTACTTCAGTCTCATGGACCAACTCTTCCCTATTGTTTAGGAATCAGATCAAGTAAAGGATAACTGATTCCATTGTTCCTTCTTCCACCTTCTGAAGGAGGAAGTTGTCAGCAAGCATGACTGTCCAGGGGGAGGGGCAAGAGGGGGCACGTACCTACCCACCCCAATTGAGCCAGGCCCATTGTATTCAATAGGGCTTACTGCCAAGTAAGTGGGTATAGGATTTCAAGCTTTGCTTCTCTCACAGGAAAAGGTCCTGTGGATGCCCATATGAACAATACATGCCAAAAAATTTGTTAGAAATCTGATGCTTATTGATTGATTGATTGATTGTTCAATTTCCATACCACTTTTCATTAATAATCCCAAAGCAGTTTACAGTATCAAAACAATCAACAATTAAAATACAACTCAAAAGTACAGATATGAAATATAAATATTATAAAAGTAATATATCTCTATTTTAAATTTTTTTTAAACCTATTTAAAACAGTAACACAAAAGCCAAAATGGAGTGTATGGAGCTAGTCTCCCAAAAGGTAGCAGAGTACCTGAAGTCCCCCATGACTACTAATTCTTGCATCCTTGAAACACCTCTCATTTGCTTTAGGAAAGTGAATCGCTGCTGATCGTGAATGCCGAAAAGTGAATCGCCCCCAATCCCCCGTGAATTTGTATAATCCCATTTCGAAAGCACTTCGGTGTGCACATTCTGTGCAGTCTAGCCTCTGCATTAGGAAGCCACCAGGGCTGTTACGTACTCCAGCTGAAGTAGCACAAAGCAAGTGCCTGCATGCTGTTTTCAGGAGCATGGGGCAACAGCCCACCCCTGCAAGAGCCCTGGGGCTGCCTTTAATCTGTGCAGCAGGAGGAGAGCTGCTCTTGTGGTAGCAAGCATGAATTGTCGGCTTTGCTAAGCAGGGTCTGCCCTGGTTTGCATTTGAATGGCAGACTACATGTGGGGGCACTGTGCAATATTCCCCTTAGGGGATGGGGCCGCTCTGGGAAGAGCATCGGCATGCTGGCGTGCAGAAGGTCCCAAGTTCCCTCCCTGGCAGAACCTCCAAGATAGGGCTGAGAGAGACTTCTGCCTGCAACCTCGGAGAAGCCGCTGCCAGTCAGTGTAGACAATACTGAGCTTGATGGACCAATGGTCTGACCCAGTATAAGGCAGCATCCGGTGTTCCTAGCCCCAACAGTTTCCTAATCCCAAGGTCAGACTGTGGAGAATAGTGATACTTAAATACAGAGGCTGTACACATGATCCGTGTGTAGAGCCTCACTGGGCTCTGCAGGGAGAGGAGGCCTAACCCGCTCTCCTTGCAGACGAGCAGGGAGCTTGCCCTGAGCAGCCAGATTGGCCACCCACATGATTACTGGCTCCGTCACGGAGCCAGTAGGGGCTGCGGGGATCGGGGGCCACCTGGCCCACGGAAGTCCCAGGATGTCCCGCATGAGTGTGCAGGGCATTCTGGGGAGACCCCCGAGGCCAGGAGGCTGGTAGGAGCCTCCCGGCCAGGGGTCTCCTTGTGAGTCGCCACGGTGTGGAGCCGCACTGTGGTGACTCACAATTGGTGAAACGGGGTTAGCAGAGCACTCACTGCGCTAACCTTGTGTAAGGGTGGGGGCAGTTAAGGAGGTTTACTGCCAGGAGACGTGCATTGCAGCACATGACCTCCGAAAACCAGGCTGGGCTCTGCTAGCCCAGTTTCCGGAGGTCTTGAGAATAGCCGCAAAGAGTAACTGAGCTCAGCTCAGCACCCCCTTCAGGAGGGACCCTGGGTGACCTCCCGGCTCACCCAACCTGAAGGCTGGACCTAGAAGAAGGGAAATAGACATGCCTATATTGTCAAATCTAGTACCAGCTTAACTAGATGTCCAAGTAAACCTTGCCACTGAAAGAAATAAAGACAGCTGAAAAGCAAGGTTTCCGGCTTCAAGCATTTAATGCCCAGGTAGGGAAACTGAACCTCAGTTCCTCATTCTTCCTTTTCAGATGATTCCCGCTAATGAATAATCTGAAAGGGACTATATTGTAGAGCTTGCTGTTTCTACTTCAGCTGTGAACACTGTGTCTACCTGCTATTCTGCCACAGCGTGAGAAGTATTAAATCAGTGAAGTGCCAATTCAATAGGAAAGCCCAAAGAAAAGCTTTTCAAGAGTCCTCCATGCAATTCCTAATCTTTTCAAGAACATCTGTTAAAAAACAGACTTACAAGAGGTTTCCCTGGGAACTGCAATGAATTGTTGAACGCAAAGAGAGCATACGCTTTAGAGTGTACGTCTGTAGCGAGTGTTTGCACCCAAAAGTTTTGTCTTATATACAAGTCTGCTACAGCTATGCAGTGGGAAAGTTTTCAGATTTACTGCTAGGAGAAGAGATGGATGCCTTAACACTGCATTGTATTTACCCATGAGCTGGATAAACTTTATTTTTGAAGCTCTGCATCTTTCTGTCCTCAACTATAGGTTCAGTTCACAAATATGGAGCTCACGGCATAACCTGTGTGCAAAGAACTGCAAATTCCCCCAGCTCCTTTAGGCTTCTCTCAAGAGACCATCTTTAACACAGGGCTCCTATATCCCTCCCAGTTCCACCCTACCTCTTCATCCCAGCTGCTCAGTGGCAATCTCTGAAATCACACACATCTCTTAATGAACTTTATAAACTTTTTTTTTAAAAAAAATCTCTGTTTCGCATGCCTAAGGCACACATGAAGCTGCCTGGAAAAGTCCATCCATGGCTACTAGTCTTGATTGTAACAAGTCACCTCCAGGTTGCTGAGGAACAATGGCAGGAGAGAGGGCACAGAATAGTGGAAGGACAGGAGCCATCTTGGTTCCTCCTGCCCATTCACAATGGCACTGCCCAAAGACAAAATGGCCTGCTAAGAAGTGCTGTGGTTGCTTCCCACTCAGGCCCAGATGTGTGGATTCTGGGCAGGAAGCTGCACCCAGTATTATGAATCCAAATAGGAATATTTATATATTGCTTTTCAATAAAAATTCCCAAAGCGCTTTACTTAGAATAAATAAAATGGCTCCCTGACCCCAAAGGGCTCGCAAGCTAAAAAAGAAATATAAGACAGACATCAGCAACAGTCACTGAAGGGATGCTGTGCTGGGGATGGACAGGGCCAGATGAACCCCTCCTACAGAATCCCCATAGGGGTTCCACAGAGCCTCATACCATGCCCCCCCTCATATATTAAAGCCAATTCCCTCTCCCCTCTACTCCATCATACTGAGGGCTCTCTTCTCACACGTTTAGCCCTTTTCTTTCAAATGATAAGGGTCAAACACACACAAATTTTAAAAGGTGATAGCTGATCATTAAAGCTAGCCAACCAGCAAAGCCCATACTCCGTCTTTCCACATGATCTAGGGTAAAGATACTGTTGTAGTTGTTCTGTCAGTTACAGGGCATTTTATCCACCTGCCAACACAAATCCATTATCCTTGCTCCGTCCCACATCCTCTCTTCTTGCTGACTCATCCAGAGAGAAACAGAAAACAAGCAGGTGGCAACATCACACAAACTATTAAACACAGGGTCCGCATCACCCTCCTTATTTCACTACCAGCAAAATGTCCCCATGCAGATGATACCCTGTCTCAGGGATGGCTAACCTAAGACTCTCCAGCTGCTGTTGGACTTACTTATCTGCAATCAGTTGCATCAGGGAATTATGGGAGTTGTAGTCCAGCAACATTTGGAGAGCCTCAGGGCAGAACTGGCCAAATTATCTGATTCAGGCCACCCCATGTTAAAGCCAGTGCAATGTAACCATAGGAGCAGCTGACCTAGAGGAGGCTCACATGACTCAGCCTCCATGCAGTCAGCTGACCTACATAAGCAAGGCGATGGAGGTCTTTTACGCATCAGATTAACAAATCCTCGCAAATAATTAAGAATTACACCAGGAATTAACCAAAAGCTTCTCAAAGGGCTCCTATCAAATTAACATCCCACTGTTTTATCGCTGTATCTTCAAAAGTGTTGTGAGGTTTCCTTTCAAATGAGTCCTAGTTCCATGTAATTAATGAGGATATACATGGCCAAATTTAATAACATAACTAGAACTCACACTGTCTAAATGGAAGGATTTGAGCAGGAGGCTAATGCTTTTTACTGAGATCATGTACTTGGCAAACTTAATCCTTGTTTTGGATTGTGAATGTTCCCTATACACGGTTTCCCCCCACATTGTCCAGATGCCATTCGACAAAGATCACTGAAGTGTGTGTACTGGAAGAATGGAAATTACTGGAATTCTATTGATCTAGGTGGGAAAGCTTGACCTACCATGAAAGCAGGGGGAGGTTAGCACTCGATAGCTGCAGTAAAAAACAAGTGCAGGTTAGAATGTTAGACTAGGACCAGGGAGACCTGAGTTCAAATCCCCATTCAGCCATGAAACTCACTGGATGACTCTGGGCCAGCCTAACCTACCTCACAGGGTTGTTGTGAGGATAAACATAACCAGGTACACCACTCTGGGCTCCTTGGAGGAAGAACGGGATATAAATGTAAAAATAAAATAACATAAAAATAAAATAGAATAGCTATCTGGAATTGTGAGATATTTAGAACTGTGAAGTTGTGACGGTCCGACAGACACGTTGGAGCCGGCATGCCCTCTTTCAGGCATTGCCAGATGGAGTTTCACACAGACAGCAAGAGCCTCTGACAATTGGAACCCCAGCTAAGATCCCTACTGTTCAATAGTGGGCCATGCACAGGCTTAGAGATAATCATTCTTCACAAGGCTGGAACCCAAGGGGTAATTGCACAGCTTCCTTGGCCTGTATAAAATAATCACCACTACGTAGTCAAGGATGAGATTCCCCAGGGATGCCATCAGACATTGAGGATGGGCTGTAACTCAGTGGTAAAGCATTTGCTTTGCACGCAGAAGGTTGCAGCTTCAGTTCCTGGCATCTCCAGATAGGCTGGGAGAGACTCCTGCCTGGAATCTCAGAGAGCCACTTTCAGTCAGTGTAGACAACAATGAGCCAGATGGACCAATGGTTTTACTCCATATAAGGCAGATTCCTAAGCGGCTGGTGCCCCATGGGTGGAGATGGATCGGGGTGACACTTGCATGCTTTGACAGATCACCACAAAAAAGCAAACCTGATGGAACTGTACATACATCGAAATTTTGAACAAGTGATGTTTGAAGCAAATTTTAGGATTCTTCAAAATGATAAGCTTCTGGAAATCTTCAAGAGAAGCCTGACAGGTTTCTATAAGGCAAGTGAAATTTCTCATGGAGCTTCTGCACATCCCTTGAGCAGGCATCAACTTTTTGAAAAAGTGAAATTTTGAGTGAATATCAGGGTTTCTCTCAAGGGAAAACATCAGAATCCCCCCACCCCCCGCACCCAAAAAGTCAAACTAACCTATATTGAAACTTAAATTTCTACATCTCCTTCTCCTAAACCAGTGTGTAACAAAATAGTCCATGAGCCAGGCCCATAAATGTCGATCTCTGATACCATCTCAAGGGGTGAATGCTCATAGTGATTCTGAGCATCTACCCCATCACCAAGAGATGGAAAATAGGTGATAGCATTGTAGCACTTAACAACGGTTTCTGAGTTATCACCCTTCTTTATCCCTACTCTGAAACCATTAGGGTAAAATTGCAGGCATTTTTACACAGAGAAAAGCATCAGGGTTAGGGGAACAATGAACAAATGGTTGTCCTCTCTCCATGGAGTAATCTCTGGAGTCCTTGCCAATTTTCATTTCGATTCCTCTGAAAACATTGATAACACTTTAAAGTAATTTTTGTGTTTTTAAACTTTTAGAAGTGCTTAAGCCACCATGGCAAATTTGGCCACTGCAGGTCCAATGGTCAGGACAATGAAAGCACAATAACACACTGAAAGTTGCAAGTCTTGCAATGCTATTGCCTTTTTTCCATCTCTAGGGGCACCGACCTTATCAAAAATCACAATGACCATTTATCCCCCCAGATGGTACCGGCAACCCCAGATGGCTCATGCAAGCCCGTTTCAGTCCTCCAAGCCCTCTATTTCCAACAGCTAGTATATAAGAAGAAGAAACCATTATTAAAGACATTTTAAAAACTAACACAGAAAGAAATGAAATTGTTTCACTTAACACAAAGCATGTTTCTAGTCAGTTTGAATGATAAATTGAAGTCTTGGTGTTTTCCTATAAATGTGTTTGAGTGCTTTTTATATGTTGGGAGTACTATCTTATTGTATCAGAGTATAGATACTATTGTACTATAATATAATATTGTACTATATTATCAAGTTAGCTGCATAATTGAATGTACTACTCTAAAAAGCACTGCCAACAAGAGTATTTAAAAGGATCTATCACAGCTGGGAGACACGCGTAGCTTTTGAGAGTTCATCTTACAATTTTATAAGGGGCAAGGTTCCCATGCTGTTGAACTTTAGAAGAAAATTAATGAGTCTATTGTATTAGCACGATTATCATTAACATTATTAAACTGAAATATAATTTAATAACAATTTCTCCTTGTTTATACATTAGCATTTAGAAAGAGAGAGCTCGGAGGATTTAAGCCCTTGTTATTCAGAGCAGTTTCTTAAGGACTTTGGAAGCTCTTTTGTGTAATTAATTTAGTTTATATTTTTGTAGAGTTCTTAAAGTATTTTGTTAAGAATGGAAAGTTACAGGGTTATATGTTTTGCTAAAAGGATTCATACTGAGCTGGGTATTTTAACAAGTATTAACAAGACACAAGAAGTATCTTAACAAGTATTTTGTTAAGAATGGAAAGCTACATGGTTATGTTTTGCTAAAAGGATTCCTACCGAGCAGGAAGATGCTTTGAATTCTGAATTTGTCACTGGATTGTTTTGAACACAGAAGTGAATGTGAATGTGAATGAAACTGTGACATGACACCTTGGCATTCCAGAACTTTGTGACCATACAAATGGCCACTGCAAGGATGCAGTTGTGTACTGGAGCATCTGTTCACAGCAACAATAACTAATACTGGCCTGCTTTACACAATCTGTTGGAAGTAAGGAAAGTGGGAATCTCCATTCTCCATCCCCCCAGTGCTCCCATGGTGCAAACTAACCCACCTAAATCTGGTTCTCAAGCCATCCGCCCGATATTCTACCTACTTCCATCCAACATCCTCTGCCCATGTGAAAGCAAGATTTGACATTGGTTGGAGAAAGTCAGTAGAGTGATGGGCAGAGGCGCAGGAGCTGGACTTGAGAGGTTAAAATGGACTGCCCACCAGTAGTAAATGCTCACCAGGAGCCAGTAGCATAGCCAGTGAAAGGGAGCCCCACCACCACCACGCGTGACATCCGTGTGCGTGATGCCATGTGCAAGGGGACATGGCTGAGTCATGGGCAGCAGAGGCGGAGCCACCATTGTTGCGAATGGGTTCAAAGAACCTGGGCCACCACCAATCAGGGCCACAGCTTGTGCCCCATACACGCCCCCTGCATCTGACGTCAGACACGGGGGGGCAAGATTTCGCTCCCAAACGGGGCCACGCGGCCCCATTTGGAAGCAAAACCACACCCCGGCATCTGACATCAGATGCAGGGGCATGGTTAAACACTCCCTGTGTCTGTCACCAGACACAGGGGCAAGGCTGGGTGGGTGGCACGGCAGAGGCAGCACCCAGGCTGCCACTTGGCTCCCTCTGCGGCTGATGGGCAGCAAGTCACTAAGGAGCAAAAGTCCAAAGCCAGGGTGGCAAGAGCCAAAGACACACCAGGGTTCAAGCCAGGGAGACAATCAAGAGCCAGAGGGTCTAGACAGGAACCGGAAGTCAGCAACAAGCTAATGGACCAGCCAGGTAAGTAGCCAAGGACCAGAGAATCAAGCAGGGAATCAGGAGTCCCAGACAAGCTGAGGGTCGAACCAAGCAGACAAGAAAAACATGGAGACAACCACACCAAAACAAGGGAACCAAAATAACTGAAGCCAGGAAGCCTCTTACGAGGCTAGAGGAAAGTATAATGTGTGATCCCAAAAGTTGAAATGTGTGATCCCAAAAGGCAAAGCCTCTCCAATGCTTCAGCAGCCTGGGAGTGTGCTGCAAGGCAGTAGACTGCCACAAGGGGCAGCAACATGCAGGCCCCAGGGCAGGCAGAGGATGACATGGAGATCCCCAACTTCCTTACTTTCAGTGGATCGTGTGAAGCCATTCACTCTTTCCATTGAAAAGAAAAGATGAATTGAGATGATTTTAAAAACCCAATTAAAATGCCAATGAAATGAAAAATTTAAACAAATAGAAAATGAAATCAATTAAAACCTAAATAATGTTTTTTAAAAAATGTTTTCCCTGCACACACCTACTAGCAAAGAGTCAGGATTAAAAGGAGAACAGAAGGTTGTGACAGGCTAGCAGTCTGGCATTGCTGCTTGCGCCGAGAACAGAGAAGGCAAACTTCAAGATTTCAAGGAACATCATCTCTGGCAACTGGTACTTAGTGAACAGGCTGATACACATAAGGACAAACTGCTGTACATCTTTGCAAACAACAAATCACAATATTTTGCTTCCAGGGAAGAACAGAGACAAAAGGGCCAGATGTTACTGGAGACTTAGAAAAAAATAAAACACCACCGTTTGCACGTGGGAGTATCAAAGGCATCAAAAGAGCAGGCTTCAAGGAGCACTGAGTGCTCTTGCTATTCACTGATGATTTTAAGGAAATAGATTGGGGGGGGACACAGTGGGGACAGGTGGCCCACTGCTGTTGCTTTTGGTGTGGGAGTTCACACTCTTTGTAAAGAAGAAACACCAGGCTAATGTAATGATTCCTTGGAATCCACGGATCTCAAGCCTGGAGACATGAACACCAACCCCCTTGAGAAATTCCACTAGTCTTATCAAAACAGAAGACTAATGCTGCACTTGTGCAATGAAGAAAGAGGCATCCCTTCAAGAAGGCCACATCGGTAAGCAGGTGCTCCAAATCTCTCAATCGCTTGTGCTTTTGGGCAGCTTGTCCAAGCACTACACTGCATTTACACAACCAGGATAGCAGATTGCTTTGCATCATCCCCAGCAGCATATATAAATGGCAAAAGAGGTTTCTCAGCAGGAACATAGGAAGCTGCCTTATACTGAGTCAGTTCCTTGGTCCATCTAGCTCAGCCTTGCCTGACTGACTTCCAGTGGCTCTACAAGGTTTCAGGGAGGAGTTCCTCTCAGCCCTACCTGGAGATGTCCTGGAGTGAACCTGGAACCTTCTTCATGCAAGCATGCAGATGTTTTTCCACTATGGCCCCATCCCCTAGAGAGAATATCTTTTTTAAACACAAACAAACAAACAAACACACACACACACGCACACACACACTTTTATACTGCCCAAAACTTGTGTCTCTGGGTGGTTTACATTAAAATCATTTAAAACATCAATTAAACAATTAAAATTGTTAAGATCATTAACATTAAAATCATTTAAAACCAACATTAAAACCAGGTTTCCCTCCTACCTTACTTCCACACAATCACTTCTACCCAAGTTTCCCTCTTACTTTGCTTCCACACATCCAAAAATTAGGAGCACCCACAGCTCCCAAACTCAGGAGCTTTTGATTGTGTGAATAACCTCAATGTGTTAGCAACAGTTTAGAATCAATCACACTGTGGCCTGACATGGCAAGCTGTGAATGACATTACATCTCGAAGTTCATGTACATGCATCGACAGCAGAAGTACATCAACACACACACACAAACACAGTCAAGAGATCCAACTGAGAGATCCTGGAGAGGAAGTTATACTCTGCAGAATGATAACTCTAGCAACTCATGCTAAAAACGTTTTAACAAGGTATCCCACGAAGCAAAAGTAAGGACAAAGTGGGGACCATGGTTTACAATGGAGAGGTACCAGAAAACGGGGAATAACAGGATTAATCATTATTCTTCTGGAATGGGTGTTATACAAAATCTGAGCAATTGTGTACTGAATATTCAACGTCTCTGAAACTCTTGGAAGCTTTGATGTGTTCCGTGCAGTTTTACTAAATCCCAATACAGCCTTCTCTAGTCAGGTAATTACCGGTGACATGAACGTCCCTTGAATCAAAAATTAAATTATGTGCTTAGTGGAAGTTAATATCCCTGAAATTAATTTCAAAAGGCAATTTGATATACATGAGACTTTAAACAACCATAAGCAATGTTTAATGTTGTTAGTTGAAGGACGAGGGGAGTGACGATACCATGTCCTATTTGGTGTTAGGGTCCATACCTGCCAGTACTGCTCTGAGATATTTACACATCTGAAATGCCTGGAGTAACTGTTGCAACTTTCTTTGAGGTAAAGCAGAACATGATAACCTCAAACCATTAGTATTTATTTATTTATTACATTTTATACCGCCAAAAACAGGTGTCATTCCCAATGAATCCACCATATTCCCAATGAAAACCCACCATATTCTCAATGAACCCACCATTTAATCGCTGAGTAGAGGAGTCGGAAAGTGTGATAGAAAAACAAGCCAGGCAATTGTAAATCACCCAGGGACATGAGATTTGGGTCTTGGGGAATCCACAGATGTCATATAAATATAAATATGTTAAAAATTGTAAATGAATGCATTGGCTTCAGAAAGAGGGTGGTGGGATCAGGGCTTTCCTTTCCCCAACTCCCCAAGTCTTGCCCCATGTACCACAGGCACAGACTACCTATGAAATGTCATGGATAATCTCTGTATAGAAAAGCCCGCTTCCAACTTCGGGAGATTATCTCCAACACTCTGAACAGCTTCACAAGATCGGGCAGAAGTTAGTAGCAGGTAAGTAGAAGGGAACCAGAGGTTCTTGGTGAGCATACACACCTAGGGTAAGCTGTTACCTCTGCCTCTTTTGTGACATGTGAAGTCACCCAAATCAAGTTCCCCCTCTCTACTTCTCCTGAAATTCTACTGAATTTGGCACCAAGGTTTGAAGTTGGCTTGACAAAGTCAATAGAATCTTGGTAACAAGGTGCAGGAACTGGACTTGGGGGGCTTCATGTGACATGAAAGGGATGGACATATCAACTCACACTCACTAGGAACCTCCAGTCCCCTCCTACTTACTGCACAATCATGTGAAGTTGCCCTCTGTCATTCACATGTGTGATCAAAAACCAGAACCCAAGGTAAGGCTATGCAGATGAAGAGTTGGAGCTATGGTGATAGGCACAGGATTGGTTTTTCAATGGTTGGGGTCACCAGAACAAGGAGTAAATTATGGGCAGACCTGCTCAAACTTTGCCCCCACAGCTGCTTTTGGACTACAACTCCCATAATCCCCAGCCATAGTCACCAATAGCCAGGGATTTGGGGAGCTGTAGGTCAACATCTGCAGGAGGGGCAAAGATGAGCATCCCTGATTTAGGGTCTGCCCTGAATGTCCCTGAATGTATATCACTTTGTCCCCTATACATCCCCTTGAACTCTTTCAACAAAAATGTTCTCAAATGGGTTTCCATGGGGTGGGGGGGAAACAGTAAGATAGTTCCCTGTCCTGTCTAAAAGGAAACACAAAGAGACACTAGCAATAACCACAGGAGGGATTCTATATTGGGCTTTACCCTGTTGAAGTTTCTATGGAAGGGTTCACACACAGTGGGGAACCAGTAGTTCCCCCAGCCTGAGAATGTGAATACGAAGAATATTTATATACCGCTTGTCAGCAAAAGTTCTGAAAGTGGTTCACATAGATATACCATAAATAAATAAATATGGCTGCCTTTCCCCAAAGGGCTCACAATCTTAAAAAAAAAAAAAAACATAAGAAAGACACCAGCGACGGTCACCAGAGGGATGCTGTGCTGGGGGTGGATAGGTCACTCCTGTGGGGAAAAGTAAAACACTGGACTTGGGCACACTGTTGCTGTGAGAAATGCCCATGTCCTCTGCACTAAATGTTGCGCAACCTCCTTTGGCAGGCCTCTGAGCTTTGTCTCCACACTCTTTCAGAAAATGTGAATGCTGTGTCGTGCACAAGGCAGGGAATTGTTAAGAGAAACCATGAAGTCCTGAGGCTGTTCAAGGAACAGCCAGACCAGCTTCTTAGGCGGTCTGGGGGACTGAATAGTTGATCCGGAGCACACACACTAGTGGCCCACTGCTATCAACACGCCCGGTGAGAGATCATGGAAAGGAGCAGAAACTTCAGGGATGGAAGAACAAAGCAAGAATACTGGGGGAAGGGGGAAGAGGGAAGCTTGACCCCAACTCCCGCCTGTCAAGTTTTCATGGCATTAGCTAGTAATTGAAACTATTCTCCCCAGTTAACACTGCCATACAAAGGAGATTGGTCGATTACTCTGCAGCTCAATGAAAACGTTAGTGACAGAATTGAACAATTGTGTAGATTAATTGGGGGTGGTGGTGAAGGTGCTTTTACTCCCATTTCTGCTGGCAGGAGCCTGAGGAGGAAGGGAGCACCTCATATCTCTAAGAATGGGGATTTTATTTTCACACTAGTAGACCTAGAGGGAACATTTCTAAAGAAAAGAAGGCTCCGGTTTCCATGGTGACACAGAGCTGGGGCCCCCTTACAGTCCAAATTTAGCAGAATTATGTGTGCTGGTTTATTCAGCAGTCTCCTCTTCACTTGAGGCTACGGTGAAACTACTAAAGTCATTACATTTAGGATGGCAGGTTGAACAGGAACCAGGACTGACAGTGTGGCCAGTTAGCCCAGGATTGCAGCTAAAAATATTGGCCTATATGCACACACAAAACAGCCCCAGCAAGGAACCACTGTTGGGAAATTAGAAGAAATTTAAAAGAAAGACGTGGCTGCATGCTTCAGCCAGTTTAACCGGTAGATTAATCAACAAAAGATTTAGTTGATTAACTGGCGAAAGTCAATTTTAAATAACAGGTCCACTTTTATAAAGGGTGTTCTTGGTTCTGTTGTGTTGCTGTAATAAAGAATGAAAAAGAATATATACAATTATTGATAGGTTCAATTTATTCAACTGTTAGGATAGGTTTAGTAAATGAATGACATGTTTTGGTTTATTAAATTGTTCCTGTACACTCCCTTCATTATCTCAAAAAGGGGATCTACTATTAGGGTTTTGTGTGCACATTATTAAGTGTGCACATGTATTTACATGTAATTGATTACTTGGTTAAAAGGTAGATAATTCATATACTAGGAATTCTTTAAATGTTCGCAGCTGTAAATAGATCAGAAATTAGCAGTTGGCTGATGTTTTTCTCTCATCTTTATTCATTAACAATGTACTACTTCCTTGTTATCTCTTAACATACCTTTGCCTCACCTTTCCAGAGAATACAGTACTCCTTGAGGATACAGACTGAAGGAAGGAAGGAAGGAAAGAGAAGGAGGAGGAGGAGGAGGAAGAGGAGGAGGAGGAGGAGGAGCAGAAGCAGAAGAAAATTTATAATGAGCCAGGTCTCACGATCAGTGAGACCCGGTTTCTGCAGCAGAGTGGGAGCCCTGGGCAGCCGGATCGGCCGCCAACATGATTGCCGGCTCCGTGACGGAGCTGGTGGGGGCTGGAGAGCTCGGGGGCCACACGGCGCAGGGCATACTGGGGAGACCCCCGGAGCCAAGAGGCAGCTTTTTGCCTCCCCTCCGGGGGTCTACTCGTGAGTAGCCATGGCTACTCACAATCGGGAAGCCTGGGTTTGCGGAGCGCTTGCTCCACAAACCCAGGCTAAGGGGAGGGCTACAAAAGTGGGCTAGCCGCTTGTAAGCCACTGGGCTTGCCTGTGAGCCCAGTGGTTTACACGAGCAGCAAAAATCGGGCTAGGCTTTCCTAGCCCGATTTTTGCTGCTCGTGAGAATAGCCCCACTCACTCTTTCAACAAAAGTGTTCTCAAAGGGGCCTCCATGGGGGAAAAAACCTGTAAGATAGTTCCCTGTCCTGTCTAAAAGGAAACACAAAGAGACACTAGCAATAACCCCAGGAGGGATTCTATATTGGGCTTTACCCTGTTGAAGTTTCTATGGAAGGGTTCACACACAGTGGGAAACCATTAGTTCCCCCAGCCTGAGAATGTGAATACGAAGAATATTTATATACCGCTTTTCAACAAAAGTTCTGAAAGTGGTTCACATAGATATAAGATAAATAAATAAATATGGCTGCCTTTCCCCAAAGGGCTCACAATCTAAAAAAGAAACATAAGAGAGACACCAATGACTGCCACCAGAGGAATGCTGTGCTGGGGATGGATAGAGCCAGTTGCTCGCCCTCCTACTTTGCTTTTCCCCCCACAGATGATCAGAAAATGAGACCATTCACAGGTCCTGAACTTGGGTAGGATGCGTCTCCTACCCTAATTAGATATGGAGGGGAACCTGAAGTTGGCACTGCAGACTTTCATGAGTCTTGGTTTCTAGAAGCCATCAAGTTGAGCTAGAAGTATGCTCCCTGTCCACACTACCCAGCAAGGCCCCGGGGATAAATTCAGCCTGCCTTGCACTGCCATTCTACTGGCAAGCCTTCACTATGTCACATGCTTCACAGCCATTCGTCATGATGGAAAAGGGAACTGTCTCACCTGGAACAAACCAGAGGCTCATGAAGAGTGTGAGTTCAGATGTAGCATGCACCTCAGGGAGAGCAGCATTTGGTTTGGCAACCCAATTTCAGTTCTTGGTTACACATGTAGGTTAGATTTCCCAGCCCAAAGGGACATGTGGCTCCTGCCATAAGATGGGTTCACACGATTGTGGACAACCAGGCATCTGAGATTGCATGTTATGTCTGAATCCACCCTAGATCTCTCAGTGATCACTTGAGGGACCTGTTGGACATCCACAACTCATTTTGCAATAGTTCTGGAGGGTATTCACACGATGGGGCGAAATCGGGCTAGAGGAGGCTAGCCCAATTTCGCCCCATCGTATGAACCACCAGGCCCGGCTATGAGCCCTGTGGTTCCTAGGCGAGTAACCCGCCTAAGTACCCCTGCCCTAAAACCAGGTTTGTGGAGCGAGTGCTTGTTCACGCTTACAAACTGTTCACTCTTACGAACTGGGTCTCACTGATTGTGAGACCCGGCTATTGGTCTTAGCTGGTAGAAGATAATGAGGTCATTCAAAAAATCAGAAACTGTGTTCTACCTGGGTTTAGGAGCTGTGTGTGCTCCCAAATTTTGGTTGTGTGGAAGCAAGGTAGGAGGAAAACCTGGGCAGAAGTGATTGTGTGGAAGCAAGGTAGGAGGAAAACCTGGATAGCTTTTTCTCCTACATTGCTTCCACACAATCACTTCTACCCAGGTTTTCCTCTTACCTTGCTTCCACACAAGGTAACACAGTTTTTGATTGTGTGAATGTCCTTTGAGTCCAGCCCTGTAGGGTTCTCTGCTAGAAACATGGGAACTATTGTTCTGTAAGTGGGGGCTAGAGGTATATAGCACATAATTCTTAGCACCACATCACAATTCTAGAACTCTTTGAAGGCACAAAATACCTTTAAACTAAATGTAAGTGTGCAGCACAGATATATTCTAAAAACATGTTTGGTTGACTTCTCACATTATGAGGTGATTCTCACGGTTGCCAAAAAGCAGGCTAAGGGAGCCTAGCCCACTTTCTGGAGACCGTGAGAAGCACCGGGCTCACAGGTGAGCCCGGTTGCTCTCAAGCGGGGAACCCGCTTACGGAGCCCTCCCCTAAGCCCAGGTTAGCGGAGCGAGTGCTCTGCTAACCTGGGCTCTACGGTTGTGTGTTGCTGCAGTATGGCTCCAGTGCCACGCCACAGCAATACATGAGGAGACCCCCACTGCGAGGCTAAAAGCAGCCTCCTGGGCTCAGGCGTCTCTCCAGCATGCCCTGCACACTCGCGTGGGGCATCCTGGAACTTCTGGGGGCCGCGCGGCCCCTGATCCCCACAGCCCCCACCGGCTCCATGACGGAGCCAGCAGTTGTGTGGCTGGCCAATCTGGCCGCCCAAGGCTGTAGTCTGCTCGTGTGCGGGGACAGCAGGCTAAGCCCACTCTCCCCGCTCACCCTCTCGAGGCGAGTCTCACTGATTGTGAAACTCGCCTCTTTATCAGCTACAGTGCAGAACATCAGAGAAGAATTCTGGATCTATATTATAGATCCACCAATTTATACTTTTTCAAGTATTTTCAGTACATTTCAGCTCAAGTACCTCTTTTCAAAGATAAATTTTAATACCAGCAAAATAAATAAAAACAACGTTAAGAATACAATAAACAGCTTAGTCTGAAGATATCCCAAATGGATATTCAAACTTAATGAAGAGATGTTTCTGCTATTTTGTAGCTATTGATCCTTTTGCTACTTCCGATCTGCATAATATATACTTGAGTTTCTATGTGACTCTTAGCTTAATCTTTTTTCCTTCAGCAAGTTTCCATGGTCCTCATTTCCCTCTGTGCATTCAGAGAATAGCTTTTCAGCCATATGGTGAGTTTTACAATCACCATATTATGACAGCCATTATAAAATAAGTCATCTAGACCAAAGTAGGGCAGATTTTATTATTTTATTTATTTATTTATCTAACATATGTGTGTGCTATATAAATTTATGTGCTATATAAATATTTATTTAACATATTTATATAGCACCCAAAACGCAAGTCTCCGGGTGGTTTACAACAAAACAATAAAAACAACAAATTAAAAGGTTAAAACTTAACAACGGTTTAAAATTTAAAAGGTGAAAATTATTAAAAAGCAAACAATTAAAACCGTGAGGCTCTCCACACTAGCAGAGTGAAGAGCCGGATGAGGTTAGACAGGGAGAGTGGGCCAAGCCTGCTCTCCCTACACGTGAGCACCTGTGGAGCCCTGGGCAGCCAGATGGAGCACAATTACTGGCTCCATCACGGAGCAGGTAGGGCCTGCAGGGATTGGGGGCTGCCCGGCCCCCAGAAGTCCCAGGATGCCCCTCGAGAGAGATGCCGGGAGCTTTGTTTTAGCCTCCTAGTGGGGGTCTCCACACGAGTTGCTGCAGCACGGAGCTACACCGTGACGACTCACAATCGCCAAAATGTGGTTAGCAGAGCACTCGCTCCACTAGCATCATTTAACGGGGGGGACATACACGGGCTAGACTCCGGGAGCCACACAGCAATCACTGCAAGAAAGCAGGCTGGGCTCCCTTAACACGCTTTCCTGTGATCATGAGAACAGCCTCAGAATCTAATGAAAAGCCTGGGTGATCAAATGCATCTTGACTGCCTTCTTAAAAGCTTTCAGAGATGGGGAGGTTCTTATTTCAGCAGGAAGTGTGTTCCAAAGCCTTGGGGCAGCAATGGAGAAGGCCCGTCCCTGAATAGTCACCAGACAAGCCGGTGGCAACTGCAGACGAACCTCTCTAGATGATCTCAATGGGTGGTGTGGTTCATAGCGAAGAAGATGTTCTCTTAAATACCCAGGGCCCAAGCTGTTTAGGGCTTTATAGGTTATAACCAAGACCTTGTATTTTGCCCAGAAACTTTTGCCCAGAGACTTTTGCCCAGACCTTGTATTTTGCCCAGCAAACAATGTAGATATTTTATGATAGGAGTGATATGATGTCTCCGAGATGATCCAGAAACCAACCTGGCTGCCACATTCTAAACCAACTGCAGTTTCCGGACTACGTACAAAGGAAGCCCCATATAGAACTCATTGCCGTAATCAAGTCTGGAGATGACCAGCAGATGTACTACTGTTCTGAGATCAGTTACCTCAAGAAACAGACGCAGCTGGCATATCAGCTGAAGCTGATAAAAGGCACCTCTGGCCATTGCCTCAACCTGGGACACCATGGAGAGGTTTGTGTCCAGAAGCACCCCCAGACTGCATACTAGGGATGTGCAGAACCAGTCCAAGGGTTTGGATCATTAGTTCAGAGTTGAACCTAACCCCTCCTCCCCCCCAGTTCCATCCAGACCAGAACCGAACCCCCATGCAAGTCCACGATCTTTTAAAATTATTATTTTTAACCTTCATCCCCTTCGGGGGGCTTCCTGTAGGCCGGGGGGGGGCAAAGGTTCCCACTTCCCTCGCCAGCCTCTCACATCACTGCTGTGGCCTGTCCGGAGCCTCTTTTCTGGCCTGTTCAGGCCTCCATAGATCAGCATGGTGGCCATTTGGGAGGCTGCTGCACATTCGTAAATGGCCTCTGTGAGGCCTGGCATGGCCCAGGGCCTCGCAGAGACCATTTGCGCAAGTGTAGTGGCCATTAAAAAAAAATTAAAATGGCCACACAAAAATGGCCACCACACATGCGCAAATGGTCTCTGCGAGGCCCTGGACCAGGCCAGGCCTCCCAGAGGCCATTTGCGCATGCGCAGCAGCCTCCCAAATGGTCACTGTGCAGATCTACAGAGGCCCGAACAGGCCAGAAAAGAGGCTCCGGACAGGCCGCGGCAGTGATAAGCAGGTGGGGGAAGGGGGAACCTTCACGGCCCCACCTGTGGCCTACAGGAAACCCCTCGAAGGGGCTGAAGGTAAAAAATATTATAATTTTTTTAAAAAAAAAATTATTTATTTGTTTAAAAAAATAAAATTCACACACACACACACACACACACCCGAACTGGACTGGAGGGATTCGAAGGGGTGCCAGACTAAACTGGTCCGGTCAGGTTCGAGTCCAGTCCGGACTCGAACCACACCAGGCCAGCCATTTTTATGTACACCCCTACTACATACCTGTTCCTTCTGTGGGAAAGTGACCCCCTCCAGAACTGGCAGATCAAAATAATCTCCCGAGTTCCGACCCCATCTGAATATTATTCAGATAATACCTCTGTCTTATCTGAATTCAGCCAGATTTCTCTTCAGAATTGCCAGATCTATGGTTTTTGTTTTTTCAGAAAATCCAGAGCACAATGGTCCACCATCAGCTGGTGGCTATGTTACTGAACTACAGCTCCCATCATCCCCAGCTACAATTTATTGTGGCTTGAAATGATGGGAGTTGTAGCTCAGTAACTTCTGGATGACCTCAGTTTGGGAACCCCTGCGCTAAAGTATTATGTGCACTTAATTAAAAATGCACATCCATCTTACTACAAAACGGGGATTCTAATATCTTCAGGCCCTAAAAATGCTACACAGAAGCTACAAAAAGATCTGGTTATAGTCACATACACACACACACACACACACACACACACACACACACCCCACTATACACAACATATTACTTATTTATTTGTTAGATACATCAGGGCAACTTAAAATGAGATTAAAATATAGCCATGTTCTCACAGCCACAGCACGGACCGGGTCTCATGATCAGTGAGACTCGGTTTGGGGCAGTGAGCGGGAAGGGAGCCCTGGGTGGACAGATCAGACGCCCACACAATGGCCGGCTCCATGATGGAGCCGGCGGGGGGTGGGGGGAGCGGGTGCCGCGCAGCCCCCTCAAGCCCCAGTATGCCCTGAGTGAGTGCGCAGGGCATACTGGGGAGACCCCCGGAGCCGGGAGGCGGCTTTTTGCCTCCCGGCTGGGGGTCTCCTCATGAGTAGGCACGGTGCGAAGGCACGGCGCAGCTACTCACGATCTTAAAAAGCAGGTTTGCTGGAGCACTCGCTCTGCAAACCTGCTTTTTAGCAGGGGTTCTCGAGCGGGTTAGCCGCTCCAGAACCACTGAGCTCAGCTGCGAGCCCGGTGGTTCTTACAGTCAACAAAAATCGGGCTAGCCTCTGCTAGCCCAATTTTTGTTGATTGTGAGAATCGCCTCCAAGTGTGGTTAAAGAGTTAACCAGAGAGCCTGCATGCTCCTGTGGAGCGGGATGTGAGAACCTGGAATTTCTGTGCAATCCTGGTCAAACTGCTATGGTTAAACAGCATTTAATCAGGCTCAATAACAAAGATCTGATCCTGGCTATTAATCCCAGTTAAATGCTGTTAAACCACAGTGGTTTGACTGGGATTTCCCAGAAATTCTGGGTTTTTGTGTCATGCTTCACAGATGTGTGTGTGTGTGTGTCTAGGTAATTCCAGCTAACTCTTTAACCACACTTGCCATGGTCATGTGAACGCAGCCACAGAAATATAACAGCCCAGCAAACAACACATAACTACAGCTGTAAACAACCATAGGGCTGGTTCAGGTGGTACTTTGTCCACTCAGCCCAGCATACGCAATAAGGACACATGCAATCTGTAAGCACATGTGGGTGCACAATTCCCCCACCCACACCGTCCCAATGTGCAGGGGTGCCTAACTCATCAGGGCTGGGTAGTTTGCCTGAAAGTTAAAAAAAACATATTCTAAAAATGACAGTTAAAAGTATTAAGCTAAAAATATGACAACAAATCTGATTTAAAATACTGGCTTAAACCAGTATTTCTAATTAAGAGTGGTTCAGACAAACTACCCACCCATGCAGTTAGGGAAAGGCACCCCTGCACACTGGGAGGGTGGGGGTGGGGGAATCGTGCACCCACAGCACCCACATGTCCTTATCCCATGGAGCCTGGCTGCTGGACAAAGTATTGTACAAACTGGCCCATAGAAAAATGTCAGCAGGGAAATACCTGCCTGAACAAAAATATTTTAGGGTTGGTTTGGGTGGTGCCATCCCCCCCCCCATATGAATAAGGACATAAACAGAATAAGGCAGCTTAGTCAGGCCACTGGTACATGTAAGCTAGTAATGTCCAGACTAACTGAAAGCACCTCTCAGGGCTCAGGTCCTTCACAGTCTTGAGATTCTTATAACTAAAGAGGCCAGAGATTGAACCTGGACCTTCTACATGAAAGACTAAAGCCCTTTCCTTTCCATAATTTCCCCAGCAATGTTTTCAAAGGAGTAGCATATGATGAGCAATTTATTTGATCCTTGCAAAATCTTGAAGACACCTTTCCGATTTGGATGCAATCCATTCCTCCTGTACAAAGTACACTTCCTATCCTCATAAGAGTTTTGATCTCCTGCCAGCTCTGCCAGTACACGGGCCAAATCTGAAAAAGTCTGGACCTCTTTCCTCTAGAACTAGAAGACAACAGATTCTATTTCCTTCTGAAGCCGTTGACGGATCGGATCATTTTCACAACAGTTTTGTTTGCCTCACAGCTCCAAGTTCAGTTCATTTCGTCTGGTAGTGATGTCTCCAAGGAAAGTCAGGTCTGGCAGCCGTTCATCATTTTCAAGCTGTGTGCACACTCCTCACCTCGAGATGAAAGAAACTCCTTGATGCCTGGCAGAAAATCTCTCAATCTTTGTTAAGTTTCCTCTGCACAGTCACCTTACATCTGTGTGGAAGAAGATCTCGTCATGCCATGACATTTTTTCTTTCCATTGGGACCTGAACAGTAGCTTCTGCAAACTTCTTGCACTGACTACATTAACAATTTTCCTGATGATATCCATCATAGTGCTCATTTCCCAATTACCTCTGCTGGTGGATTTTGCACCTCCAAGCAAGCATGAAACCCACTTTTTACAACTAGTGAAGACTGCTCTATCCACAGTGATAGAGATCATGCTTTTTTCTATACATTGCTTAAAATAAGGATGAAACTAGGGATGTTCACAAATCAATTTTTTAATTCAAATTGAATTCAAATGAGATTTCAAACATGTGTCTCAAATTTGAATCAATGTGGGCATGTTTTGGCACCTTTTAAAACCAATTAGGGGGCCTGAATTGTTTGAAAAAGGTGCCAAATGGCCCTCAAATTGAATTTCAATCCAATTTCAAAAATTCAATTTGAATTTGAATCTAATTGCCCTTTTGAGGGATGATTCAATTTGAATTTGAATCACTTGAATCACCCAGATTTGGGTTGAATCAATTGTAATTCAAATCAATTTGCACATCCCTAGCTGTGACCTTTAATTGAACAATCGGTTAGACCAAGGTTTCCCATCCTTGAGTCTCAGAAGTTGCTGGACTACCACTCCCATTATCCCCAGCCATAATGGGCTTGGGATTATGGAAGTTGTAGTACAACAAATAAGGACCCAAAAGCTGGAGAACCCCTTCTCTATGCTAATAGCAGTTTGGGGGGTGATCTGAATCAAAACCATGGCTAAGCGGGGAGGATCAGACACCCACACTGTACTGCAGACGGACACACTGTACTGCAGCCCTAGTCCAAATCAGGATTGGATCATGGTTGCCTTTTAAGACTGGAACTCCTGTTTTCTATTTCCATCATCACAGAACTCCCACATCATATTTAGTTTCATCTTCAGTCATCTCCAGTCAGAATTCAGGGCTTCTATGTACCATGTGACAGTTCTCTGTGGCAGCCAAAGATCATTAGCAGCTGATGGAACTTCAGGTTTGTATTCAGGGTTTCAGATATAGGCTGCCTCAAGGTACGCCTCTTTGATCATTTCTCCATTCTCAAATGGCTTTTTATGTCTGGCTAGGAAATGAAGCCATCCTTCTGCCTTTGGCATTGCCATAGATTGGGTGGAAATTGATGGATCAGCTGCCAATTTAGATGTCTGCATTCCGACTTTGAACTTCTATGATGCATCTTTTTCTAGATAATTCATCAATGTATTTTATGTGACTTTGTATGTATGTATGTATGTATGTATGTATGTATGTACTTATTTGTAGGGATGTGCAAAAAATTTCGGGCACAGAACGATCTGTGCCCGAAATGAGCAATTTCGGGTGATTCGGGTCCGAACCGAATCACCCCCGATGTCCCCCGATATTTTTCGGGGACGAGCCGAATCACCCGAATTTCGGGTCCGAAAAAATTCGGGTGATTCAGGATGACATCTCTTTGAATTTCCCGCCTTTTTGCATCCATTGATTTGAATGCAAAAAGGTCTGAAGTGATGTCAGCCCGAATTTTGGGACCCAGGGGCAAAATAGTGGGGTGGGGTGGTAGTGCCTAATGGTTGGAGGCACTACCACCCCACCCCACTATTTTGCCCCTTGGACCCATTTTTCCTTCCCGAATCGATTCGGATTCGGATTTAATCCGAATCCAAACCAAATCAGGGGTGATTTGGGTGGCCCAGATTCGGGCACAGAACAGATCGGGGGTGATTCAGTTCGGGTCCCGAACCGAATCACCGAAAACCCGAATTGCACACCCCTACTTATTTGTTTATTTATTTGTTTATTCGATTTCTATACCGCCCTTCCAAAAACAGCTCAGGACAGTTTACACAGAGAAATAACAAATAAATAACAAATAAGATGGACCTCTGTCCCCAAAGGGCTCACAATCTAAAAAGAAACATAAGATAGACACCAGAAACAGTCACTGGACATATTGTGCTGGGGGGTAGATAGGGCAGGTCATTCTCCCCCCTGCTAAATAAAGAGAATCACCATGTTAAAAGGTGCCTCTTTGCCAAGTTAGCAGGGTCTCCATAGGATGTCTCTCATGGGATCATAGGGACAAGAGAAGCTGTCTTTTGACCAAGTCAGAACATTGGTCCATCAAGTTTTGTATTATCTACACAGACTTGCAGTGGATTCTCCAAGCCTGCAGGCAGGAGTCTCTCTCCGCACTGTCCTGGAGATGCTGCCAGGGAAGGAACTTGGAACCTTCTGCATGCAAGCAGGCAGGCAGGGGCTCTTCCCAGAGTGGCCCCAAATATCTTACAGTGTAGTCCCCCATTCAACTGCGAACCAGACGATACTGAGCCAAATGGACAAATGGCCTGACTCGGTATAAGGCAGCTTCTATTTGTTTGGGCCACTGTCTCTATTGGTGGCTGTCAGACGTCACTCAGCCTCACCACCCACTCCCTTCCCAGTCTCTTCTCCCCAATGCAAACCCTGCCCATTCCAGCAGTGAGACTCTGTGTACATCTGGATGGCTGCTGATGACACCGCTAGCCACCCCTCCCATCTAATTCTGCTTCAGGGTGATGGTGAGAAAGGGAGAGAATGAGTACTCAGCACATTCCCAGTCCACATGCCACTTCCTCCATTGCTCAGGAAGATCGTGAGCTACTCAGTAGCCTCCCTACCTTCCCCATAAAAGTGATAATGAGCCAGGAAACCCCTCCTTGGGGCTGTCCTTATTATCAGGTTAAGGGGTGTGGCCTAGGGTGGGGTCAGAGGTGGGCACATACACCCTGCTCCCGCCCCCTGCCCCTAAATGCAGTGGGACCTGAGGATGCTAAGCAAACCCTAGCTGGGGTCACTCTCTTCCTGCATGGTCCATTCATAGGCCTCTAAGCCAGCCAACCGAAGGTAGCATCTCAGGATCTCCCCCCAAGGCAGCCTTATACAAGTTATCTCTACTGTAATTCTACCTGCTTTGGCAGCTATATTTTCTTCAGCAATAAAGAGAACATTTTCTGTTGCAACCCTACATTTCTGGCACCTCTTGAGATCTGCCAGATTAGGCAGCCATTAAACCTTTTTTCCTTTTTTTTTTTTTTTAAGGCAAGGCAAGCTTTTAACCACCAAGTGTGATGGTGTCTAATTGGGCTTATTTTATTTTCCCTGCTGCTAAGATAGTACTGCTGATTCAGTTTTAATTATTTGTTTGGATGTTTAATGTATATTTTTAGGTTTTTAACATAGTGCTCTTCACTTTGAGCACTTCCATGAGTAGAAAAGTGGATTATTTAAGTAAACCACTGTCACATATGAGCCTAATTGAGACATCGTGCTGTACGGGTGTTCAGATGTCTGTACACTCATACATATGTTTGTGTTAATTACTGTACCTGTGTTCATTTTAAAAGTGAACCTGGATACAGGTCCTTCAAATGCAGCATACAAGCGTTCAACATAACATGTGAATGACTGTGCCTGTGTACAGATCTTTACCAGTGTAAACTGTACATTCATTGTATGAGTGTTGAACATAACATGTGAATGGGCCTATGATGTCATTCTGTTGTGCAATGTGGGGAGGGAAGGAGCTTTCTGATGGAAGTGAGTGGGGCTATCAAAACAGTGAGTTCTCCAAGAGGAACATTTCTCTGAAACACAGTCTCGTTTCAAAATCAAAATGAGGTCAAATCCTCCTTCCATTTTTCTTCTTTGCCAGTGCTTGTGTTTCGTGGTAGTGATGGCAGCAGCAAGAGCATTCTAGGGACAATATGGGCATCTGCCAGTAGGGGGTGCCACTTCTCCCCAGAGGGGATTGTGGGGCAAAATGGCAGACACCAGCTGGTGGCCACTGAGAAGACTACTGCTGTCATCACCTGCGATAGGCTTTGTTCCCCACCGCCGCCACCATCAAAATCATGGAAATATCCCCCAATTTTCATCCCCTGAAAATGTGGCAGGAGGGAGGACAGGTGACATTCTGTTTAGTCCTAAACTTGAATCCACAGTTTGCATTATCCATCCATCCATCCATCCATCCATTCCATTTATATACAACCAAAATCAGAGAATCTCAAAGAGGTTTTCAGCGCAGACACAATTTTTAAAAAGGAAGAATAAAAAAGAATAAAAACAATTTAGACACATCCACCCAAGACCTGGTTACAGACAGGTGTTTTTAAGAAGTCCTTAAAAATCTACTACTACTTTAAAAAGTAGCCATAGTATTTAACGAAATCAACCTTGGACCTCAGGAGGGAGCATGTTCCAAAGCTCAGGGAGACTGCAGAGGCAACTTGAGTTGTCACCCAACAAGACAGCGGCAGCTATAGGCAGACCTCCCCAGATGATTTGCATACCCAATGGGAATCATGCAGACGGGTGCGCTCTGTCAAGTAACCCAGGGACTCAGCCATTTGTATAATTGTATCAGTGGCTGGAGAGTGGGCGGCCAAAAGTGAAACAAATATGAATTTATATACTGCTTTTCAACAAAATTTCCCAAAGCAATTTACATATATATGTATAAATAAAATGCCTCCCTGTCCACAAAGGGCTCTCAATCTTTAAAAAACAAAAATTTAAGATAGACAACAGCAACAGCTACTGGAGGGATGCTGTGCTGGGGGTCGAAAGGGCCAGTTGATCTCTCCTTGCTAAATAAAGAGAATCAATACTTTTAAAAGGTGCCTCTTTGCTCAGTTAGCAGGGAACATAAGAACAGTGATTGTACCAGCCAACCCTCTTCACGTCATACAACGTCATGGTTCAGCCAAAGCAAAGAGGATACTCTCTTTGACCTCACTCCAAATCAGTATCTGGGCTGTACCGCTTAAGACTGCAGAATTGCATCACTGAATGATCTCTTGCCTTAAAATATAAAATTCCCTGCAGATGCTTTTTAACATCTACATTAAACTGCTGGGAGAGATCATCAGGAGGTTTGGTGCTGGGTGTTATCAATATGCTGATGACAGCCAGATCTACTTCTCTATGCCGACCTCGTCACGAAATGGCATATCTTAACTAAATGACTGCCTGGAGGCAGTAATGGGCTGGATGAGGGATAACAAACTGAAGTTGAATCCAAATAAGACGGAGGTACTAACTGTGGGGGGCTGGGACCCAAGAGATGGTTTAGATCTGTCTGTTCTGGATGGGGTTACACTTCCCCAAAAGATCAGGTACGTAGCCTGGGAGTGCTCCAGGACCCAAAGCTCACCTTGATTTCTCAGGTTGAGGTGGTAGCCAGGAGTGTTTTTTATCAGCTTTGGCTGATATGTCAGCTATGTCCATTTCTAGAGGTGAATGACCTTAAAACAGTGGTACATATGCTGGTAACCTCCAGGCTTGACTACTGTAATGCGCTCTACGTGGGGCTGCTTTTGTACGTAGTCTGGAAACTACACTTGGTACAGAATGCAGCAGCCAGACTGATCTCTGGGACAACATGAAGGGACCACATAACACTAGTTCTAAAAGAACTGCACTAGCTGCCAATATGCTCCTGGGTGAAATACAAAGTCTTCTGGAGAGGTCCAGTTATGGTTGTCACCGGCTCATTTCCTGGCAACCCAGGACCGGGCTTTCTCTGTGGCTGACCCAGGGCTTTGGAATAAGCTCCCTGCTAAAATGAGAGCATCTCCTTCCCTGTTTGTTTTCAGGAACAACCTCAAGACTCTCCTGTTTTCTCAGGCTTTTAATTTGGATTAATTTTAATAATTAAAAAAAACTTGTTTTAATGATTATTTTATTCTATTGTTTTTATTGTCATGTATTTTAATTTGTGACTTTTAAATATTTTAAATTTTGCACACCGCCTAAAGATGTACATATCAGCTGGTATAAAAATATAATAGATAGGTAGATAGATAGATAGATAGATAGATAGATAGATAGATAGATAGATAGGAAATGAGCGTGACAGAGAGAAGTCTAGACCAGTGTTTCTCAAACTTTTTGGAGTCAAGGACCGCTAAATTCTTCATGCAGAGTTTCAAGGACCGCTACATTCTTCATGCACAGTTTCCCGGACCAGCAGTTAGTAAAGGGGTTTCAAGTCTATCTATCTATCTATCTATCTATCAGACTTCTATACTGCCCCAAACTTGCATCTCTGGGCAGTTTAGAATGAAAATAATATAAGCATTAAAATAATTAAATTTGGAATCTTTTGCAAACATGGAATATTAGGGGTTCTTAACCTTGGGTCCCTCAGTTAAACTCCCATAACCCCCAACAACAATGGCATTTGGCCATTATGGCTGGGGATTATGGGAGTAGAAGTCCACCAACGTCTGGGTACCCAAGGTTGAGAACCCCTGAATCTAAAAGCCTGGGTGAACAAATTTGTCTCCAGTATGTCTGGAGTGGAGGTGCTTGTGATTATTCAATGGAGAGGGGATGTTGGGCCATTAGAAAAATTCAAAAGCTACATGGGGCCAATGAAAACAACATACAAGCAAGCCCCACTGATGCTTGCAACAGCGTTCCCTCTCAAGGTGCCTCGACCACAACAGGCAGCTGGGTTTCAATCAACCAACCTTTGGCTGCAAACAATGAGCATGCAAGAACCAGCAGCCCTTCAAGTGGCGCCCACTGCCATACTTTTTCCTCCATTTCCCCGCATCGCATACAGTTTGAAGCTGTAAAGATAGGGAATAAGATAGCTGTAGGAAGATCTCAGCAGCACGTGGAGGCAAGGCACAAGAAGGGTCCCACGCCTCCGTGATACTCTTCCTCTTCCGTGCCATGTGCAAAATTGAGGAAGTGAGTGCCTTGATTTCAGTTGGGGCGGGGTTGACTCCCAGTCAGGGACCGGCACTCAACCCTTCGGGGACCGGCAGCGGTCCAGGGACCGGTGGTTGAGAAACACTGGTCTAGACTACAACTGTTTGTCAAGGGGTCGGAGCTCTATGTCTAATCAGTTCAGTAAGCATCTGTCACCACACACAGCCCAATCTGGAGATGCCTGAAATCCATTTTCTACATGGAAAGAATGTTTTGTATGGAAGAACTGTCAAATATCATGAGCCACCACCTGCAGTCTGAGGGGCGGTGGTGGCCGATGCTCACTGGGGAAGTGGTGGGGGGAGCAACACGGAAGCAGAGTATGCCTTTAACCAGCAGGAAAATGACCCGCTGCCACCCAGTGGGTGCAGGGTGCACAGCAGCCAAGGAGGAGACCTGGTCTTGTGGTAGCAAACATGAATTGCCCCCTTTGCTAAGCATGATCCATCCTGGTTTACATTTGAATGGGAGACTACATGTGTGAGCCCTGTAATGTATTCCCCTTAGTGGGTGGGGCCACTCTGGGAAGAGCATCAGCATTCTTGCATGCAGAAAGTTCCAAGTTCCCTCCCTGGCACCTCCAGTTAAGTCTGAGAGACCCCTGCCTGTAACCCTGGAGAGGCCGCTGCCAGTCTGTGTAGGCAATCCTGAGCTAGATGGACCAATGGCCTAGCTCGGTATACGGCAGCTTCCTATGTTCCTGTGAGCAACTGGGGCAGACTCCATGCCTGATCACTTGCAAGGTGAGCAGCCATGGTGGTGGGCAGGGTCCACAGCAGGAGGGGATGTCAGGTGGTGGGATATTTTTCTGGTGCCACCCTGCCCTGGCAAGCACCAGCCAAGAGTACCCCTACTGAAGGGGTACTGCCGAGACAGGTTTACCACCTCATTAAGGAGCTCTGTTGCAGGGTTTCTTGAGCTGCTGTTAACCCCCTTCAAGGGTGAACTGTATTTCTGCAGATGGGTGAGTGGAAAATGCTCCTTCTCTGGAATCTGCAAAAGGTCAGAGAGAGTCTGTTGTGTGAGAAGGGCTTCCGCAGAGAGCTACCATCAGGTAAAGTAAAGAGACATATAAAGCAGAGCAGGCTGAAGTGAATCAAGCCAAAGGAAAGAGACAAATGCCGGTTCAGGACATAGAAACAAGCCTGTAGCCATTTATGCGACTTTGTAAATTCAGAATGTAAGCCTTGCAACATTTTAGAGTTGACCTTTTCAGAGGTCCTCTGTGGCCATGAAACAACAGCTAATTCTTCACTGCAGTCTTTGGAAAGTCATTCTATGTCAAAGCAGTTTGACTCAACTTTAGCCTGCTCTGCCGTATTTCTACTGCATTGCTCTTTAATGCCCAAGAACCAAAATTTCCAATACCTCAAAACCAATGCAAAAGAGAGAAGAGAAAGAGGAAGAAGACTGGGAAACAAAAGGAGGATTCTTACAGAGTCAAGCAAGCAAATCTATCTGCTCAGGTGTACGTATCTACCCATGAATTAAAATGTTACCCAATCAGTTACAATTAGCCCTAATTAATCTGACAACAAAACTGATTAAATCGTGTGGCTAAGACTGTACCAAACACTTCTAATTTCAAATATGAACAAATTACTGAAACAATGTGCATCTCAACAAGCATCCACAATATTTTGATTGATGGTATCATTTTGTTCTCCCAGATTTTGCTGCTTTTTTTCTTTCTTTCTTACCGTCACTGTCCATAACCTCATTTGTCTTTAATGCCCTTTCTTTTGGTGATGCGTATTTGCTAGCAGCATCAGATCACACACAGCATTGTGACATCATTCAAAATCACTTGATGCCACGGCCAGCAAGATTAAATGTCAGCATGGGCAAGTGAGGCTGAGGACAAGAAGGGCAAAGGAGGAGGAAAATAGAGCTAAGGAAAGCAGAACTGAACCAGTACAAATATGTTTTCAACAAACCAAATTTAGCTGAAAATCAGAATAGCTTTCTGGACACTCATGAATATGGAATGAGAGAAAGAGTTTCCGCTCCAACCTTCTCACAGCTCCAGAAATTACTGTATTCTTATGTAACATGAAGGTGTGATCACAATATGTAAATGCACAATTATGCAGTTTTGCTATTAAATAGCAGCATTTCCTTGAGCTATTATTAAGGATTTTGTTTAGGAAATAACTAATGAACAAATGTTCACTCGCCTGTCATTCAGCAAACAGATATTAAAATAAGATTTGGTTTTTTTGATGAAAGTGATAATGCAAATATATGTACACAAATTAAACTAGAGTTTTGAACTGAAAAAAATGAATTTATTAATTTATCCTTCAGCTTTTAATACCATATCCTTGTGCATAATATATCTATTCTGCCTGGGGATTATGGGAGCTGTAGTCCAGCACCTGGTGAACCCTTTAATTCCTGGCCTAGGAATTAAAGAGCTCTCAAGGATGGGAGTGGCTCTGCCCACCCAGGCTGGTCATTGGTTCTCCTCTGCAGGAAATCACTATAAAGTCTTCCTTTCCTGGCTGGGACTTCTCATGCTTGTCATTACAGTTCTGACTCGCAGCAGGAAACTCAGCAGCAGGAAAGCAGGGGAAAACCATCCTTTCCTGGTACTGCCACTTCTCCCATGTCATGCCAACCCACCAATACTGGTGGAGATTGTTGGGCTTCTCTAGTGCCTGACATTCCCCACCATGAATGTCAGGTACAGGAACATAGGAAGCTGCCTATGAGCAGTGAGGAAGGGCAAGAGAGCTAGTGGGGAAGAAGCCTGAAAAAGCTTATCTCTCTGCAGGTGATCCACTGCTTTCCTTTGGGCAGGCGGATCACCTGTCCAGACAATTACCGGCTACTGCTGCTAGCTCCAAGGGTAGGGGTGCCCGATGCATCGCAACTGCTTAGTGCATTATGGGGATACCCCTTCCCTCCCCAGAGCCAACCAGGAGTCCCACAGACATACAGCCCTGGCTGCAAGCAGCCACGGATGGCAGACAATAAGAAAAACAGGGTTAGCAGAGTACTTGCCACTCTCATTTTGGAGAGTGGCTCCCTAGGCGGTTTTCCACCACAGCACCACTGGGATGGAGCCTGATCCTGGCGGTACATACACAAATGTGAACAGCTTCACGGAGTCAGACCACTGGTCCATCTAGCCCTGTTTTGTCTACACTGACTGGCTGCAGATCTCCAAGGTTGCAATCCAGAATCTTTGCCCGCTCTTCCTGGAGATGCCAGGGATTGAACCTGGGACCTCCTGCATGCAAAACAGATGCTTTACCACTATGGCCCCATCCCAAGGATGGCATACATGGGTCTCCCATTCAGTCAATGACCACAGCAAGACCTGCTCAGCTTCAGCAAGGTACCAGTATCATGTGCCCTTTGACTATGCTTGGGCAGCAGAGGGGACCCAACATTCTGAACTTGACATTGGTGGGTTCACATGACACGGAGGAGCACACACTCGCCAGGAAGCAGCAGTTTCCTCTACTTACTCACTCACTACCATGTTGGGTGAAGCCAACCCTAGACAAGAATATTTAGCTGAGACAGAGACACGGCCTTGCCCTGCCCTGATGGTGAGGGAGCACCAGTGGCTCTCCCCTTGATCACAGAATGGTCCTGTGGTAGCAAGCATGACTTGTCCCCTTAGCTAAGCAGAGTCTGCCCTGGTTGCATATGAATGGGAGACTACATGTGTGAGCACTGTAAGATAAGATGTGGGATATAAGATATTCCCTCCCTTAGGGGATGGAACTGCTCTGGGAAGAGCAGAAGGATCCAAGTTCCTTCCCAGGCATCTCCAAGATAGGGCTGAGAAAGATTCCTGCCTGCAGCCTTGGAGAAGCCGCTGCCAGTCTGTGTAGACCAGGGGTTCTCAACGTTGGGTCCCCAGATGATTCTGGACTTCAACTCCCATAATCCCAGTGGCCTTTGGTTGGGGATTATAGGAGTTGAAGTCCAATAACATCAAGGGACCCAACACTGAGAACCCCTGGTGTAGACGATACTGAGCCAGATGAACCTATGGTCTGATTCGGTATATGGAGCTTCCTATGTGGCTATGTGTGGAAGGAAAGGGAAGGAATATGGAAGCATAGCTGCCTGTAGATGCTTGGGCACTGGTGGCCACTGTAGGCCCTGGGAGGCTCCCCCACCCCACCCCAGCCTTTCATTTGCTTCCTCTTAAGAGCAGGGCAAAGCCTAGCAAAACTTTCAGGATCTTCCCTGCTGTTCATGGTTTTCCGACTCGTGGCTGCACATTCACACATCACAATGGAGCACGCCTGTGGCCCTTATCAGCTTAGTCCCCTAACATATTTTGGGCACATAATCAGGGCAAAGCCATGTGGGAAGCTGCTTAGATGTAAAACCTTGCTAGGAAGCCACCACCTTCTTTCACACTAACCAAAGAATGGCCCCCTGCCTAGGTCTTTCTGCTCCTTCTGCATCTCGTTCCTTTCATGCACTCAAGATGTATGGCCCTTCTTTTCTTATCAGACCCCTCGCCCTGCAGTAGCTTCTCAGCCAGGCATATCTAAGAAACAAAATTAAACGAGTTTATCTTCCTTCCTTCCAGCTAAAATAGATTAATCATGTGGGTTGTGGTTTTTTTTAAGCCTATATCTGTACCCTGCACCCTGTGCAAAACACAAATGAAATGTTAATCTGCCTTAAGCATGAGCCTCGTTAGTCGTGCCCACATAGCTGCTGTAACCAACCTCCATGTACAGTTATCATACACCTCCGTCCCTTCCCAGTTCTCAGTGTTAACAAATCGTTCGTGACATCACTCTGTTTCTGAAGCAAAACTCACGTTCTGCAGGAGGGAAGAATCAATAATTTAGAATTTGCATTCTTAGGCATAGCCTACGTGCACCGATTCCATAAAGCAACTGACAGCAAGCTAATTAGGAGACTAATTGCTTTAAATGTCATCATTAAAATACTGCCTTCCATTAAAACAAATGTGTTTTGGAAGTTGAAAGGCCACAGAACTGGGCCTGACATAATGTCAGCATGGAGCCTTAGGCAGCCTGAGGAATTTGGGTTGCTAGGAATAAGTGTCCCAACAGGATTGGAGAAGGCTTTAACTTAGATACAAGATATTTTGCTAAACTTGCCAAAAGTCTTTTGGCTCCTCTTGGAATTCCTCAGATCTTTGGCTTGAAGACCTATGAAGCTGTCTTATGTTTTTCTGCCAAGCTTTTCATACAACCTCCTAGTTCCATACTCTTCTGTAAGCCTGCTGGATCAGACCCAAGGCCCATCTAGCCCAACATCCTGTTTCCCACTGTGGCCCACCAGATGCTTCTGAGAAGCCCACAGGCTAGAGCTGAGGACATGCCCTCTCTCCTGATGTTGCTCCCCTGCAACTGGTATTGCAGGGGCATCTTGTCTCTGTAACTAAGCCTAAGTACATGCAACTGAAATAAACTCATATTTATGTACCACTCAACAGTGGTACATCTGTTGGTAACCTCCAGACTTGACTTCTGTAATGTGCTCTACGTGGGGCTGCCTTTGTACGTAGTCCGGAAGTTTCAGTTGGTCCAGAATGCGGCAGCCAGGTTGGCCTCTGGGTCATCTCGGAGAGACCATGTTACTCCTGTACTGATGGAGATACACTGGCTGCCAGTAGGCTTCCCAACAAAATACAAGGTGCTAGTTATAACTTATAAAGCCCTAAACGGCTTAGGCCCTGGGTATCTAAGAGAGCGTCTTCTTCAGTATGAGCTACACCGCTCATTGGGGTCATCTGAGGAGGTCCGTCTCCAGTTACCGTCAACTCGTTTGGTGGCTACACAGAAACGGGCCTTCTCGGTTGCTGCCCTGAAATTGTGGAATGCACTCCCTGCTGAGATACAATCCTCCCCATCTCCGGCAATTTTCAAAAAACACCTGAAAACCCATCTTTTCACCCAAGCTTAATCTCTGGTTTATTTTTAAATCGTTAAATTGTTCTGTATATGTTTTTAACAAGTTTTATGCTATTGTAAATGGCTCAGAGATGAAAGTTTGGGGCAGTGTACAAATCAGATAGATAGATAGATAGATAGATATTCTTTTCCTGTTTATCCCTGCCTTCATTTCCCTCTCCTTCCCTCTCCTTCTTGAGTTGTCTCCCTTGCATCATTTTTGAGATTGCAAGTCCTTTGCAGCAGGGACCTGTCATCATCTTCTCTGTAAACTGCCTCGTACGTAAATGCAACTCTAGTGAGGATTATCTTAGGTCGTTAAACTGGTCAGCCAAAATAAAATATTCATATCCCATCCTTCTCAGGCAAGCTTTATGCTACAAACACACAAATATACTTCAAAAAGTATATTTTGTCTTAACAAATGTTTTATTTTGTTTTTATATTGTTGTAAACCGCCCAGAGACGTAAGTTTTGGGTGGTATAAAAATGTTTAAATAAATAAATAAATAAATAAATAAATAAGCAGTTAAAATACCCTCCCCATCTGGGTGCTTTCCAGACTAGCTGCTCAACAGCCGCAAAATGCCTCCGTTCAGGCAAGTCAAATTCGAAACGTAAACAGCAGGGGGAGCAGTCTCGCGAAAACGAACAACCCCCAAACCCAGCAACTTTCTTACACCGGATATACGACATCCTAGCTCTATATCATAGTGATTAAATTCGAAACAAGGCATTGGAAATGTGAACTGCACCCTTCTATCTGTGTAGGAACTTCGGTGTCACAACACAGGAAGTGTGGAAGCACACTTCCAAGATACGACGTGACCCTGTTGCAGGGTCTAATCTGGAAAGTGCCCTGCTGTCTTTGCTTCCAAAGGCTTTTAGTTTCAGATATCAAGCTTTGAGATAATAATGTTTTAAAGTGTTATTGACAGTTATTTTAAATTGTTTTAAATGATCTAATGTTTTAATTGTTGCTTATGCTTTTAATCTGTAAACTGCCCAGAGGTTTGTATATGGGGTGGTAGATGGATGCGGAAAATAGAGAGATAAATAAAAGAGAGCAGTAAAAATGTATCATCAGTAACCAATGCAGGCAGTATTTTTTAAAGGGCCTTGGTGAATAAAAAGGACAGGAGACCTCACAACTAGAAAAGCCCTTCCGGCAGTCATCACCTGCCTGACCTCCATAGGCAGGTGCACCTGGAGAAGGACCTCAGTAGATGAACTAAACATGAGGGCAGTTTGAGTGGGAGTAAGCAGCCCTTCAAATACTCAGGTCCCCAGCTATACAGGACCTAAGGAGTAAACATCAGCGTTTGGATTTGTGCTGGGAAAATAGTCCAGCGAGATGTGAAACTGCCTTAAAGCAGGGATTCTCAAGCCTGATGTCCCAGATGTTGTTGGACTACAATTCCTATCATCCCCAGCCACAATGGCCTTTGGAACCCGTTATAAGGCACTGCCAGAGCATGTTGTACAGTCCAAATCTGCATCAATGTATTTTCATGCAAATGTTCTAGTTCTGCTCACATGTGATGTGCAATGCACTTCAACCCATGTACACACATGCACAGATCTGTATACACATGCAGATTATTTACATGTTATATTGAATGCACATAGAGCAGTACATTTCCTACCTGTACATGAGAGGATCTGTATCCAGGTTCACTTCTAAAATAATTGCATGCATACAGGAGGGATTTACCATTACCTCCTCCCACGCAGTATGAGAGTACGCCTTTCAGCATCTTCCTATATCGCTGGTGCCTGATATAGTAGCAATGGGGATTCTAACTGGCAACCTTCTGCTTGTTAGTCAAGCATTTCCCCGCTGCACCATTAGGTGGCTGTACATGTGTACAGACACAGACACCATAGTAGCCTGTTCTCACGTCTGGCATTAGGCTAGGAGAAACCTCTGACCCTGAATGAGGAGCCCTGCACGCTCCTGACCGGCCATCACAAGAATTCCCCAAGCAAGTTGGAAGGAGGGGGGAAATGATTGTCTGCAAGCTGGGTAGGGAGGCAAAAGGCAGTGGCAAGCCCAGTACTTGTACCCAGCTGCAGAGTGAGGGTGGAGTGAGGCTGGCCCGCAACACCCGCCTCCGAATCCTGCTCACAAGCAGGCATGATCCCTTCCTCCTCACTGGCTTGTAGAATTCTCACTATGCCTAATCAGGGGTGTGCATGGCTCCCAAGATAGGCTCCGAGGGTTCTCCTACCCTGTGCCAGTCATGAGAACAGTCCTAATTTGGCTACCAAATGCATATAAACTATAGATATCGCCATATCTTATAAAATCCATTATGCTGGGGAGCAAGAGGAATCCTGAACTATGTGCTCCAACATGAACTTTGGTGCAAAGGAATCTGGGAATCCTTCCTGCAACAGCCTTTAGCAAGTCACTTGGTTCGGTAATATGGGCATAACTTGACATACCACAGGGGCTGTTTGAAGAGGTAAAGGAGGTAAAGGCTGCAATGCACTTTGCATATCTTGACAGAACTGCACAGCTCGTAAATAATAATTATGTGCACATCCATTATTTCCTAACAGCCGGTCAAGTTCCACTAAATGAGTCAGCTTCTTTTGCTTAGAAACCGTAAACATTCCGCTAGCCCTGCCACTGCTTACTTGGAGTATGTTAATGCTTTCCTTGGCCCTTGCCCCAGCCATCTGCAGGGGGAGACTCTGTCTCCAAATAAACTCCCCAAATGAAAAGCCTCACATCTGTTAGCTGTATGAAATCCATTTTCTCCATTGAAATACAGTGCATTTTTTTCTGGCAAGCCGTCATCCAAAAGGTGATGGGCTGCTTAAAGGTCCTTTGGGATCATTTTACTCAAGGATGTGAGAACTTCTATAGACTGACTTCTCAGTGGTTGCTTCCAAACTCTTGATTTCACATCCCTCCAGTAGACCAGCCCCTTGCACTGAATTTGTGTTGCAGGGAAGGGGTATATCCCCAACCAGGGGTATTTCCCCTAACGAACGAGATTGAAATTCAAACTGCTTCCAATCGCATTTGTCACAGCAGATTCTGACATTCTGGCTGCTCAAAAAGCCATGTGAGAGGTGGCTGGATGATGGAATCCAGGGATGAAAAGAGAATGAAAATTTGGGGAGATGATGAAGAGCAGAGCTGGGCTCAAAAGTACTCTCCCATTATTATTTTTTGCTGCTTTGGCAGAAGGCAAAAGGCGGGGGAGAGGTTTGTCTCTTTGACAAGAGACACCCACAAAAGTGCCCCCAAAAAGTTTCAAGGTGGGAGACTTACGACAGGTGGTTTCAATAACCCCAATTCACACATTATATTCAACACTAGTACTATCTGCGTACTATACAGGTACAATTAGTCACATTATGCTGAACATCCTTCCTATCTGTACCATGCATCCTTACCCCTGCTAACTTGGCAAAGAGGCACCTTTTTAACGTGGTGATTCTCTTTATTTAGCAGGGGGAGAGTAACTGGCCCTATCCACCCCCAGCACAGTACCTCCAGTGACTGTTGCTGGTGTCTATCTTATGTTTCTTTTTAGACTGTGAGCCCTTCGGGGACAGGGTTCCATCTTATTTGTTTGTTATTTCTCCGTGTAAACTGCCTTGAGCCATTTTTGGAAAGGCAGTATAGGTGAAGGAAAAGCAAGGGAGGAGGAAGGGGATATGATCCCAGGACCTTACACACAATCATGAGGGTGGTGGGCAGGCTGGGGAAAGGCTACCTTCCCCGCAGATGATCCCAGACTGGTCCCAGCTACGCTGACTGCACATATGATTGTTACTGCTGCGATCAGTGTTGCATTCCAGAGACTGGGGAGATTGCAAGCAACCCATGCTGACACATGATCCCAGAGCCTGGGTTAACAGAGTGCTTGCTCCATTAACCCTGGCTAAAAGCTGGGCTTGAAAAACAGGTTTCACGCCACAGCAGCACCAGGAAGGGATGTGCATGATCCGGTCCGAAGGTCATGCAAGAGGCCTTCGAACCGGTTCGTACTGGTGCCGGTTCGAGGTTTAACAGTGGCAGGGGTCTCCCTTTAAGGGCGGAGGGCTTGCACTTACCCCTCCCTCCGCTCTCCCCCCCCCCACCAGTGCTCTGTTTTTAAAAAAACTTTTTGGAGTGGCAGCATTCCTCCCTGCCGCCCCTGTTTTTGCCCAGAAATACCAGAAGAATGGGCTGCATGTGTGCCCGCCACTCCACTGCCGCCCTGATAATGTTTTTTAAAAATGGAGCGCCGGTGGGCAAAAAGTGGTGGAAAGGGTAAGTGCAACCTCCCCACCCTTAAATGGAGACCCCTGCCAGCGTCGAACCACACCTGCACGGTTCTGTGCACATCACTAGCACCAGGATCCATGTGGATCCTGGCACTTCTCACAGGCAGCCAATCCCAGACTTGGCTGCTCATGAGAAGAGCCTCCCTGTGTGATGCTCCCACTGGGTCCCTGTGTGAAGCTGGGACCTCACCCAGGGACCTAGTGGGATCATGTGATCTCTCAACAGCTGAGTACAGCTGCTGGGTCAGAAGGAGCCCTGGAACCCAGCATGAGCCTCACACACAATCTCTTCCTCCTCCTTCTACTCTACTCTCCCCTCACAATGATCAAAAATTGGAAGCAGACACAATTCCCAAGCTGTGGGAGTAGGACACGTGTCCTACCCTATTGAGGAACACAGTGAACTGCCCTAACATCTGAATAGGGTTTCCCCGCCCCAATCCTTTAAACATGAAAATGCCAATGCTGCTGCATACAGCAATGGCAGCAGTAGGATTGCCTGTCTTTGTGGCAGTTGTTGCCTACCAATTTCTTTCCTACAATGCACTGGGATGCACCTACTCCCTACTTGACTTCTCCCATGTAATGCAGGGCAGTCAAAGAATTCAAGAGGCAGAAGCAAAGGAGACAAAATAGCCAACCAAGACAAAGAGGTCAAAGGGATCAAGAATATTCCCCATTGTGCCTCATGCAAGACTGAGAAATCGTGTCTAATGGAGGGACGCTGACAAGACAAGGGTGGACATTCTGCTCACAAGTTCTCAGCCTGAGCTTTGTCTGTCAGTTCCAGTCCAGATGGAGCCTCAGGACAGAAAGAAATGAAAAGCCATCCAACCTTAAGTACCTTAGAGGAAAGCAAGGAGACAGATGGTCGCTCATGTTCCTTCCAGCTTCCGCTCACATTATTCCACAGCAACTTTCCTTTCTACTTAAAATGAGGGCAACATACTGGCCTGGAACCAAGAAGAGCTGAATTTCAGCGACCAGGTTCATGCAAGAGACAGTGATTCTTTCCTAGGTACCCAGGTCATAAACCATTGAGGGCTTCAAAGATAAGAATCAGGACTCTGAATTATAACTAAACAGAGCAGCAACCACTGCAGTTGTTTCAAGTAGACTTGGGAAGATTATGCCCCCCAAATATTCTCTGAAATTTCTCAGGGGAACAATATGGAAATCGAATAAAATAATAACAACAACAACATCTGTCACACAATACACCAGATATAACTGTAGTTGAGAAGAAAGAAAAACAAGTCAAAATAATCGACACAGCAATACTAGGTGATAGCAGAATAGAAGAAAAAGAAACAGAAAAAAAAATACAAAGATCTACAAATTGAAATTGAAAGGCTGTGGCAGAAGAAGACCAACATAATCTCAGTAGTAATTGGCACCCTAAGTGCAATTCCAAAACATCTTGAAGAGTACCTCAATACCATAGGGGCCACGGAAATTACCATCAGTCAATTACAAAAAGCTATTTTCTGGAAACAGATTACATTTTTCAATGATATTTATAACAACAACAACAATATTCACAATAAAATCCAGGCATCCCATGTCCTTGGGAAGGACTTGATGTCTGGATAAAACAAACCAGTCAATAACATCTGTCTGACTGTGTGAATAATAATAATAATAATAAGGGGGGGTTGATGAGAAATTTCTATTGAACTTTCAAATGTTCACAGGAATTCTCATGGGGGGTCTCCCCCACTCCCAACATAGCAGAAGACTAGACATTTTTCCCCTTCATGATCCTCATTCAAGAGAAGAAAACAAAGAAAAAATAATAGCAGCCAGTCAGCATTGAGGGAGACAGAAACAACTGAAACTTCTTAGACCTTTGCTTGCTTTCTATAAGAGGGCAAGAGAATCACTCCATAAGTAGCTGACAGGATCTACTGAATTTTATAGCCAAGTTTATGAACAAGTTTGTGACCCTGCACATGCTCAGAAACTTTGGAAATACTTATCGTACAAAGCACATTATCAGAGTGAACAGTAGGGGTGTGCATAGACTGCTTGGCGTGGTTTTGTCCAAATTTGAACCAAATTTGGATCCAACTGCAGGTATTCGAACCAGTTCGGTCAGACCAAGTGGCTGGGCTGGTTATTTTGACAAACCAGCTCACACCGTTCAAAGTGGTTCATGATCAAACTACTTGAACCGGCCTGGTCACGGCGGTCTGGTTCACTATCAAACTGGTTCTGCACATTCCTAGTGAACAGTATGCATAATTCAGTAACAGTTCTCATTGAATGAAGGGAGAGACACAAAAGGGGATGATGGTGTACTAAATTTCTGTTAATGACTCTTCCCTTTCATTTGAAAAATAACTTTCAACTGCTCAGGTGGCTTTAGAATTGCAAATTAACATTTTCTGACTCTAGCCTACAGTAAGACAGATTTGTCAAGACAATGAGGGACTTTGTTCATAAACGATAATACGATTTTGTTCATAAACTTAGCTATAAAGTTAAATAATTACATCAGTGACTTGTGTAACAAAAACAGAAGTTTCAATTCATTGCGCTTTCCTGTCACTGCCAAGTATGCTTCTTAAGGTATTCTGGAGATCCATTTTCCCCATTAGACATGCTCCCACAGAGCCATCTATGCATATGAGAAAATTATTCCAGTGTGAAGAAATTTGTGAGGTGAAGATCTGTTAATTGGAGAATAATAATAAGCATTCTTAAGCATTTTCCTCCCCTCCAGGTGTAGAATATTAGAGGGAAACCAGTAGTTGGAGAATATTCTCATCCATGTCTAGCATTTCCTCCTTTTTGTCTTTCCTCCTTGGATTGGGTGTCCCCCCCTCTTGTTTATGGTTTCATTCTCTCTGCCAGCCAGTTGCTCAACCAGTGGCTAATCCACAGGGCCCTGATTATAAACCTCATGGCACCTGGCAACAGCATGCCTGGTGTAAGCATCTCCACTAGTTCAGCCAACTGCCAGAAGCTGAACCCATTATTCATAAGGGATAACTATCGGCCTGTTTCAAATCTTCACTTTTTAAGGAAGGTGATAGAGTGTGTGGTGTCTATGCAGCTGCAAAAGGTCTTGGATGATACGGATTATCTAGACACTTTTCAATCTGGCTTTCGCCCTGGAACTGAAACTGCCTTGGTTGCCCTGGTGGATGACCTGCGCCGGGAACTAGACAGGGGGAGTATGTCCCTGTTGTTTATGCTGAACCTCTCAGAGGCATTTGATACCAGTGTCCAAGGTATCCTTTTGGACCACCTCTCAGGTATAGGGATAAGGTGGGGTGCATTGAAGTGGTTCCAGTCCTTTCTTGTGGGGAGGTTCCAGAAAGTGGAGCTGAGGGATTTCTGCTTGGCCTCTAGCCGATGGGGTCCTGCAAGGCTCAGTATTGTCCCCCATGCTGTTTAACATCTATATGAAACCCCTGGAGAGGTCATCAGGAGGTTTGGACTGCAGTGTCATCAATATGCAGATGACATTCAGTTCTACCTTTCTCTGACATTAGATCATAGGGAAGCCATGGATGTAGTGAACTGGGGGCTGGAGGTGGTGATGGGCTGGATGTGGGCTAGCCAACTGAGGTTAAATACAGGCAAGACGGAGGTGCTGTTGTTCAGTAGATGAGCCAATCCAGATAGGGTGATTCAACCGGCTCTGGATGGGGTTGTATTCCCCTTGAAAGAACAAGTGCGCAGCTTGGGGGTGTTGCCTGGATGTCGCTCTGCTTTTGGATGCTCAGGTGGAGGCGGTGGCCAGGGGTGCCTTTGCACAAAGCTTTGGCTAGTGCACCAGCTGCAGCCCTTTCTCAAGAAGCCAGATCTGGCCACAGTTATTCAAACTTTAGTCACGTTGTGGGATTACTGCAATGCGTGGGGCTGCCCTTGAAGAATATTCAGAAACTTCAGTTGGTGCAGAATGCAGCTGCCAGGGTTCTCTCTGAAACTGCTCGCTCAGAGCATATTGCATCTATTTTTAAAGAGCTGCACTGGCTGCCAATTGGTTTCCAGATCCAATTCAAGCTGCTGTTTATTACCTTAAAGAACCATAAAGTCCATAATGGTTTGGGCCCTGGACACCTGAAGGACTGCCTGCAACCAAGGGTTTCTGCCCACCCAACAAGGTCATCAGAGGGGCCTTTGCTCTGTGTGCCCACACTGAGAGGGTCTAAACTGATGTGCGCGTGGGGCAGGGCCTTCTCTGTTGTTGCCCCCAGGTTCTAGAATGCTGTCCCAATGAATGTCCGCTCTGTGACATCTGTGGCTGCTTTTAAAAAACAACTAATGATCTTTTTATTTCTTCAGGCTTTTACCCTTTAGGTGCTGCTGGGGTCTCTCAGCTTTCCTGCTTCTGTTTGTCTTTTTTAATGGTTATTTTTCGGTGTTTTAGGTTTATAACTGTTTAACCGATTTTAAAGTTTTAAACGTTTCATTTTTGTTTTAACTAATGTTTAAAACAAAAACACAGAAAAAACATTGATTAAAAAAACCTGTTTTTATTTTGTTGTAAACTGCCCAGAGAAGTAGGTTTTGGGCGGTATAAAAATATGTTAAATGAATGAATGAATGAATGAATGTGATTTTTATGGAGTTTTATTGTACTTTAACTTTTGTAAACCGCCTCAGGATATTTTATGAAAGGTGGTAAAAAACTGAAAAATAAGCAATTTTTAAAAAATGAAAAAGAAAAAGTAAGAGCTGTCATAAACCTTTGTGTTGATGGCCATCAGCCTAACATAACTCAGAGCATGCCCTGATCAGCAGAATATGACCATATTTTCTTCCCTGCATCTGTAATTTTAATGTTTCCTGAACTTGGTGAAAGATCAACATCTGGTACACTCCATTTTTTAAAATTTGATGAACACAGCAGGGAACAGATTGGAATTCTGTGTCTTCTAGTCCTTTATCCTGTTGGTCGATGGCAGATGCTTCTGTGCTAATGTAAGGAACCCTGCAGTTAAAAGGTTAGGGCATCCCATCAGTGAGATTTCCTCATTTTACATGGCTCCTCCTATTAACTGAAAAGGAAAGCAGGACAACTCATATGCTTTGCTGATTTTCAAGTCCAATTCTTCTCCTGAACTTTATCAAAACAGAGCCTTGGTAGTGTCTGCTTAGGGGTTTCCCATATTAGCTCTATAATGCTGAATAAGATGTATCTCTCAATAAAGTATCAACAGGTATGGTGCAGAGTTAGGGAACCCGGCCAGCACTGACATTATATAGGAGGCCACTCCAGCCCCCGAGTCACTTACTAAGAAAAACTGGCACTATCTGTGGAAACCAATGGATATTCTCTGGTGGGGACAAGAAGCGTTAAATATCAAACCATATTTAACTATTTATTGTCTAATATTTAAATATTAGACCATATTTAACACAATACAAGACAAAGTTTTTTCAAGTTTTTTGATACTAGAAATCGGGAGGTCATCTTAAATTCAGTCTCGTGTTCCTTTTGAGTAAATGCAGGTATAAGCTGTATTTAACCTTGGTTGGGAAGAGAGCGGGTCTTGTGGTAGCAAGCATGACTTGTCCTCTTAAGCTAAGCAGGATCTGCCCTGGTTGCATATGAAAGGGAGACTTGAAGTGTGAGCGCTGTAAGATATTCCCCTTGGGGGATGGAGCCGCTCTGGGAAGAGCATCTAGGCTCCAAGTTCCTTCCCTGGCATCTCCAAGATAGGGCTGAGAGAGATTCCTGCCTGTAACCTTGGAGAAGCCGCTGCCAGTCTGTGTAGACAATACTGAGCAAGATGGACCTATGGTCTGACTCAGTATATGGCAGCTTCCTATGTTCCTATGAACCTCTACTTTTCAAGGGGGTCATCTTAAATACAGAGGCGATTCTCACAATCAGCCAAAATCGGGCTAAGGGAGCCTAGCCCGATTGCAGCCAAGCTTGAGAACCACCGGGCTTGCAGGCGAGCCCGGTTTCTCCAAAGCGGGTGACCTGCTTGAATACCCCTCCCCTTAGATGAGGTTAGCGGAGCGAGCACTCCGCTAACCCCGTCTATTTGATCGTGTATTGTCGCGGTGTGGCTCCATGCTGCAGCAACACACAAGGAGACTCCCGCCGGGAGGCTGAAACAAGCCTCCCAGCCTTGGGGGTCGCTCCAAGATGCCCCGCGCGCTTGCATGGGTCGTCCGGGACCTTCCAGGGGCCATGCGGCCCCCGATCCCCACAGCCCTCGCCACAGAGCCGGCATTCATGTGGGCGGCTGATCCAGCCACCCAGGGCTGCCTGAATGATCGTCTGCGGGGAGAGCGGGCTAAGCCTGCTCTCCCTGCTAATCCGCTCTCAGTGAATCTCACTGATCATGAGACTCGCCTTACCGAGTTGTCTTTGATTCGGGTAAATATGGTAATGAAGAAATTGGAAGAAAAGGTTGCTGCCTGCCCCCCAAGAGAAAGGGAGTGGATAATAAACATGAACATGGACAGCATCCAGAGTGGTCAATCCTGACTAAGCACACTGCAATCAATAAGACAAGTTGGTGATGACTAACTTAGGACCCATTAATTTCAATGGGATGGTCATGATTAACTTAGGCTGGATGCTGCCCAGTGTTTTCCTACCACCTCCTATTCAATCCATTAACTAGATGCTAATATAAATGAATCTGTGCATAGAGCAGCAAGACTAAGCACCGCCAACTTTCCACTAAAAGATATTACCTTCCGCAGCCCTGAAGCTGGAGAAATTCCACTCACTTGATTCCCTGGCCAATGTGTTTGGGGGAAGATGCTTGAACTTGCAGCAATTCGATAATGATAGCAATGAGAAACCAGGAAGCAGAAAGTTCTTGGTTATAATTTAATTTTAGTCATGAGCTCTTTAAGTGGCCTTCAGTAAACCACTGCTTTCTTAGTTCAGCCCTCCTACCTGAAATAGGAAGACAACAATTCTGACCTATCAAGTCCCTGTAGATGGGGCCGTAGCTCAGTAGCCGAGCCTTATGTTCAGAGGGTCCCAGATTCAATCCTTGGCATATATATGTACAACTGAGAAAGACCCCAGAAATCCTAGCGATCAGCTGCTAGTCAGTGAAGATAGTGGCTGACATACTGTGCATGAGTATGCCAGCCTAGTAACATTATGTTTCTGCAATTTGCATAAGTTCTGCAAAAGAAAAATTAATGCAAATTGTGCCATACAAGAGTAAGCTCATATTTTCCAATGGGCTTGTGCTTCTATAACATAATTTCTTCCAATTTTACAAACACAACATTACTGGGCTGACATACTCTCATACCCAGACTAACAAAGCATTTGGGCAACAAAGTTGCGCCACAAGCTTGGATAGCTTTAAAAGGGGCTTAGACAAATTCCCAGAGGACAGGTCTATCAATGGCTACAAGTCTGGTGGCAAAAGGCCACCTTCAGCCTCAGAGACAAGATGTCTCTGAATACCAGTTGCAGGGGGGCAACAGCAGGAGAGAGGGGATTCCCTCACCTCTTGCCTCTGCGCTTCTCAACCACATCTCATGGGCCACAGTGTGAAACAGGATGCTGGACTAGATAGACCTTGGGCCTGATCTAGTAGGGCTGTTTTTATGTTAACTTGTGCAAGTTCGAACATGCTTGTACTGTTTGCGACACTGATCTGCAATAGGAACATAAGAACATAGGAAGCTGCCATATTCTGAGTCAGACCATACGTCCATCTTGCTCAGTATTGTCTACACAGACTGGCAGCAGCTTCTCCAAGGTTGCAGGCAGGAATCTCTCTCAGCCGCATCTTGGAGATGCCATGGAAGGAACTTGGAACCTTCTGCTCTTCCCAAAGCGGCTCCATCCCCTGAGTGGAATACCTTTAAGTGTTCACACATCAAATCTTCCATCCACATGCAACCAGGGCAGACCCTGCTTAGCTAAGGGGACAAGTCATGCTTGCTACCACAAGACCAGCTCTTGCCTTAGCAGAGCACATTTCTGCAAAACATTTATTAGTCTGGATGTCAGCCAATATTGACCTGGGAAGACTGGTGGTCCAAATTAAGGGTGTTTACACACACACACACACACACACACACACACTAACCCAGGCTAGGGTAGCCCAGTCTGGGTTAGGCTGCACATGTGAAGCACCGGGATCCATGTGGATCTGCCCACCCATCCACCTGACCCAGCTTTTTACCCTGCCCTTTTACTGAGGTCAATGGTGTGAATGCACCCTTAACCCCAGCACTGGGGTCGTGTGACTGCTAGGGTTGCTTGCAGCCCAAGTGAACACAGAGAAGACATCTAGAATGCCCATTGCCCGGGGGGGGGAATCCCCCAATGCACTGCGCTCATCATGTGGTGCATTGTGGGATGCATGGACACTGGGATTCGTCATCTCAGCCTCCAGAGATCTGCACTGTATGCAGCAGTGTGGAGCATGTGGGAACGCAGTCCACGCTTATAACCAACATTTAAGGATCATCGGGGGGAGGGAAGGTAAATTTAGCACAGCCTTCCCCTCATATGCTCACCCTCCCTGCTTCTCGGTTGTGTGAATAGCATTTTTGTATAAAGCAATTCCATATCTCCATGTGACCTTACATGGCTGCTGTAAGGATGATTGAGATATTCTGTGCAAAGCACTTTAAATTCTTGGAACATGTTATATAAAGCCTAAGTATTTATTGCCAGTGGCTGCATGCCACCCCCACTCCGATTTCACTGGTGCAGCACTTGAAAACCAGCTCCAGAGTGGGCTTGGGGACACTTTGTCTCCAAGTCTCTGATACTTAATTTAAAAAAAAACAACCCCTAATATTCCCAATATCGGATTGGATGGTTCTGATCGGATATATGCTTCCTTATATTGGATCAGAATTATATCAACCAGGATTCAATAATAGGGATATCAGAGGGAATCTGATATTCCCAATCCGATATTGCACATCTACTATGTAGCACAAGCCTTGTTCACTTCCACGAGGATCACAAAACTAGAACATTTCCAAGGTCATATTGTTGTTAATTACACTCTTTTCAGAATAAGACACTTTCCACGTGAATGTATTGTGGTTGATACATTCACCACGATAGAACAAGAGAACAATAGCTTTCTCCTTCTACTACAGTCACTTCCGGCCTGCAAGTATGAATAGTAACATTTCCTTCTAGAGGGAATTCCGCATTTCTAGCAATCAGCCTAGGGAGGATAATCTACAGCAGCGTTTCTTAACCTTGGGCCCTCAGATGTTGATGGACTACAACTCCATCATCCCAAGCCATGTCCATTGTGGCTGGGGATGATGGGAGTTGTAGTCCATCAACATCTGGGGGGCCAAGGTTAAGAAACCCTGATCTACAGATCAAATTAGCTCTCCTATGGTCATTAAAACTGCACAAGGCTCCTAAGCCTTAACAAGTAGAAATGTGTACAAAATGAATTTTTCTATTTGTTGAAAATCCGAATTGAATTCCAAAAATTCACTTCGAATTTGAATCTGATTAAAAAAATTAAATTTGATTTGGAATCAAATTCAAATCAATTTGACTCTATTTTGGCACCTTTTTAACCAATTAGGGGGGCAGAATGGTTTTTTATAAGGTGCCCAACAGCTCTTAAATCAAATTCAAATTGAATTTTGAAAATTTGATTCAAATTAAAATCAAATTGCCCTTTTAAGGGGTGACTCAATTCTAATTTGAATAACATGAATCACCCAGATTTGAGCTGAACCAATTCAAATTTGAATTGATTTGCAGATCTCTATTAACAATATTGGATAAGTAATGAGTTGATTATCTTATTAGTATTTTTGATGCTTGAATTGATAATAAGCTTGGACACTTGCTACTATTTATGATGACAGGATCTCCTAGGCAGCATCCAGGCAAAATTACTCCTGAGTAGTCCTATTGCAATCAAGTAATCCTATAGAGGAAGTACTAAGAGTACATAGGAACATAGGCAGCTGGCATATACTGAGTCAGACCATTGGTTCATCTAGCTCAGTATTGTCTACACAGATTGGCAGCAGCTTCTCCAAGAAGTGTCTCTCAGCCCTGTCTTGGAGATGCCAGGGAGGGAACCTGGATCCTTCTGCATGCAAGCATGCAGATGCTCTTCCTCAAGCAGCCCCATCCCCTGAGGAGAATATCTTACTGTGCTCATGCATGTAGTCTCTCATTCAAATGCAACCAGGGTGGACCCTGCTAAGCAAAGGGGACAATTTGTGCTTGCTACCACAATACCAGCTCTCCTCCCTAGTAGTAGTACTGAGTAACATAATCTAGATCAGGGCTGCTCAACTTCGGCCCTCCTGCAGATGTTGGCCTACAACTGCCATAATCCCTAGCTATTGGCCACTGTGGCTGGGGATTATGGGAGTTGTAGTCCAAAAACAGCTGGAGGGCCTTAGTCGAGCAGGCCTGATCTAGATGATGCTCAGTCTCAGGATGCTGGCCAAGATGAAAAGTGCTTTGCAGAGTGCTCCCCAGAAGCAACAAGTGGAAACTTGAGTGTCAAACAAAACATGACGTGGATGTTCTGTGACGGAAACTCTCCATCTGTAGAGTATTTCCAAAAGTGTTGAAATGTGGGATCCTTATGCATGGATAAGCAGATAACCTGCATGCAAGTGGGAGGTACTGTACTGGATGACTTGGGGTGATCCACAGGTTTCTGAACACAGGTTGGCGTTCAAGAAATCTGAAGGTGGGGGAGAATAAGGGAGCCAAAAAAAACCCCCTGCACCAATCTTAGTCAATGCAATGGAATGTCTGTGGGCTAAGACTGCAGTTTACAATAAGCAGGTGGGTGGAGGTAATGGCAAAGTGGGGGGGGGAGGAGGAGGGCTTGAACAAAAAGAACAAGAAATGTATCAGCTTGAAGAACATGCCCTCAAGTCAGTCACAAGCCCTTCTAATTCTGAGAGGGAAAGCTGTGTGAAACTCCTATTTTTCACCAGGCATCTCACAAGTCTGTGTTTCAGAGGCAGAAGGACCTTGAAACAAGGCTAGGACTGAGTACCAGCCCCACCCCGCCACCATAAATCTCCCAGAAAACAGAAAAAATAAAAGTTACATATGAAGTACGACCCAAAGTACAACCGGAGTTGCTAACTCGCTTAGGTAACACTTGCACATCAAGGACATACTACAACAGTTTGTTATGGGTCCATTCGTATGTATTTTTTATTGTCCAAAAGGCAGCCATAGGTGGGTCTAATTTGATTTGAGGCCATGGCACAGCGAGAGCGGCAGTTAATCCTTTGCCCCTGCACTCATTCCCCAACTGAAACCTTCCCTAGAAACTGCTATTCGCCATGGAAGATAAAACTTGCGGGCAGAATTTTCACATCATGGTTTGAAGGATGTCTGAAAGCTGCGTTGGACAAGGATCAAGGAGATTTGGATTCCATCACTGAGATTTAGCCATCTCAGGCCAGTCACAATAGCCTGGTCTACCTCACAGGGCAGTTGTGAGGACAGAATGAGAGGAAGACCCTGCATGCTGCTTGGAACTTCCTGAAGAAACCATGGGGCAAAAATGCAATAAATAATTTTGAGCGACTCAGGCTTTCAGGCGACAGAGAGCGAATTGCACATTGTATTTCTGAATTAGGAATTCCCCCACTGGGATTAATCTGGACATCTGGAAGCGAGCATGAATTGACCCCTTTGCTAAGCAGGGTGTGCCTTGGTTTACCTTTGGATGGGTGGCTACATGAGAGTGCTGTCTGCTGTAAGATATTCCCTTTAGGGCAGGGGTAGGCAAACTTGGCTCTCCAGAGGTTGCTGAATGACAACAATTTATTGTGGCTGGGGAAGGTGTTTGTAGTTCAACAACAGCTGGAGGGACAAGTTTGTCCTCCCCTGCCTTAATGGATGGGACCTAGCTCAATGAGTGAGGTCCTTCACAGTCAAAAACTGTGTTCTACCCAGGTTTGGAGCTGTGTGTTCTCCCAGTTTTTGGTTGTGTGCAAGCAAAGTAGGAGGAAAACCTGTGTAGCTTTTCCTCCTCCCTTGTTTCCACACAATCACGTCTACCCAGGTGGTGGGCTATAGTGCAAAACAGGATGCCGTACTAGATGGGCCTTGGGCCTGATCCAGCAGGGCTGTTCTTATGTTCCTCCTACCTTGCTTCCACAAAACTGAAAATCGGGAGCACACACAGCTCCCAAACACAGGTGGACAGTTTGTAACTGTTGTGAATGACCTCAGTATTTGTTTTGCATTCAGAAGGTCCCAGGTTCAACCCCAGGTATCTTAAGGAAAGATTCCTCCATGAAATCTTGGAGAGTCACTGCCAGTCAGTGAAGACAATGCTAGGCTAAATGGACCAATGGTTGGACTCAGTATAAGGCAGCTTCCATTCCTTTGGACAAAACCCAAAGTGTGCAGAGAGGAAGCATGAGTGACTCTCACATCCTCTCAATGTTTCTTCAGAATGAACAGAGTGGGTTCCAGCATGGTCAGTGGAAGCTCATTTAGAATTGATGGCGAAATTAGCTATTACATTCATTCTGGCTTCAGGATGTTGTGGTTCTTTGGGCAAGGTGTCCTGCATCCAACTCCTTAGCCTGGAAAAGAGGAAGGTATGCAAACCGATAATCCTTCTCTGCCACTCAGCTTCAAATCTTGGTTACAGATGTCAGGTGTTGGAGGGAAATGCTGTTCAGCAACCTGACATTTCCGGACTCACATGTGGTGAAGTGTCAAGGCACAAGCACACACTCACTGGGAACCGCCCGTTCCCATCAACTTATATTATTTTATTTACTTACTTACTATATTGGTTATGTTTAGAAACTGCCTGATATAGACATCTCCAGGCAGTTTACGTACAATTTTAAAAACCCAAGTTTAAAACAATTCAAACATTATAAATGGGAATTTACTTACATAGGAACATAAGAAGCTGCTTGATATTGAGTCAGACCATTGGTCCGATCTATCTCAGTAAGGTCTACACCAGGGCTGCAGAACTTGCTTTCCTCTGCAGATGTTGGACTACAGCTCCCATCATACCTGACTATTGGTCCCTGTGGCTGGGGATTATGGGAGCTGTAGTCCAAAAACAGCTGGAGGGCTGGAGTTGTGCAGCCCTGATCTACACTGACTGGTAGCAGTTCTTCAAGGTTCCAGGCAAGAGTCTCTCCCTGCTCTACCTGGAGATGCTGACTTGGGACCTTGTGCATGCAAGCAGGTGCTCTACCATTGAGCAATGGGCTCCTCCGCTAAGGCTGGCCTGCACAACACAAGGTCCAGAGATGGATTTGGCCTGCAGGGTCTTTTTCACTGGTCTCAGGGGGGCTCAAGGTATTGTGATGCCCGAGGTGAGGTGTAAAGTGCTGCCTTGCCTCCAGGGTCCTGAGGCAACACCGCCCAGAGATGAAAGTTTGGGTGGTATAGAAGTTTAATAAATAAAATAAAATAAAAATTAACCCCTGCAAATTTTGAAAGTCCATGGAGGGCAGGGAGGAGGAAAGGTTGCTAGAAGCCTCCTCTTCACTCCTCATGAAGTGGAGGGTAACTAATGCTGTGTTGAGAACTAATAACTGATGTCATTAACATTTGTGATAATTATAATTAATGCACCAGAAGTTTACCTTGGCCCCCACCCCAAACTACTGGGTGGTTGGTCCAGTTCACTGGAGTATTTTGAGTTGTGCACCCCTGCCCTAAGGCAAGGGGGTGTTGGGTAGCTGGGGAGATGGGAGATGTAGTTCAGCAACATCCAGAGTACCACAGACAAGGAGCCCCTGCCCTAAGGGAACTATCTTACCGCACACAGGTAGTCACCCATCCAAATGTAAACTAGAACAAACCCTGCTTAGCAAGAGGGACAATTCATGCTTGCTACCAGAAGACCAGCTCAATGATTCTCAATGAACCCACCCAATGATTCTCTTATTCTAGAAGAGCAACCCTTCATGAACTTTGGCAGACCCATTTCCCAGAACTCAGGTTGACTACTGCAATGTGCTATAAGTGGGGCTGCCTTTGTATGTAGTTTGGAAAATGTGGCAGCTAGATTGGTCTCTGGGGCAATTTGGAGACACAATATTATGCCTGTTTTGAAACAGCTGCACTGGCTGCCGATATGTTTCTGGGCAAAATACAAAGTGCTGGTTATTATCTTTAAAGCCCTGAATGGCTTGGGTTTAGGCTACCTTAGAGAGCGCCTTCTTTGGTATGATCTCCACTGCACATTAAGGTCAGCTGAGGAGGTCCAACTCCAGTTACCACCGGTGCGTCTGGTGGCAACTCAGAGGCGGGCCTTCTCTGCTCCTGGACTATGGAATGTGCTCCTGGACTATGGGATGTGCTCCCTGCAGAAATCCATAATTTGAACTCTTTATTGGCCTCCAGGAGAGTCCTTAAAATCTATCTGTTTGGCCTGGCCTTCCAGGGTTTTTAAATTGTTGTAAAGGGTTTTCAATGTTGTAACCTGGTTTTTCAGGGGGGGTTTAATTGCTCTGATTGTTTAATTATTGTTTTATGGTGTTTTATAATCTGTTTTAGTTGTTAATTGATTTTAATTGCTCTGTTTAATTGCTCCTGAGCCATTTTGGAAGGGCAGGACAGAAACTGAATGAATGAATGAATGAATGAATGAATGAATGAATAATAAAACCAGTGCTTTAAACTCAAAAGCTGCTCTTGCTTCATGAGAACACAGGTACAGCAGCTTTGCACCAGCTCCTTAATTATGGTAGGCAAAACCATAGCACAGTACCTCCAGTGACTGTTGCTGATATCTATCTGATGTTTCTTTTTAGATAGTGAGCCCTTTGGGGACAGGGATCCATCTTATTTATTTGTTAGTTCTCTGTGTAAACCGCCCTGAGCCATTTTTGGAAGGGCGGTATAGAAATCAAATAAATAAATAAATAACAATAACAACAACCACCATCATAGGCCAAGCCTACTGGGAAGGAGCATTCAAGTAAGAACATAAGAACCGCCCTGCAGGATCAGGCCCAAGGCCCATCAAGTCCAGAATCCTGTTTCACACAGTGGCCCACCCGATGCCTCTGAGAAGACCACAGGCAAGAGGTGAGGGCATGGCTTCTCTCCTGCTGTTGCTCCCCTGCAATTGGGATTCAAAGGCATCTTTGCCTCTGAGGCTGAAGATGGCCTCATTGCGTAGTCATCTATCAGAGGCACAGGTGTTCCTGATGAATAATTACATGTAGTCTGCAACATGGTGGGAGGAGAGAAAGCTGCTTCCCGCCTTTCCTAAATGGAAATCCTGGCAATCTGTAAGACAGAGAGAGTCCACACGGTTTAGTCCTGGAGGAGGGCTAGTCATCCCAGGCTAATGTGTGAAAATACCTTATGCAATATGTTCCTGGAGGGGCAATGAGTGTGTAGTTTTCAACCACAATGCCATCCAGGCAAATGACAAATACTGTTAGCAGATATTTACAGTTTACATAATGCTACATTCCCCTGCAAGGCTCGAAGGTGGATGCTTTGGATTAACTCTCCTACCTAGTCTATTTGCATCCCTTCCAGTTATAGCCCACATTACCTCTCAGAAGTAATATACTTGTAATGAAATGTTGTTCCAGACTGCCTTTTGTAATGTTAAGCATCTTGACTGATGAGGTAGTTATTATAGATCCGTCCTTACAAACTGCAGAACCTGAAATGTTGGGCTTGAAAAAATATATTGCCGAGGCTCATCTAAGTGAAAATAAATGTACGGGATGCTATTGACCTTTTAAAGATACCTTTATGATCTCATTTTAAGATCCCCTAAGTAAAGGATCGACACTGATACGGTCTGAGTGCATCGTAAGGCATTCATCTTACATGGGGATGTGGTTGAGCCCAACAGGCCCAGCTGAAAGCCAGGGCAAACTGGTGGAGTGTCCTAGGATATGCCCCAGAATTCCCTACCACGTAAAAGAGTTTTAAGGCAATGGGCAAGAAGAATATGAGAAGAGCTTTACTGGATGACACAGTACAAAATGCAACTCCTCTCAGCCCCATTTTCAGTCAAGTGGAGCCCCCCTTCATGCTGGGCCCAACTTGTAATGAAGCTCATACCCCACCTCCACAAATCCCCCGACCTCCCTGCTAGTCTCCCCCACCCCATGTTTTCCAAGAAAAAGGACAGAGAGGGCCTCCCTTCACCTAAGGAGGAGGACACTTCTTGGCCACCATGTAAGCTTGTGCCCAAAGTTCTCAGTTGGGAATATCTGCAGAGTTGCAGCTATTATTGAGCAAGGGCGGAACAAATGTTTCTGGGTCATGGGAATGCAGGGGGTGCACCACCGTCATCAGTAATTCCTCTGAATAACAGCCCAAACATTCCCCTTTTGCCATCCAGTGGTGCGGTGAAAATGGGATGGAACATTTTTGCTCCACTGTACTCTCAGTTCAGTGTGCCATTTCCTGCTGGAGATAACTGGGCTTGTAGGATCATAGAATCACAGGGTTAGAAGGGCTCTTAAAGATCTTCTTGTCCAATCCCTTGCTCAGAGCAGGAAACTGCTGCAGCATCCCTGACAGAGGGCCACCCAGACTCTAGTCAAGCCCCTTGATCTCTGGCAGGAAATTTATTTATTTTATTTATTGTTAAATTTATATACCGCCGTTCATTAAAACAATCCCAAGGCAGTTTACAGCAAAATTTAAAAACAAGATGGTAAAAAAGACACAATTAAAATATTAAGTGAAAAATATTAAACAAATCTGATAAGATATTTAAAACAAAAGCATAAAAGTAATGCAGAGTACAAAGAGCAGCAGCAGAGAATCAAATAAACGCCTGGGCAAAAAGCCAAGATTTTACACTCTTTCTAAAAGCTGTGATGAAGACCAAGGAGCAATTAGCCACTGGGAGAGCATTCAGAGTCTGGGGGCAGCAACAGAGAAGGCCCTGTCCTGCGTGCACAACAACCGAGCCTCCCTCATTGTCGGCACCTGGAGCAGAGCCCCCTCAGATGACCTCATCAAGTGGGCAGCAACCCTTGGGAGTAGGCGGTCCCGCAGGTATCTCCAGGGCCCAAACCATTAAGGGCTTTAAAGGTCAAAGCCAGCACCTTGAATTGGACCCGGAAACAAACTGGTAGCCAGTGCAGCTCTTTCAAAATGGGTGTGATGTGCATCCATCATTTACAGTCAAGCAGGGGCCCTGCAGGGCGTCTCCTTTCTGGACATGAAGCAATTGTCACATGTTACCCCTTCCGCAACATGGGAGGGTGTTGGGATTTGGTTGGGGGGCGGGGCTTGGGAGAATGTGGGGGGGGGGTGGCAGGGAAGAGAAGGCTTGGAAAAAGTCTTCCCATCTTTTCGCCCAAGCTTTCTCAGCTTCCTAAAAAGTTTTAGGTTTTAATCTCTGGTTTATTTTTAAATTGTTTTAAGTTTTTTGTATATGTTTTTAACTTGTTTTATGCTATTGTTAACTGCCCAGAGACAAAAATTTGGGGCAGTGTACAAATTTGATATATAAATAAGTAAATAGGTAGGTAAGTAAGTGAATAAAAATAAAAGCAGTGGCTGCCTTCCAGAGCCACAGGGAGCTGATGTAACTAGTATTATATTATTATTTATCGTATTTTTATACTGCCAGACACGTACATCTCTAGGCGGTGTACAAAGTTTAAAACACAATATAAAACAGACTAAAAACAGTTAGAAATTTACAAAATAAAATAAAAACAGTCTGACGAAAAACAAATTAAACAGTTCAAAACTGATTTCAGTTAAAAGCCTGCACAAGTCTGCACAAGCTCTTCCTAAAAGCAAACAGAGAAGGAGATGCTCTTATTTCAGCAGGGAGCTTGTTACAAAGCCCCAGGGCAGCCACAGAGAAGGCGCAGTCCCGAAACACCATCAAACGAGCCGACGGCAACCATAACTGGACCTCTCCAGAAGATCATAATAGGCAACAGGGTTCATGACGAAGAACCAAAAACATGTAAGTGCAAGAAGATTGCTGAGCTGCACGCAAAACTGGGGTTCAGCACCTGTGTGCTACAGTGTTCCTTCACACAAGTTCCCTTTAAAACTGATGGGGAATGCTGTAGTTGTGCAGCTGTTGAGCCACTATGCTTTTGGTGTCACACCCATCTAGAACACCAACGCCAGATGTAGCACAGCTCTACAGGGCAACAGGTTTGGACAAGCCCAGCAGCCTTCGGCACGTGGTCTGTTGCTTTGGATGTCAGTCAGTAAAGGCTACACTCAAATAGTCCAATCAGGTTTTGGAATGAGCTGGGGGGCAAGACTTGCACAACTGCAGTCCTCCTGATGAGTGCAACTTGTGCCCCAGCTCCCACACTCTGCACCCAACTGGAAAAGCTATCCAAACAACAGCAAGGTAGGTTTGTGGTATAACACACAGAAATCCTTCTTAAGAGTGTAAGACCTTGCTGTCTAAACAACAAGCTTGTATGTGGGGGGTGGTTCTTCACCCCAACCTCTGTATGAGGCCTGAAGCATCCATGGCCAGGAATTGGCTGGCTGGCCTGGGAGGAGGCAGGACTTGCTGGCCATTACAGGCTCAGTGCCACCTCCTAGGCAGTCCAGTTTTGAGAAGCGACCCCAATGGTCATAGTGTGGGTTCTGGCTGGTTGCCCTTTTGGGAGCCGGGTAAGAATTTATTGACCCTTGGCATATTGGCTTTGGTCCAGGGGCCTTTTTTTGCTTACCTCGCGCTATGGGCCTTAGTTAGTTAGTTTCTTTGTCACAATGGCAGGTACAGTGAGGTTTATTTTGGGTAGGTTAGGTTTGGTGAGCACCTTGCAGGCATGTGTTTGGCACGAGAAGTCCTTGCCCTTCCCTTGAGGCTTGGCAGCTCAGGGAGTGCTGGATGACGGCTTACTCCAGCCTGCTATTGGAATCACCACCCGCTAAGCCTTGGCAGCTTGGGGATGGTGAATCCTACTACAGGTGCCTTCACGTTAGGTGGGCTAAGATGGGCAGCAAGCAGCCATAGGCTTAATGCTGCTTGGAGCCAAGGTGTTTCACTCTGGTGTTTAGGTTGGACTTGCGCAGCAGCAGCAGCGAGTCTACAGATTCCGCACTTTTGAGGGTGGAGCAACAATCCTCTTGCTTATTACTGATTAATAAAGTTGTGGCCTGTTTTCTCTATATCTATTGTCTTGTGAGACAGAAAAAGCATTGAAGCTTTTGAACTTTGGTACTGGAGAAGACTTTTGAGGATACCATGGACAGCCAGGAAAAACAAACAAATAGGTCATAGAACAAATCAATCCAGAATTTTCACTTGAGGCACAAATGACCAGGCTCAAACTATCATACTTCGGACACATTATGTGAAGGTCCAGCTCCCTTGAGAAGTCCATCATGCTGGGAAATGTTGAAGAAAAGAGAAGAAGAGGACAACCAACAGCAAGGTGGATGGACTCGATCACGACAGCAATGAATGCACTCCTGAGGGACCTTAAAGGCCAAGTTGAAGACAGATCATCCTGGAGAGAATCTATCTATGTGGTTGCTAAGAGTCGACATCGACTTGACGGCACTTAATCAATCAGTCAATCATCTCATGTCTTCATTGGGTCCAGGTGCAAGCAAAGCCCATTGCCACCTTGGAGATTCCTTCTCCATTCTCATGCATGCCTTTCCAAGTCTAGATTATCTTTTTTTCCTGAAAACCAAATACCATAGCAACAAAAAAAGTATACAGGTATAGAAACAACACATCACAAAAGGGTATACAAGCAGAACAAGACTGTATACATATATGACAACTCATATACAAAGAATGAGCTGTTCACACCATTCAATGTCATTGTGATGAAAATGTCAATTAAAAAAACACACCAAATAAACAGCAATGCCTCTAGGGACTGTTTCTGCTTATATAAACAAGGCAGGGAATAGAATAAGCAAGATGGGACAGAACGAACAAGAGACCACTGCAAGTTGGTTGTCATCAATTACATTCAGCGGAAGCTGTTCTTATTTATGAAGCTGTGACCAAAATTGCCATTGCCAAAGATGTTATTTCCGCTCTATGTTCTAGCACAGGGGTAGGCAGCCTTAACTCTCCAGGTGTTGTTGAACTACAACTCCCATCATCCCCAGCCACAATAAATTGGCTGTCCAACAACAGCTGGACAGCCAAGGTTGCCTATCCCCACCCTTGCAGGTAAGTTAGCTTTTGGGATGTTAAAATGTGTGTGACTGCCTGGAAGAGGAAGAAGACAGGCATTTATCTTGTAAAAGACCTAACAATAAGTAATAGGAGAAATCAACTATCTCACCCATATCTCACATGCCTAAATAGAGTTTTGGGTTTGAATGGGAAATTCTAGCTTACATGACTCTAGCTGGCATAGTCTGAAATCTTAAAGAATTAAATTTATTTATACTAAAATTTATCAGCCACACCTTTAAATAAACACACATACACACCTGTCTCACACTCCTCACTCCATGTTTGGCATGAGATCAGGAACTATGATCACATTGTCTGGGAGCAGAGCTGGTCTTGTGGTAAAGGTAAAGTGTGCCGTTGAGTCGGTGTCAACTCCTGGTGACCACAGAGCCCTGTTTTCTTTTTGGTAGAATACAGGAGGAGTTTGCCATTGCCCCCTCCAATGCAGTATGAGATGATGCCTTTCAGCACCTTCCTATATCACTGCTGCCCAATATAGGTATTTCCCATAGTCTGGGAAACATACCAGTGGGGATTCAAACTGGCACCCTCTTGTGGTAGCAAGCATGAATTGCCCTCTTTATGAAGCAGAGTCTACTATGGTTTTCATTTGGATGGTGGCTACACCCACCTGTTTGGTCAGGCTTTTAGTTGATTTTTGAAATTTGATTTCGATCATCTTTTGAACTGTTGATTTTTATTGTTTATAGTTGCTTTTAACCAATTGTAAGCTACCATGAGATGCCTGTGTTTGGTGGTATAGAAATGCATTAAATAAACACACACAGGTGAGCACTGTCTGCTGTAAGAGATTTGCAGTGATAGCACTGTGACAAATAAGTAATGATGCCAAGCTTCGCTGAATTTTTGAATGCAGAAGATACCAGGATCAATCCGTGGCAGCTCTAGATAGGACTGAGCTAGATGAATTAATAGTCTGACTCAGTATAAGGCAGCTTCCTATGTTTCTGTGTTCCTATGGGCCCAACATGCACACAGTCATATATGTATAGGGCCCTTTCTTAAGCTGTGCCCAATACAGTGGTCAGAGATCAAGGCCGGTGGCCACACACTGGTGAGAGGGTGCAGCTGCATGAAGGGGAATCGTGAAAAGAGGGCTAAACCCAAAGAGCAAAAAGCCACTACATCCTCCAGGTTGCGTATAGCAAGGGTTCCCTGCCTTCAGGCCCCAGATATCCCCAGCCACAGTGACCTTTGGAACCCCTGCCATAATACATGGTTGGTGCATTATCTCATAATGAAAATGTCCTACTGAGGAATGGCTCCTTTACATTGCTTTTGATGTGTGTTATTAGCCGCCGCCACTATATTATTGCACAAAGTCAAAGAAAAATAGACATTTTTGCAAGCAGCCAAGATTTTCATAGCTAGAATGGCTATTTAGCCTTTTCTGAAATGTATTTTTTAAAGAAGAAAATGGTGCAGTCTACACTGTGTTTACCAACTCCTATCCATCAGATATGTTCATGGAGGCTATCATTTCCAGACTTATAATCAAGATCTGTATGACTTATTCTGAACTTGGGGGAGAAAAAAACCCTCCATCCTGTGAGCGCCATTTGAAACAGGCCTAATCTTCCATCACCTCTACAATTACATGTTATTTACACTACCTCCTCAGTGTATGCAGCACTTTTTCAGTTTTAAAGTAATGCCTGAACTTCATGATGGAAAAAACCCCCCACAGGAAATAGGAAAAGATGAGAACTAGATATACACACAACACAATTGTGCATACTCCGCAACAAGGGAACCATTCAAAAAATGCTCTGTATGTAGTCACCTGCTTTGTATTCTGCCCAGAATGTATCATGCACAGATCATCTGTCATTATTTGTCTCATTCTTTGCACAGATCATCTGGCAAACGTCACATTTTTGCATGGTGTATTCAGCAAAAACAGGACAAATAACTTGTTCAAAGAGTTGTTCAAACCACAAGTATAGAAGATCTAGAACAAAGTTTCTGCAGCAGGAGATTTACAAGTCCTGGACCTTTGAACTAGGTTAGTAAGCACCAGAGTTCAATTTCTTGATGGAATCAGGAAAGGAAAGCAACAGGGAGTAGGCAGAAAGAAACGGATTGAGAGAAAGAAACACTGTAGGCAGAAAGAAACGGATTGAGAGAAAGAAACACTGTAGAAACGGATTTCAGCACCATGGACAGATCAATATTAGTTTTCTGATGCAAGGAACAATTCTAGGCAGAGTGATGGGCAAGAGAGACTCGGAAAAGAATATCCGCCAAGGTATTTAACACAAAGGATAGGATAATTCTCCAAGTTTCTCGCTCTTAATAAAGGCAACCCCCCACCCCACATTGTGGCTCTCTACTCAATACAGATGGAACACCCAGCTTGTATGGGCATATGATCTGCCTTATACTGAGTCAGACCATTGATCCATCTAACTCAGTATTGTCGACCCTGACTGGCAGCAGCTCTCCAGGTTTGAGACAGGGGGTCTTTCCTGTTCCTACGTTGAGATGCCAAGGACTGAAGCGGGACCTTCTGCATTCAAGGCCTGCACACTAACATTGAGCTACACCCTCTCCATTCGACATGCCAAGACTCCTGCTCACTATCCTAATACCAGCTTTCCTCCCCCAAATGACCTCCATCAATTTTTTAAAAAAATGTAGTTCAAGCCCACATCAAATACTGAAAATGTTAATGTCCACAAACCCTGTTAACAGGCAGGGACCAGAATCCAGCAGAATTTAAAGGGCCTACCTTTTATCTTTGTCACTTTCACCTGTAAATATTTGCCTTTAAAGGCTTCCAATTATAACATAATGCCATATTGTTGATTCACAGTCATTGAGACTCATCCCAAACAGTGAGAGGAAGAAAGAAAAAATGCAGGCAACCAACAGGTAGTCAGGAACACTCTGTGACAATCTAATTAACAACAATGCCAGTCTTCTGCATAAGCTCAGCACAGTATATTTTAGGAGGAGTGATGGCAGGAGGGCCCCTTTTACTAAAGCCCTATTTAATAAGCAATTTTCTATCTCAGGAGAATAAAACAGGAATTATTGTACATGTAAGCAGTAATCACTGCCAGTTTGGTCATTCCCCCTAAAAGAAAATAAACTTTATGCTTCTCTTTTCATGGATGGGCCAATCAATTTAACTTGTGGGGAGAGGAGATCTACCACCGCAAGACACATTTGAAGGTTTCCTGCTTGGGCAAAACATCCAAGGGATTGGGGGGAGGGGGAGGGGGAGGAGAACTCCAGCAACAGCCACTGGAGGGATGCTGTGCTGGAGCTGAACAGGGACAGTTGCTCTCCCCCTGCTAAATGTAAGGGAATCACCATGTTGGAAGGTGTTTCTTTTGCTCAGTTAGCAAAGGTAACTAACTGAACATCTCTAACTAGGAAACCTCTCTAACTAGGATGTACAGAAAAATGTCAATGCTGATGAAGAATGAACCTGTAGGTATCAGCTGCTTATCTAAGCAACAGCGAATGTCCTGTTGGAAATCTGGGGTTGCTGACTATACACCATCCAGCTACCATGTCCCAGCTGGGGGTTCCTCCTCCCCACCCCCCACCAACTACTACCACAGAGCAACCAGGGACTATCTTGCTCTGAGGTGAGGAAAGTAGAAAGAAGTGAGACTAAGACCCATGTAAAGATGTAAACGTGTGGCTTGATATATTTATGTTTTTTGTAAACTGCTTGGGGGTGGGTGGGCCTGAAAAGCTGTATAAATGCTAAATAAACAAACAAACAAAAAATGTCGACCTGCCTGCAGATGTTGAACCACAATTTCCATCATCCCTGATTGTTAGCCACTATCACTGGGAATGATGGAAGCTGTAGTCCAAAATCAGCTAGAGGGCCAAAGTTGGGCAGCCTTGTTTTACTCTCTCCAACTTGTGAGCAAAGTTGATTAAAATCAGCAACTAGATTTGTCCCCAAACTCCACCTCACACAAAACTGTCAATGTGCATTTCAAGGTTCCTGCTTAGGAGAACCATCAGAGGACTTCAAGAGTCAAAATGAGCTTCAATATTATTAGGACTTCCTATGATAAAGATGTGCACAAGGAAATCTGCAGAAAAACCATGTGCCACAATTTCAGTGTGGTCGAGTCTCATGCCATAGTATTATAAGCATCAAATTATCATCTATATAGCGAGCTGCCTAATAAGCTCATAAGAATTTGTGAAAAATGTTCACGATCTGGTCTCATAAGCAGGAGGCTTATGAGACCAGAAGAACTTCATAGCCTCCTCCCTTCTGATTGAAGAACTCTGACCATCAGCTACTGAAACTCAGAGGACCTTCAAGAGTAGTTATCAAGGCAGCCTGATACCAAGTGGGGAGGGGAGCACAAAATACTTCAAGTGCATATGGAAGTACTTGTAAAGTGCCCATAACATCTTGGGTTCCTAGCCTATATCTGCAAATTTAAGAAGGGGTGTTTCTGAAGTCAAATCAAGTCAAAACTTACTAAACACCACTGACACATCCATGCCATTTTAATTTGAGAGATTGGGTTTCTTCTTTCAGAGCATCAATCCCCACATTATAGATGCTCAGTCTGTGTGTATCTTCCATTGAGCTACATGGCTGATAGGGACATGTTTGGGGGGCGGGGAGCAATATAGCCTCTGTAGACTCCATGGCCAGTATTCTGCAGTGTGGGAATGTGCTATAGAAAAGTTATCTGCCCTTCCAGTACCACTAAATGGCAAGCACAGAATGTTTCCATGTATATTCGCCCTAAAAGAATAGAACTTCTAGTTTAATAAGGAGTATTTTTCATAAGGAGACCTCAATCCCTCACCTACAGTGCATTCCTTTCCATAACATTTTCATCAGTAAAAGTTAAGAGGTGCATTGAAGTAAGGCACCAACAGAGCACCAGTGCAAAAGTTAATATGGAACTGCCCACCTTCTTCCTGCCTGCCCAACAAGGTCGTCAGAGGGGCCTTTGCTCCGCGTGCCATCAAACTAAAGTGCCGTGCACATGGGACAGGGCCTTCTCTGTTGCTGCCCCCAGACTCTGGAATACTCTCCCAGTGAATGTCCACTCTTTGTCATCTGTGGTTGCTTTTTTTTAAAAAAACACACATTTGTATTTGTTCAGGCTTTTACCCTTTAAGGGCTGCAGGTTTCTCAGCTTTCCTGTTCCTTTTATCTTTTTTATGGTGGGGGGGTTGTTTGTTTGTTTGTTTGTGGGGAGGGGTGATTTATGGTTTTTACTGCTTAACTGGTTTTGAGTGTGATTTTCATGGAGCTTTATTGTATTTTAACTTTTGTAAACTGCCTTGGGATGCTTAATGAAAGGCGGTATAGAAATTGAACAATAAAAAAAATTAATAATCTATATGCACATTACTTTTTATTGGTACATCCACAAGACCAGTGATTCTCAGACTTGGGTCCTCAGGTGTTATTGGACTTCAACTCCCATAATCCCCAGCCTCAGTGGCCTTTGGTTGGGGATTATGGGAGTTGAAGTCCAATAACACCTGAGGACCCAAGTTTGAGAATCACTGCACAAGAATTTGTGCAAGCCAATCACAGAGACGGAACCCTAAGAGCATGTGTTTATAGCCACAAAAACAAAAGTAGCTATTCTCAAGCCCGGTACATATACAGCCTTTTATTTTATTTTTTCCTGGATTGAAGGAGATCTTAGTTCTGGTGGATCAGACCAATGGTCCATCTAGTCCAGTAGTTTCATGTTTCACGTAATGGACAGTCAGTGACCTTGAAGAAACCCATGAACAGAGCATGAAATCATACAACAGCACTTCAATAGTTCATACTTAACTGGCCCACTGAATGGGGGCCATCATCATATTAATCATGTTCAGATTCGAAGAGATCATCATGTCAGAATCTGAGCACGATTAACATGATGATCATGTTCAGGTTGTAAGACAACATGAGCCCCATTCGTACATTTATAAAAAGCACCACTATACATGGTACAATGTATAGGCACAAATGGGTCAGAAGTCCCATCTCCGACATGCAAGTCATACTCGCACCCCACTGCTCATGCTCAGAATGGGTTTGTCTAAAAGGGAAGTGCCCTATTCATAATGGTGGGTGCTTCTGTGATCACGAGGCTGGATCGCCCAAGCCTCTCGATCAAGGCAGCACCCACCATCCTGGATAGGGTGCATCCCTATTCAGACAAAGACCACTTGAAGCATGAGCGGCAGGGAGCGCTGATGACCCAGGGTGGGACTTCCAGCTCATTTTCCACCACTGAAACAATGTATACCAGGGCTTTCAAAAAAGTGTCTGAATGGGCTATGGTTTGATTCATAAATGTGTTTCATGGCATGATGTTACACCATTATCTGGACATATCAACTATTCAAGAGACTGCTAAACATGTGTAAATCCAGGCCCCAAAATCCAACTTATGGTGGCTTCAAGGTAGTAAAAACAGTCTTCTGAAACAGGCTGATACTCCACAAGAGGGATTTCCAACTTTGGGTCCCCAGAAGTTGCTGGACTGCCCAAGTCCATTAATAGCCAAAGGCCATTATAGCTAGGGATGACAAGAGTTTTAATCCAATATCATCCGAGAATCTAAGGTTGGGAAGCCCTGCCCTACAAAATGCATGTCAAAGTGGCCGGAGTCCTACCGATTTCCAAGGCACCTCATATCCTTTTGTTGAGACATCATTCCAACCTGAGGTATTTAAGGAACAAACAAAAATATAAAACCAGAAAGGTAATCAGAACATTTTCAAAATAATGATCATTTTACATTTCCCTGTACAGGTAACTGTGTGCAGGGCTGCAGCCTAAGAAATATCAGATCCCAGAACATTTTTTCCTCAATGGCACTGATAACGTCCCACATTAAAACACAAAGCATAGAATGTCCCTGTTCGTAATGAAACATCCAGTTATGTGTTAAAGAAAGGCCATAACACATTTTTAGAAAGCAAATGTACTTTTTTTTAAAAAAGTGAGCAAACAGCAGAATACCAAGTTGTATACAATTTTAGCTCAGTTTCTAAGCCACTGATTCCCATACTGTGTGCCAGGACATACTAATGTGCTGCAGGAAGGGCTGAATTGAAAAATTAAGCCTCCACATTGGATGCATTTGTTATTCTCTGCCCATCAGAGGGCTAATGTAGCATTAATCCACCTGCTCTCTACCTTTTAGGATTGGCCATCAACAGTAAAAGATCCAGCAGTTAAGAAATAAGCCACAGACTAACACTTGGTAGGGTTGCAATGAAGGCCTTAGAAAGGATATTTAGATGCTGTGACATGTCTGTACCTACAAAGATTAGAATTGTTTGGACAATGGTTTTTCCTGTGACACTCTATGGATGCGAAAGCTGGACTTTGAAGAAGCAAGATAGAAGAAGTATTGACGCTTTTGAACTTTGGTGCTGGAGAAGACTTTTGAGAAGACCATGGACAGCCAGGAAAACAAACAAATGGATCATAGAACATATCAATCCAGAATTTCCACTCAAGACACAAATGATGAATAGGCTCAAACTATCATACTTCGGACAGATTATGCGAAGATCCAACTCCCTTGAGAAGTCAGTAATGCTGGGAAGAGTTGAAGAGAAGAGAAGAAGAGGATGACCAGCAGCAAGGTGGATGGACTCGATTACGACAGCAATGAATACACCACTGAGAGACCTTAAAAGCCAAGTTGAAGACAGATCATCCTGGTGAGAATCTATCTATGTGGTCACTAAGAGTCAACACAGACTTGACAGCACTTAGTCAATCAATCAATCAGTCTCTATCAAGATAAGGGCAGTGCCATTATGCTATGGGATGGAGTAAGGATGCACCAGGATTCTCTGATGCGGTTTATGCTACAGCTACAGGACATCAGGGAATCCCAGAAGCATCACTTCTCAAACCTTTCCCCCCCAGATATTTTTGGACGAAAACTCCCATCATTCCCAGCCACATTGGCTGGGGATGATGGAAGTTGTTGTCCAACACCTGAGGTGTCAAATTTGATCACCTCTGCCATAAGGCCTAGTCTTTTTCTCTAAGACCTGATCGACTGGACAAAAAGGATGGGATGGGATGCTGGGAGTCTTACTTTGGCTATCGCACAGTAGCAAGAAGGGTGTCTGTCTGATTCTCTGGGAGCTGATGAAAAGAATACATATCTATTTTTAAGAGTCTAAGAATGAAGTGCAACTTTAGTTCGGGGGGGGGATATATATTTAATTAATTTCTATGTGTAAACCGCTTTGGGAACTTTGAAAAGTAGTATATAAATACTCGTCGCATTTGTATACTCCAGAGATCAAACATTTTGGAAACACTGGCTGACAATCAGACTAATGATGCATGCACTGAAAAACTTGTTCGGTGTGAAACAAGAGAGGAACAATTTTCACCAGTCTCCTCTTCCCTCAGCAGCCCACTGTGCTTCCCAAAAATATGCCCCAAAGGGTTGTGGGACCCTCAGAAAATTATTTTCAGGAGGCACAATGAGTTCCAGCAGACAAGGGGAAATCAGCCCACCTCTACTCTGTGAGGCTGTTCTCACATGCAGGCAAAACTGTGCTAAGGAAGCCCACATGTGAGAACCGGCGGGATCACGCCCGAGCCCAGTGGTGCCTCAGCGACAAACCTGCCAAGCCAGCCACCTTCTTACATTGGGTTAAGGGAGCTAGCACTCCCTTAGCTCCATTTTATTTTTAATTGTCTGCCAGCTCCGGCTGCTTGCAGCTAGGGCTGGGAGACTGCAGGGCTCCGGTTGGCGTCAGGGAACTCCCCATAACACACCATGTAATTGCGCAGTGCACTGTGGGATTTCTAGGTGCCAGGATGATGCGTCCTGGCCCACAACTCTCTGTTTGCCGAGGAGGCAGCTGCACATCTGGGCGTGCAACCTCTTTAACTAGACCAACAGCAAGGGTCATCTGCCGCAGAGGTAAGCTTTTTGAGGCTTCCTCCACTGCCCCTTCAAGGCCTTTCTCATGGATCGTGAGAAAGGGCCGTGTGTGTGTGTGTGTGTGTGTGTGTGTGTGTGTGTGTGTGAAAACTTTCTTTGGTGCAGGCAACATTAGTCCAGATGTCAACCACTACTCTTATCATGCAGAGATCATCGCTGTGCTTGTTATTAACCTTGGGGATTTAAAAATCTCTAAATGTCCAAAAGTTAATTATAAAGTTGTTACACTGCGAATTTGTAGTGAATACCCGACAGCATTTAAAGAAACCTACTTTCTTTTTTCTCTTTAAACATGGTTTTCTTATTTTTTTCATATTATAGAAATAGCTTAGAGTACATGGATGAAAAAGAACAGTACATTTAAAATGTTATCCCTTGCAGATTTATCTGATTTATATAATATCATGATACTATCTCTCCAGTTTATAATAATTATATATTGCAGTAAGTATCAGAGAGTTGTTGAATGTTGACACTGGAAAGATCTGAACAGGCAAGAAGAAAATGCCTGAAAATACTTTTACTAGCAAATTGCAAAGCCAACTGTATACCTTTAGTAAGGCTGCAATCCTATACAAATGTAAAGCAAAGTGTGCCATCAAGTCAATTTCGACTCAAATGTACCCAAGCGTAAATCCCACTGAACTCAATAAGACTTACTTCTGAGTAGACATGTATAGCATTATGCTGCATGTGAGCATATGTGCAAATTTCATCCCCATTTCCATCATAAAATCGACAGGCTTCTGATTAGATTTACAGTTTTTAATAGTTTAACATTACATTACATTTTAAATTATTTTAATGTTTTAACATTTTCAATTGTGTTTTAATGTGTATTGTTTTATTGTAAACACCCAGAGACATAGGTTTTGGGCAGTATACAAATATGTTAAGTAAATAAATTTACACACATTTCCCATACCACGGGGAACATTTCCCATGCCACAGGTGCAAATGTCAAAAAGAAGTCTTCTTGACCTAAGCAATTCTGAAATTTTTTGCGGCCTTCTAAAACATTAAGAACTTTAGCAAATGTCAACATTCAGTTTAACATTTACAGGAACATCCATACAATTTTGTATTTATCAGGTCTAAGCAATTTTACTCTTCTTTTTGGTAAAAGTAGTGAAGGGGTACAGAAGCCAGCTGTGCAAGTTGTTGAAACTATGAACTTAACTACATGCACTGTAACCAATGTGAGTTAAATGGAATTGTAGCCAAGGGGACTTGAATGGCCATAAAGACACTGGTGATTGTATACAGCCAGATATATGGTGAATGGATGCATGAACAAGGCCATTATTTCATACACTGATGAGTCAATATAAAGAGTTTATGAATGATGTTGGAGAATGTAGACCAACGCTCAACATCAAGAGGCCTTTGAGTAAATTTGCCAGTATATGCACACAGTCCTGAGTGGACAATGGATTTTCCTAGACAACATATAACATTCCTGGGTATGCTATGCATACCACCTGGCTGATGAACAAAACGCCTATGATCAATTCACATTTTCTGGCATCACTTCACAAGTACGCATATTGCCCAGGTAAACTGAAAAATCCTCCACTGATGTTGTTGATCTGGGCAAATTCTCCATGGCATTGTGCATACAATCCCCAGTCAATCAACTCATATTAATCCCATATATTTCCATGAATGCACAAAATATGGTAATGTTGATGTTCACGTGTGAATTTTGACAATTCCAGAAAAATTTCTTGCATGACTGAAAAATTATATTTCCCTGTGTTTCAGACATTCACAAGTGAATACTAACAATTACATTTTAGTGACAATCAACATTCACTCATTTATTTTTGAGTTTGCATTTACAAAACTTACCTGCTACTGCCAGCATTCCCATATGAATGCTCACATTGACTAAGTTTCAGACATTCACTGTAACAGATATATCTAAAACGCCCTTTGACAGTTTCCTTCTGATCTAGTTAACCTCACCAATTCTGCCATAGTAACGTCATCATCGAGTCCAAGCATACAGGCAAACAATTAAACTTTCTCACCAACATTAGAATAAACAGCCTTGGACTGGAGCAAAGGGAGAGAAACTCTTTATGAATCCTCACTGATTTTCCCACTAAATTGTGCTGATCCCTTTCTTTGGTGTGAGTTTCCTTTTTCCCCAGACACATTCCATCATGCCTGACACAACGGGAGCATCGGCAATACCTCCCCAATAGGTTGACAGAAGACTGTAATTCATTTAAATTATGCAACTCTATTCTCACAGCTGGCTGGCCCACTCGTTCAGCTTACAGCTGAGCGCAGTGTCAATGATCCTTTCAAACTGGCTTGTCCTCAGGTGCCGATGAGGAAATAAATCCAGGAACTTTTACACTGAAGTTTGGGGGTGGGGGAGCAATTAAGCAAAGTCAACACATGTTAACACAACTAACAAGGATATGCTACCAGTTTGACGAAGCCAAAAGGTTTTCTTAAGGCATTATTTGATACTCACATACACACACACGCTCCCCCCGCCCCCCACAAATAAGTGTACACATTGCTCATATTCTGGACATGGTTTAGCATTTGGCTTGTATGCATTTGGTGACAAGTTAGAAACAGATCAGCGTGAGAGCCTAGCTGGAGCCGACAGATCCCCCGATTTTTCCAGACAGATCATCAGCAAGAAAACAAGCAAGCTCATAGCACTGGAGGGGATGAAGAATCAAAACTGTATGTATTCTGATTTATTTGCCCTAAACCAAAAGAGGCAAACCGGCACAAGCAAGAGCCTTCAGATTCCTTCCTGGCCTACTGGGACCTTTAAGAAAGAAAGAAAAGAAAAAAAGAACAACACAAGCTAGCATCTTATTCTGCCATGCTAGAGTCGAGCCGAAACGCAGACCCACACCGAAGGTCATTATACAGCGGAACATTAAAGCATGCTTCTCCAATTAAGCCACGCAGACACAATAAAACAAAGCCCTCTCAACCACCTGTAATAATATGCCTGCTTGGGCAGCAATTCCAAAGTATCAAGCAACACAAGGTAGACATTTTCTGCAGCTGCTTTGGTTTCTTTTTTAAAAGAGGCAAAAAGAAGAAGAAGAAGAACCCATCCACATCCCTGCCAAATAGCTGTCTCGTCTCCTCTTACCTTCACGTTAGTCCGGAGTGCACAGTAACATGCAAAAAACATTGCAGTAAACAAGGAGCATATGGACCAGGATTCGGCTTCTCTGCTCTGCACAACCCATACACACTCACACACACGATCCTCAGCATGTGCTACTAAGAAGCATTCGTTCTCTCTGTCAGTTTCAAATGCATTGATCTCTGGGCTTTTGTGGCTCCCCCCTGACTACCGAAAAGCCATGTCTTGAAGGCACTGAATGAAAGCTACTTGTCTCCTCTTCCCTGCCTGTACAGAACATGATGCCCAACAATGGCAATTTGGAGAGATTTCGGCAGCTGCAACTTAAAAGACCTCACTTGCTTTCCGTTCCAGCATTTTAAAATCAGTGAGAAAATAAGACCAGGGGGGGGGGAGGAGGAGGAAGAAGAAGAAGAAGAAGAAAAAGAGAAGCTCACCCAGAAGGGGGAAAGGTGAGGATTTAAAACTGCAACCAACCGAGTTGCTTATACAGTACTTCCAAATGGCTTTGTTCGCTTTCATTTCTTTTCAATTTTTTTTTACAAATGGAATTAATGTTACATGTGGAGGGAGGCGGGGGAGCAGAAACAAAAGGAGTCTCCTGTCTATTCTGAGATTTACAGCGCAGACTGCAATGTTTCCGTCTCGCCTCGCTAAAGATGCAGCGTCCCTTTTAACAGAGGCAACGTCATCATCGCCCATGACAGATTCAACATGTTCTACTTACAAATACAGTATCTGATTAGGGACGGTGCTGGGTTGTCTTAAGAATGCTTCTTCGGACACAAGTTCACTCCACTGTGCTAATCTGTTTTGAAAGGGGGAAAGTGAGAAGGTCCAACCTACTTATGCACTCTCCTTCAGCAAGATGAGGCGGCAGGCTAGGTTGTAAAGCACTGATGGGGATGGGGCAGGGGGAGGGAGGAAGGGGAAGAGATTGGATAGTGATGAGTTTTGAGTGGCAATGGATTGCATAAGATAAAAATAACAGGACTACAGGGAGGATGGCATGAGCACTCAAAATTCTAGTCTAAGTTATACCCTCAAATAAAGCAACTACGGATTATGAATGGATCATGCTCATATGTCAGCCGGAAAGAGGGAATCCCAAAGCCCAATTAAGGAAAACATTTACAAGCACCGACAGGGGTCTAGTTCTCATTGAGATGGCAAACCTGGAATGTACCTTGTCAGACTGCAGGTGGGGGAATCTCCTAATTAAATGCTCACACACGCACATCCCTGTACTCAGAAAACTAGTGTGTCAGGGAAAGGGTTGGGTAGAACCCATCTCCCTTACGTGATCATTTCCTACATTCAAGGATTTATTTATTTTTTAAGTAGATGCATTTCATCTTGTAAGACCCTCACCTGCAGTGCTACAGCCCAGGGACAGGTTTACCATACCAGTGAGAACTAGGCCAGTAAAATGAAAAATCCTGGTTGGTCATGACGTCACTCCTACATCACCCATTAAAGTCTTCTAATTAACTGATCGTTTACTGGACTGAAGAAGAAAAAGTGCACACAAAATCCAAAATGAGTGCTCTGTAAGTAATATACAATGCTTCCTTCCCATCACCAGAGACTGCTACTGTACACAGTGGATTTTTTTAAAGCTGCCTTCAGAAATAAAGCCAGAAAAAGATTCTTCCCCTCCCATCTACCCACTGCAGAAGATATTGTGAGTGGTAACAGTTCACTCCAACTATTCCTATCAGCAGTCAGCACTCAGCAAACTGGTCAGGATAAGCATAACTTAATAATATCTGCCAGTGAGTTTTAGGGTTTTGTTTTTTTAAACAAGAAGCTTTTACATAAACCTCTGTGAAATCAGAACAGAAGCCACAGCTGAGAGGGGGAAGAGTCTGTGTGTCTTTAAAGAAGAATCACTGGCAGTGGGCAATGGAAATAGAAGGGGAAAGGGAGAAGCAGGTTTTCTAACTTCTTCCCCGTGACAGGTTTTCCACTCCAAAATGCTGTCAGCTTCAAGGGAGGAGCTATTTTTAGCCCAAACTTGGTTGTGTCTTTCTTTTTAAAAGAGAGATGAGTAAACAAAGGTTTCAAGCTAGCTAGTTGCCTATACTGTATCCCAACACAGCTACTTAATGCAATTACCAGTGCTGTCCTTCATAGGAATCTAGATAATTAGTAATCAGAATGTTTTAGAGCACACAGTACCTTCCCAAATGCAGATCTTTAACTTCCATCTCTTCTTATTACAACTTTTACCATGTCATCCTTTGGAGGCCAAAGTACCCTTTCGTCATGCTTCTGGATGCCATGGAGGCATCTGCTTGGCCACTCTGGGCAGCAAAATGCTGAACTTGATGGACCTTGGTCTGATCTAGTGAGGGTGGGGTTGTATCTCAGTGGTAGAACATCTGCTTAGCATGCAGAAGGTCCCAGGTTCAATCCCAAGTAGGGCTGAGAAAAATGCCTTCCTGAAGCACTGGAGAACCACTGCTAATCAGATTAGATGATACTGAGCTAGATGGACCAAAACATTTACTCACTAGACAGCAGCTTCTCATTTTCCTACATTCTTAGAGCCCTTTTTCATGTTCTTGTGTCAATTTATCTAAAGACTCCAACTGGGAAATTGGTCCTATGTTCTTAAAGGGTGTATCTGTCAGACTCCCAAAGGTCACGGTGGGCTCCTAGCCCTTCTTGGACTCCAGAATGACTGGGTCAGCACCAAAAAAAAGGTCAGGCTCAGGAAAAGCCAGGGGAGAAGATTAGTTTGTCACATGAGTCCTCCTCCTGGTTTGCTATATTCAGCCAGTTCCCTCTCCTGGCTCCCACTCAGAAGCAGTTGCTCATCAGCAGCTGCCTTGTCTTTAAATACCCCAGTTCAGAGTTGACAGGGTTTAAGGCCTACTTCCAGCACCAGCCCCTTTCTGACCTTGCTTCCTGCCACACCCAACCTAGCTGTCTCCCTCAAGCTGTTTCCTGCAGCTCTCCCTGCCTTGTTCTCTCAACCCCACTGGGTTCTGACCAGCCTGGACCTTTTGCATCCCTTCTGTCCCTTGAAGGGAATGAAAGCCCCATAGGAGGGATGCCATGCCCTTTTCCAGACTCCACAGGGCCACCCAAGCAACCAGGTAACATGGCATCCCAACAGTATCCTTATCTTGCTAAAATATGCCTAAAACAATTTTAAAAAATGCTCCAGGCATTATTCATTACTCCAGGTGCTGATTTTTTACCCATAAAGCCCTGTGTAGTCTTCAACCTGGGAATCTGAAAAAAACATTTTCTCCTATATGTACCTGCCAACCATCTTCTCTGGGTACCCCACAAACAGGCAGGTGGAAACTGGGGATAAGGGTGTTATCTGCAGTGGTCAGGGGCGTATCTATAGGGGGCAGGGGGGGCACGTGCCCCGGGCGCCACTTGAAGAAGTGGCGCAATTTTTTAAAATTAAATAATTTTTAAAAATGGCCACCAAAAACAAAATGGCCACTGGGCATGCTCAAATGGCCTCTGTGAGGCCCTAGGGCATGCCACATCTCGCAGAGGCCATTTGAGCATGCACAGTGGCCATTTTGTTTTCAGCTGCCATTTTTTTAAAAAAAATATTTTTTAAAATGACCACTGCACATGCTCAAATGGTGCCTGTGAGGCCCTAGAGGCCAGTGGGAGGAGGGGAAAACTTTGCAGATCCCCCACAGCCTTTAAGATGTCCCCCGAAGGGGCTACAGGTAATTTTTTTTAAAAAAATTATTAATATAATATGTCACTGTACACATATTCAGATTGGCACTATGTACAGAGAATAAGGGCTTGTGAATACTGAGCTGAAGTTTATGAGCTAAGATTGTATCCATTTGCTCTTACTTTGCTTCTTGTGATAAGTGAGTTAAATGTGATGTCTTAATAATATGGCTATTAATGGTCAGTTTGTCTTTGAATCAATGTGAAATCCTTAGTATTAAGGCCCACTGGGAGTTTCTTGCTCTTTCTCTCATTTTTACTGTCTTTCTGAAATACTAGAATATATTCCAAGCAGTGACACAGTTTACTCTGCATATCATTTAATTATTTTCAGAGTATCTGGGAAAAGTCAAATTCTCCATTTATTTTTAAAACTTATGTAATGGTGATGCTACAATGCATAGCAGAGAATTAGACAGGCACTTCTTTTAGTTTTTCCAAGTACAACTCCGCATAATATTTGGGGATTTCATGAGCCCCAGCATACTGAAATTTGTCGTTTTCCAGCATTTTAACCTGAGCTATCCAAACAAATTAATGATAGCCCCACAATTTGGATAGTTTTAAAAAAATAAATCTGAAGTGGTAGGAGCTTGACCACATATATGATATTGGTAATTTTTGTAATTTTTTTTAATTTTTAAAATAAAAGTTTTCTGAAACGTGTGTCAGTCAGATGTATGTTGGGGGGGTGGCGGGGGGGTGCGGCCGGGGGGGCGCAATTTCAGTGCTTGCCCAGGGTGCCGTTTTCCCTAGTTACGCCACTGGCAGTGGTGCCCTACCTTTGCAAAATCTTCCCCAGAGATGTCCGCCTGGCATCTTTTGATGTCAAATGAAGACAACCTTATTTTCCTGGCTGTTTTATTTAATGGATTTGCTTTGCCTTGTGTGATTGACATGATGATCATTGTTCTGACTGCTGCTGGCTTCATCAGGGCTTGATTTTGACTCTGTGCTTCAAGCTTTCTCAAATTGGTATTCTTATTCTTGTTTGGCTGATCTGCCTCTCTCTCTTTGTTATTGTTTGTGGTAAGCAGCCTTGAGTATCTTTGAGGAAAAGGTGGGATAGAGAGGTTTTTAAACAAACAGACCCCCTCCTGATTCAATGAAATCCTCAGTAGATTTATCTACACCCTAGGAACATAGGAAACTACCTTATACCAAGTCAGACCACTGGTCCATCTAGTTCAGTATTGTCTACAGTAGGGATGCGAATGGAACAGGATTTGCATTACATTCCAAGCTCAGAATGGAATGCAAATTCCCAGAACATTCCGCCAGAACAACTGGTCAAGCTGGTTGTTGTGACAGAATGAGTCTTTCATTTGAAGGGCATTCCATTTCGGATTGGAGCACTAGAAACGGCCCGTTTTGAGTCAGAACATTTCAAGCTCAAAATGTAGACTACCTCTAGTCTACAGTGATTGGCAGTCATTCTCCAAGGATTCATGAAGGAGTCCTTCTGAACCCTACCTGGAGATGCCAGGTAATGTACAGCAGATGCTCCACCACTGAGCTACATCCTTGCTCCTTACAAACTTAGCTCCAGATTAATTTAACTAATTAAACGATTTAATACTCATTAACTAGCTCAAACTAGATAATGAGGCTATTCTCATGAGCAGCCTAACCCAGGATAGGATAGCTGGGTTAGGCTGTTCATGTGGAGTGCCAGGGTTGAGTTCAATCTTGGTGCTCCCGCCCTGGTGACTTTTTAGACCACCCTTTAGCCATGGCTAAGGGCATGAGTGCATCCTTAACCTTAACTTAATGAGTGCATCAGGGTCGTGTGGTGGAGGTGGCATAGAGCCCGTGCAGATACAGAGCCAGGAGGCAAGAGCACCCGGCTGAGGGACAATCCCTCCATGTACTGCACTCCTGATGCAGTGCATTGAGGGATGCCAGAGGACTTCCTCCTCCAGCTCCCTGCTCTGCCTCTTGCCACAGCACTGATCATCTATCAGGTGAGCAGCAGAGCCTGGAAGGGCAAGGAGATCATGTGCATGGAGGCAGAAGCCTGCCTCCCTGCCAGCCCTCCACCCCACCTGCATTTTTGGCTGTGTGTACAACCTTAATACGCATTGGGGGACCCTGAAACATTTCGAGTTATCACTTCCCTGCCCCTCCCTCCATTCCCCAAGTTCCCTCTCCACCCCCATCTGACTTCTTTAAAGGCCCTGTATGGAGAAGAAAGCGTTTTCCATCTGCTTGTGTCATTTCTGCACCACCACCACCACTGCACCACCACTGCACCACCACCACTGCACCACCATGAGCCCCTGGTGGTGCAGTGGTAAAACTGCCACCCTGTAACCAGAAGGTTACAAGTTCGATCCTGACCAGGGGCTCAAGGTTGACTCAGCCTTCCATCCTTCCGAGGTCGGTAAAATGAGTACCCAGAATGTTGGGGGCAATATGCTAAATCATTGTAAACCGCTTAGAGAGCTCTGGCTATAGAGCGGTATATAAATGTAAGTGCTATTGCTAGTGCTATTGCTATTTCTGCTGTACAGGTGCAATGTATTGGTTATTTTGCAGCTCAGGTATAACACCAGATCCACAACCTTTGTCCCATGGCCCTTGCCTCTGATTATAACCATATTTCTCCTACTTCTGTCTTCCCTATATCTATATCAGACCTTCAGATATTTGAAAACAGTGCTCATATCTCCTCTTAGTCTTCTCTTCTCCAGGTTAAACACACTCAAGTCCCTCAACAGTTCCTCATAGGACTAGTTTTCCAGACTCCTCACCATTTTTACCCTGTTCAAATACGAAGCGGCACTTTTTAAAGTGGAAATGCACATATATTTAGATGGGGGGAGCAGCTGGCCCTATCCAACCCCAGCACAGCATCCTTCCAGTAGCTGTTGCTGGTGTCTACCTTGGGTTTATTTTTAGATTGTGAACCCTTTGGGGATAGGGAGCCTCCTCCTCCCCCAACCTTGAAAAGCAGTATATAAAAAGGAATAATAGCAGCAGCAGCAGTAGTAGTGGCAGCAACGGCAGCCCCACAGTCAAATTTGGCAACTATTTGGGGCAGCCCTAATTGGCTCCTGCTGAAGAATTTGAAAAAGGTTTCTAAACCCCTTGGGCAGATGGGACATGACTTCCAGGTAATTCCCTGAAAAGAACCATTTGAATGCTGTTAAAATGACAGAACATAACAGAGCCCAAGCATTACTCAGGTCTAAATGAGGAACATTACACAAAGACAGCAGAATAGTACTCGGGAAAATTACCTCACCGTGACTCCAAAACAGAACAGCAGCCTGGAGGAAATGCTCCATATAGACATGTTCTAGCTGCTACTGCATGCCAGCTCTTCCATTAAGGCAAAATGAAATTGTACTCTAGAAATGCTGAATCATGAAATCCCAGAGACCTAAGCAAAGGGCCTACACAAATGAAGTTCATAACAACAAGCTCATTCACACATTTATCCATCCGTAACTATAAGCTCATTCACTCCTACTTGCATTCTGTTATTTGCAGGGATGCTTGTGGAACCTGCCTCTGTCAGGTTCTGATTCAGATTCTGAGGTTCTGATGCTATATGCCTACTGGAATGGAACTACACATGTCAGAGACTGTTTTTGGTTTGGAGGTACATTTCTGAAACTTTGCAAGCCAAGGAAGAGGGGAAACTTCTGCTCCCTTTTATCTCTGTTTCTAGTAAAAGTACACATCGAAAAATACTCTAAATATAAGTTTAATTTGCAGAACAGCACAACAGTGAAATAATTTGCACCACAGTTTTAAGAAAGCAAATGAAATCTTGGCTTTTTACCCAGGCTTTTATATGAGTGCTTTTTGTTTCTGCTGCTCTGTATTTTACAGCCTCATTTTAAAACTGTTTTTAAAACTTGTAGTGAGATTTGTATTTTCATATTCCAATTTAATATTTTTATTGTGCAACTGTTTTATATTGTTTTAAATGTTTTGCCAACTGCCTTGAAATTGTTTTAATAGAAATCTAACAAACAGACAAATAAAATAATTTGTGTATTTGCAATAGTGTAATTGATTTTATTTTTAAAGATATAGGACTTCAGGAGCAGAAATTATGCTGAACTGGGGGCATTATCCAGCACCACAGGCAAAGGGCCCACCTGGCTGTCCCAAACCTCGCTCCCAATGAGCTTACGTGGGAGGAGGAGAGGGCCAGCTCAGGGACAGTTGGAGCAACAGGAAAGGATGTAACTCCTGGTTCCTAAGCCTCTCATCCATGGCCCAACTTTCGCTGGTGCGTCAGCTTCACACAGACCCTTTTAGAGGCTGTTTCAGCCCCTAGTTCAGCTGTTGGCCCCAACCCCTGCCTGGTTTCTCCCTCTTTATTCCCAAGCAGTATAAAGCTTTAAAGAGAAGTACCAGCAAAACAATAATGATAGTAATAAGCAGCAGGCTGTCAAATAGGCTTGCCAACTCTTGTGTCATTGCTCCTACCAGAGCCAGAGGAGGAGGAGGGAGTATATCGGGGTGAATGCTTGAAGTTGCGTGAAAGGCCTCTGCTCCAAGGATATCGTCTGTACTGGTTCCGGTCTGCTGCATATTTTCTGCCTAGCACTGGCATGCCATCTGGACCTGTAATGTTGGGGGCTTCTGCTCCCATTTCTCCTTCAACCATGTCGAACTCCACAGTCTCTCCATCCCCTACACTGTGAAAGTACTCTCTGGGGTTATGTTTCTTTATTGCAGGCTGGTGGACAAACATATCTTCCTTAGTGTCATTCCTGTTAATGAAGCCATAGTCGTTCCTTACGTTAAACCATTCCACTGTCCCCCAAACCTTCATTGCTTCCTCCTTAGAGGATTGGGAAGAAGTGTCTGTTTGCTGACTGCGGGGGGCTTGCAGCCTGCACTCTAATCCCTCTTGTGCAGGATCCTTCTCACAAGGTTCGTGGGAATCACCAGGCTAATTCACCCACCCCTTAAATGAGGTTAACACAGCAAGTGCTTCATTAACCTCATTTTATTGCTTGTGTGCCACCGTGGCACACAGCAACACATGAGTAGACCCCCAGCCGGGAGGCTGCAAGAAGCCTCCGGGGCTTGGGGGTCCCACCAGGATGCCCCATGCACTCACGCGGGGAATCCTGGGACTTCCAGGAGACAAGCGGCCCCCGATCCCCACAGCCCCACTGGCTCCATGAAGGAGCCGGTAGTCGTGTGGGTGGCCAATCCGGCTGCCCAGGGCTCTGGGCATGATCATCTGCAGGGAGTACAGAGACCCCTGTCCCTACCTGAGATGGGCATTGGTCCTCCTGACACATGAAGGGTTCTGGAGAGTCTTAGGTGTAGACTCAGTGTAGACTTGGAAGTCAACCTGGCCTCAGCAAACCTTTCTGCCAAGTCACCTGCTTCCGTAATGGTCCGTGCAGCTCAGCTGAACAGCTGCTCATAGAGGGAGTCTAGAAGTTGCATAAGGAACTGCTCAACTTGTGTAAGGTTCACCAAGTCTTCCAACTTCTTCACCTCTGACTTTCTCCATTCATACCTTGCTGGTCTGCCTCAACTGATGAGCAAAGGCCTGGTATGTCTCAATGAACTTCTTCTAGAGAAGTTTCCAGCAGGCAACCTTGGGGGACTGGACTATCTGCTGGAAAAGCTGAAATTCACCCATTTCTTCCACCTTCACCTCAGCAGACACAGCCAACAGTGTCCCATTGAGACGTGGTCTCAGGTAATACATGTACTGTGCTTCGGGATTTTTTTAAAAAATTATTATTATTAATAATAATAATTATTAATTGATTTTATTATATTATTAATTGATTATCATATTATTATTAATATTATTAATCGATTTCTATACTGCCCTTCCAAAAATGGCTCAGGGCGGCTTACACAGAGAAATAATAAATAAATAAGATGGATCCCTGTCCCCAAAGGGCTCACAATCTAAAAAGAAACATCAGAGAGACACCGGCAACAGTCACTGGAGGCATGCTGTGCTGGGGGTGGATAGGGCCAGTTACTCTCCCCCTGCTAAATAAAGAGAATCACCACAGTAAAAGGTGCCTCTTTGCCCAGTTAGCAGGGGCATCAACAAAAATTGATGCATGTTCTTTCAAAATTGGTCAGATATGCATCCGCCTCTTCCCCTTCCTTGAATTTTTTGCTCTCCTCTGCAGGGTTGACACTCCTTACACTCTTTCCTCCCCTAAGGAACATACATGCTGACCCTTATTCCTAGCACTACACTGACAGTCCATCGTTCCTCAAGAGCTAGAAATAAAACAAATGTATACTTGCTTTGATCTGGTTGCTAATAATAATAATCATACCTTTTCTTTTATGTATGAGGAAAAATAAGTTTCAGTTTAAAAAACAAACCCATAAATGGGGGGGGGGGACCTCTCACTCCCATTTGCCCAGGGTTGCCTTAGTGTTCTTCTGGTTTTCTTCCAAACCCTAATCCCAAACATGCTGGCACCATGTCTTTGCTCCTTCCAGAGCCAGAGGAGCAGGGGGGAGTTCACCGAGTTGGAGGGATTCACAGTAGGCTGCCACCACCCACTTTATTTTAATGTGGGACAAACCACTCTCTCCATATAAGGTTCCTGGGGGGGGGGGGTAAAGTGGAAATGCCCTCCATAGAAGAGGCTGGGCTTTCCTAAGCTTCCAGAGGTATGTGACTAAGGCAGACCCAAAATGAAGAGTAGCACACTTCATTTATGTAATAATAAACAAGGATTTATTATTACAAGGGTTTATTATCAGGTTAAAAGAAAAACAAGAGTATTCAATAAGAACAACTGTCTCTTCATAAAGCAGATTGAAAGAGGAAGAGTTTTCATTAAACAGATAACTCAGATTCAAGCAATACAATAAAAAAATAATGTCCCTCACACGTCTAACTGAACTGGTTCCTATCTTATTACTCACAGATTGAGATCTTCCTGCTGTCTTCAGCCTCCAGGCTATAACCTTACCATTTTCCCAGCAGGCTATAACCTTACCATTTTCCTTACCATTTTCCCTTCTCAACCAGCTGCTTCTGCAGGGCACTCTTGGGACAGAACAAACCAAAAGAACAAAGTTTATCTTCTTCTCCTGGTGGCAGTGAAGGTAGTTCCCACCCAGTCCTCTGGACCGGTCCCTCTGTTGTGATTTTCTCAGGCTTTTCCCCTAATTAGGAAAGACCGACCCTCCCAGCAGTCACTGGGTAAAATTTACAGCCATCAAATTTGCTTAGAAGTCCCCAGCTACCAATGATATTACCGATTAGCTCCACACTGTCCAGTACAAAGTACAAAGCAGTACAGTACAGTACAGTACAAAGCAAGAACAAGAAGTGTCTGCAGAGCAGATAACTCATAGAGATGAGCCTAGCTGCAGACAAGACATCAGGTTACATGCAGAATGTATCACTCAAGGAAGTGAGCCATGTCACAGATCACATGTTAATCACATATAATCATTATATATTATGAAGTTACTGAGCATGCAGAAAACATTCTGGAAAATATTAATCACACTCTCCCCACACTGGCCCCACAATGCACACAGAAACAGAAATACTCTCTCACGCTTCTTGATACACACACAACAGACACCAACTGTTTTGGCAGATTTTTTTTCAATTATGCAAATAGCAAGGCCACATGAGCACTCTCTCTCTCACACACGCACACACACACCAACATCCAGGAATTTATGCAATGCATGCATGTGAGATAGATAGATAGATAGATAGATAGATAGATAGATAGATAGATAGATAGATAGATAGATAGATAGATAGACACATATACATATACATATACATATACATATACATATACATATACATATACATATACATATACATATACACACACACGTATCATACACACATATGTATGAGAATGAGGGATGAGAACTGATGGAATTCAGCTTTTACCTTCCTGAAAGCCCTGAAGTAACATCTAAGGCCTGGGAATTGACATTTCCTACCATCATCCCGCACAGAGCCTTTTATCAATCATGAGTTCCTAGGAAAAATGTGTATGTTTTTGTACATTAATTGGGTCTTTGTGACAGCCACCTGGGATGCTTGTTTTCAGGTAGAAAGGTGGAATATAAATATATTAAACAAATAAAACCTTTCCCCATCTGTCAGCTGACCCAGAAATTAGTTAACTGGCAACACTATTGTCGAGTAATAGACAAGCCACACGGTACATTACTGGTGCTCTCTCATTGGGCTGGAGGGTCACAAGTTACACAGGCCTTCATAGGGACGTAGGAAGCTGCTTTATCCTGAGTCAGACCATTAGTCCATCTAGCTCAGTACTACTGTCTACAGTGACTGGCAGCAGCTCTCCACGGTTTCAAGCAGAAGTCTTTCCCAGCCCTATCGGGAGATGCCAAGGATAGCACCTGGGACCTTCTCCAGGCAAAGGAGTTTTGGATCACTTTGAGAATCCCGAGGGGTTCTGCTTTGGCTCAGAATCCCCTGGAATGCTAAGGGAGAATTATATTAGATTTCTAACTCTCTTTTAGCATTCTGAGGGATTCTAAGCCAAAGCAGAACCCCTTAGAATCTGAGGAGAATTGGACATGCATGAATTCTCTCCCAGGTTAGGAGAGTTCCTCATTCCAAGTGGATGTAGAGGGGAGCCTACAGGGAGCTCTTTGTTTAGTAATCCATTCTTCAAGAGACTACTGTCTCCCTGCTGCTGTCCCAAAGGGTGCCACATTTTTAAAAGATCGAGCTTCATTCTGACTGGACGCTTACACAGGATTCATTATTTTGACTGCCTCTGGCAGGTTAGTCCACAGCAAGGACTGAATCTGCTAAGCTTGCTGGAAATAGCAAGGCAAACACAGCCCCTGAGGGCTTCTTCCTTCCCAGGGCCTAAGAGAGGACAGAGCTGGCTCTGTAGAAAACATGTCACTGCTCCAAAAAACAAAAAACAAAACTAGGTTAGGTACAATACAAACTGGAAGCACAGGAGAGAGAAAATCAAACTCCCTGCAGAAATACACTAGTAGGTTCAAATGAGACTTGGAAGAGCTGCAACAGCCCCCAGAGTTAGGTTGTGCAGAAACCTTCTGATAAATTCCACTTGTCTTACAGATACTCATCTGGCTTCCTTGGAATTTCTCTATGGTTTGCCTTTGGAGGAAGCATGACATTCACTTTGAATTTCCAATTTTTTGAAATTTCGTGACAATGCAACAAAATTAATATCTTCTAATTTCGTATATTAGAGCAATACCAAACGTTTGCTGGCAAATACACTGGGTGTGAAAGGGGCCTTTTAAAGTCCAAATGCTTCATTTCACATCCCTGATCAGGCACTGCTTAGGTGTCACTCTTTTTCTGAACACTGTGTTTTTAAAACTGGTGATGTCAGCACAGAGCCAATCAGGTTTGATTATGCAATAACAGCATTAAGCTCAAATAGCACACATTTATAGGGCATTCGCTTTCCTCCCCCTCCATGACATCTGATTGGCTGCTTGATAATGTCAGTGGCTGACATACTCTGCAGCCTTAGTAGGGCAGACCAAGAGCTCCATCCTCGCAAGGAGTAACTAACAGCACACAAGGCTTGCTTCACAGCGCTGGGTGGGTGGAGAGGGAAGCAGTTTTCAGCCTCTTGTGACCGGGAATATGTCTGTGAGGGTCATTCAGGCCTCACTGACATATTCCTGGATGTGAAAATGGCTTTTGCAGGGAGAAGAAAGAAGCAAAAATAGCTTCCCCTTCTCCTTCCATCCCCCCAGTGCTGCAAACCAAACCTAGCGGGTGATTGCTTTAACTACTCCTTGCAAGGCAAACAGCCCCCCTCATTGCAAAAAAGAGAGACTTGGGGAAATCATGATGGGACACCCACAGAGGATATCAGGACAAGTGTACTCTCAGCATGCTCCCTTCCTCATTGCTTATGTTGGGGACTCTTATCATCTGACCCAGACCACTGCTTAGTTTCCAAGTATCCCGAAAGGTTGATCCAGGAGCAGCTCGTGCGGGAGCTACCAGGGGCTGGGGTGGTGAGAGGCATCTTGAAGCATAAATTAGTAGGTGCTTACCTCCACTCCAGGTGCACCTGCAAGCTACTCCAAGCAGCAGCATGCCACCCTGTACTCCCTGTGGTGGGGGATCAGCTCCGGCACCCACCGGGCTGCCAGCAGGGACATAGGAACCAGGGGCATATCTAGGGTAGGGCAGGCAGGGCACGTGCCCCAGGCACCACTTGGAGGGAGGCGCCATTTTGTAAAATTAAAAAAAAATTAAAAATGGCTGCCAAAAACAAAATGGCCAACGTGCATGCTCAAATGGCCTCTGTGAGGCCCTAGGTCATGCCAGGCCTTGCAGAGGCCATTTGAGCATGCGCGGTGGCCATTTTGTTTTTGGTGGCCATTTTGTTTTTAGTGGCCTTTAAAAAAAATTTTTTTTTTAAATGGCCACCGGACATGCTCAAATGGTACCTGTGAGGCCCTAGAGGCCAGCAGGGTGAGGGGTAACCTTTGCAACCCCCCCAGCCTTTAGGAAGCCCCCCAAAGGGGCTAGAGGTAAAAAAAATTAAAAAATTAATATAATATAAGACACTGTACACATATTCAGATTGGCACTATGTATAGAGAATCAGGGCTTGTGAATACTGAGCTGAAGCTATGAGCTAGGATTGTATTCATTTGCTCTTACTTTGCTTCTTGTGATAAGTGAGTTAAATGTGATGTCTTGCTAATATGGGTATTAATGTTGAGTTTGTCTCTGAATCAATGTGAAATCCTTAATATTAAGGCGCACTGGGAGTTTCTTGCTCTCTTTCTCTCATTTTAACTGTCTTTCTGAAATACTAGAATATATTCCAAACAGTGATACAGTTTACTCTGCATATCCTTTAATTATTTACAGTGTATCTGGGAAAAGTCAAATTCTCCATTGATTTTTAAAACTTATGTAATGGTGATGCTACAATGCATAGCAGAGAATTACAGACACTTCTGTTTAGTTTTCCAAGTACACCTCCACATAGTATTTGGGTATTTCATGAGCCCCAGCATACTGAAATTTGTAGTTTCCCAGCATTTTTTGGTCTGGCTAAGTCCACTGCTAAATAGCTTTTGAAATATTAAAAGATTAACAAGCCTGACTTGTATTTTTCAGCTGATATTATGGTAAAGTTATCTGAAAGATGGGTGTCAGATGCTTGGACAGGGGGGCGCAATTTCAGTGCTTGCCCTAGGCGCTATTTTCCCTAGATACGCCTCTGATAGGAACATAGGAAACTGCCATATACTTAGTCAGACCATTGGTCTGTCTAGCTCAGTATTGTCTTCACAGACTGGTAGTGGCTTCTCCAAGGTTGCAGGCAGGAATCTCTCACAGCCCTACCTTGGAGATGCTGCCAGGGAGGGAACTTGGAACCTTCTTCTCTTCCCAGAGCAGCTCCATCCCCTGAGGGGAATATCTTCCAGTGCTCACACATCAAGTCTCCCATTCAGATGCAACCAGGGCAGACCCTGCTTAGCTATGGGGACAAGTCATGTTTGCTACCACAAGACCAGCTCTCCTCTCCGAATCAGCTGCATGGAAGCCAGGTGAGTGGTGGAGCCGATCCTCAGGTAGGGCTGAGCAGCATGCTGCATCTCGGAGCAGCTTGCAGGTGCTACTGGAGCAGCGGTAAGCACCTTCTAATTTATGCTTAAAGGTGCCTCTCGTTGCCCCCTGGCAGTGCCCACACCGGTCTCTACTGTGTTGACCTACTGGCTGGCTCTTTGAGGCATTTTCCCACCTCATGGTAATGCTGCTGACCCTTTTAAATGCTGATCCAGCCCTTTCTTGCATGGAGGGGGAAAGGTGAGTCTGAAACTCTTGTTCTTTTACGTTCACGTTGGTCTCATGGTGCATGCATCAGAAACCTCAATACACTCGTATTCTTCACCCTGTGCGCTGTCTCTACATTGCACAGACAAATTCTTCAGCAACAGATATTGCAGATACAAGAGAGAGTGCTGGTGTCTCCAAGCTCAGAGAATGCTAAAGAATACATGATCAACGTTATCAAGTTTAACCTCCTTTCTCATGTAAGCAGATTTATATTCACATCCAGTGAAATAATGGAAAGCAGGAACAGCCATACCTATCCGAATACCTGATTTATACAATCTCCTTGCACAAGTGCAACTTAGTTCGTTCTGCAAGTGCATTTAGTCAGGATGTCAGCTGGGTGGCTTTCACAAGCATTTTCATAGAGGTGAGCTTCACCAACAGCTCTTAGTTGTGATGGATATATGAAGCCTTCACAGAAGGAGAAAGCCAATGAATACCAATAGTAAAGGGCTATTGCTTTCTAAACGAAACCATTAAATAATGGATTTAATTAACTAACCCAGAGAAGCAACAGAGCTAAGCCTGTGATTCGAAGGCCACTCCAGGTCATTCACAAATTCCTTCTTCCTCAGTTTAGTCAGTGAATTCACAGCAGGATTGTGCCCACTGGCTGCGCCCCCGTTCTTGCCATGTTCAGTCTTAGTGTGGAGGGCTTTTATATGCATACAGCTGTATGGATGTAGGGCTGATCCTTGCAACTGGGGACTCTGAACACCCCAGGCTTCCCGATGGCCCGCAGAAACCCAGCTCCTTCATTAAACACAAGTATATTAAACACAAGTATGGAACCGCAAGAAAAATATTGCAGTATCGCTCTGGTGTGCATGTGTCACCTGAACCTGTGCCTAGGCATGGGGATATTTTAGACACTCTCCTGCTCAGGAGCACAAGGGGGTTTGGTTGTCTTGAGGGAGTATTGTTTCAGCTGAGAAATTTCCTCCTCTTTTTATTCAAGCCCTCCTCCCTGCCCTCAACATTGAGTTCTCTTAGCTCCACCCACATGGTTGTCTGTGAACTACTTTCTGATTTTGCAAACATCCCGCTCATTGAGTTACGTGGGGGTGATTTTAAAAGGGAGGGTGCTTTCCCCCGTAGCAGTTTTTTCCCCTTCAGATTTGTTCAATCTACAAATATCATGAAATATCATGATATCATGATAAATTATAAATATCATGATATCATGATAAAATATCATGAGTCTGATGGTACCTCTCTCTTGCCCACAGGTGCTCTGGTTATGTATTCTTAAGGATCATAACATTTCCTAACTGGCCCTATCCACCCCCAGCACAGGACCTCCAGTGACTGTTGCTGGTGTCTCTCTTATGTTTCTTTTTAGATTGTGAGCCCTTTGGGGACAGGGATCCATCTTATTTATTTATTATTTCTCTGTGTAAACCGCCCTGAGCCGTTTTTGGAAGGGCAGTATAGAAATCAAATAAAAAGTAAATAAATAATACAATAATTCCCAGATCTTCTGAAACAGAAATAAGATATGGAAGTTTGGGAGGATGGCCAGCTGCCATGCCAATGTTGGGAAAGCGTGGCCAGTCAGTGAGGTCCTGCTTACATGTCACTCACTCACTGAATGCCAAACCAGTGAGCAGCCCTTTATCAGTAACAAGTAGGTGAGGCCTGCAAAGTCATTTTGCGTAGATTACACTTAAAGGAAAGTTCAAGAAATTGAACAGATGTAATAGAATTTTGTATTAACGTGCTTGCAAAAGGGAAGCAAAAGAACAGTTTGAAATTTGTAGGATTTCAACTTTAAAAATTATTCATTTTATTAAATGATTACCATATATGCTATATCCAAATGCTGAGATTTCCACTTCTTTGTGGATTAGACTTAAAGTCTAGGTTTTCATTCTAAAATGGGGCAAGAACATTGGGAACCGAAGGAGGGCAAAGGTGCTTTGAACTTAGTTGATTGTGACTTTTACCATAGACAGACTGAATAAATTATTTATGTCTCCTATCTGCTGTGATATAAAATGCATCCCTAACACACTAGCTTTAGAATGCAAAGGTTGCTATGGCAAATCCATTTTGGTTCTGCATTTCAGGGCAGTAAATAACAAAGGCCATCCTTTAGCAGTTTTAACTCAGGCAGAAGTGTGTCCTCTTTATGTTTTCTTCCCTTCCACTCTCGCCCCTTTTCTTAATATTGTAAATATTGCATTCCTCTGTCAAGCACTTAACACCCATCTCTGGATCATGTTGCTCTTTAAATGGTTTGCATTCTTTGTGATGTGCACAAGGGAAAGCGTTTGATGGGATATTTGGAGGAAAGGCATGCAGTTTCTTTAGAAGTAATTTCTTCTCAATATAAAATTTATGTATTCTTTATGAACTGAGTCTTTGAGGCCAGGATTTCTGAACAATAATGCAACAAGGCCACACAGGCACTAAATCCACAACAAAATAAAGAAAAACAAGGGGGAAAATATTCACCAAATTGGGCCTTGCATTAAAATCCTAGTCCTGTACCCTGGGTCTGATTTACAGAATTAGTTGTTTTCTGTGGAGGAAGTCAACTCAAAATGTTTCCTAGCAAATTAGCGCATTGGACAATCTTGATTATGGCTTAAGTAACACATGCCTGCACATCAGGATCCAACTGGCTTTTCAGAGAAGTTTCAAGGCATATTGTTGCAATCTGAAATCATGCTCAACTTCCCACAAGAGCAGGTCAGTATGTACAAATTCACTGAAAAGTCATGTTGAACTCCACCAAGGGAAAATATGTGTGTGTGTGTGTGTGTGTGTGTGTGTGTGTGTGTGTGTGTGTGTGTGTTTGTTTAAGTGTTTCTTTCAAATTAAAGAACAAGACTGCTTCCAATTTTTTTAAAAAAACAACGTAAAATCTGTCTGGTTGCTCTAACCTCATGATGCCCCTTTCTTATATTCCTATAGTAGTTTTGTGTTTACTCTCAGATCCAGCACAACCTCTTTGGCTGACATATTGACTACATTTACTGAAGGAAATCCCACTGTAATTATAATAATGTTATAGCAAAATTTATAATTATAAATGCATTATAATTATAAAATTAAAATTAGAAATTAGAAGGCATGCTCAACTAGTTCTTATAATTTCAAAGAGATTCCCTTGAGTACATCCAGGGGTGACCAAGGTAATTTGGGTACCCGGACCAACCAGCTGCAAGCACACACACACCCCACCTGTGAGGGCCCACCAAAGCTCTGCTTTTTAAAAAAAGTCTTACCGTGGCCGAGGGGTGGCTGCGGGGGCAGGGAGTGGAGCAGTCCTTTTCCCTTCTCCCCCCCTTCCCCAGTGGCGGTGGGGTGGGAGCAGGAGAGATGCTGGCCCCATCCGTTCAGGCCAGCGTCTTTAAGCAACTGCGAGGCGCACCTAAGCAGTGTAGAGATCGTTGCAAGCCCGTGACATCATGGGCTTGCGACAATCACAACTGCACAGGGGCGTCTCTCCTGCTCCCATCCCACTGCCACTGGGGGAGGGGGAGAGAAGGGGAAAGGACTGCTCCACTACCCCCACACCTCTCAGCCATGGTAAGACTTTTTTTAAAAAAAAAAAAGTGGCGCTTTGGCAGGGCGGGCGCAGGGTGGCTCAGCTGCCGGAAGCCCCCGGCCATTTGGAGGGCTCTGAACCAGTGTACCCTCTAACAGGGGTTTCCAGATGTTGTTGACTACAACTCCCAGCATCCCCAGCTACAATGGCTTTTGCTTGGGAATTATGGGAGTTGCAGTCAACAACGTCTGGGCATCCCTGTTAGAGGGAACACTGCTCTGCACCCTGAAGATGGTATTATATAGCTGTCATTGCCCATGGTACAAAGATTAGTTTGTTAATTGTGTCATGAGCTATAATCATTCAGTTTGTCAGGCTGTAATAAGGCTTCCAGATATGCCCTGGCCAAGCCAAAACAAACCTAGAGATTAGTAACCAGCACTGCTGTATATTTCAGCAACTTATTTTCCTAATATCTGTATGGAGAAAAATACTTCCCTCCCAATTTACTTATTTTAAGAGTTACTAGCCGACCCTGCTCAGATCATCTGTGTGCTATTTGGGTCCCCCCCCACATGCCAGCATGCCCGGCTTTCTGGCTGGCCCGGCAGCCAGGCGTGTGTGCCCCCCTCCCCTGCTGCCTGGTTTGCCCACCCCACTGGGCAAACTGCTAGTATCTTCCTCTGCTTTGCCCTCCCCCCACGCTCTTCAGGGCAGCGGGGCTTCACCCGCCACCACCTGCTTCACCTCCCATGCTCTTCAGGAGCCCGCCGCCTCGCCACCAGAACCGAGCGCACCACCTCCCTGTCACCACCTCCCTGTCGCTGCCTCCCTGTCACCACCTCCCTGTCACCACCTCCCTGTCGCTGCCTCCCTGCCGTTCCCTCTGGCTGCCGCCTCCTGACTCCTTGGCGAGGCTGGACCCGCTGCCGCCTCCTTCTCCTCGCCGCTGCCATTTTCCCCAGCAGCATCCAACAGCCTCCTGAGAGCCTCTGCCACCCAGCCAATCCAGAGAGCCTCCAACGCCCAGCCAATCAGCTGAGTGCCGGGACGCATCCCCATGGGCACGTCTACGAGGATTAAATATATAGATGTCCCATGTGAGTTAAAGTGCTCAAACCACAGCACGGCTGATAGCAATAAAAACACATTCAATAATTAAACTATCCATAAACTGCAGCAATAAATATAAAAAGAATCTAACTCCAGCTCTCAAACCCCTCCTGAATAAGTGGGTCTTGCAGACCTGTCTAAGCCTTCAGGACAAAGCTTGGGAGAACTTCCTTGAAAAACCATTTCACAACTTTGGGGCGACCACCAAAAGAGCCCTGCTCCTTGCTGAGGCCTTGACCACATATAATGATGAAATTCAGAGCAGGCACACAAAGCAGAGATTAATTGATAGGTCGAATAATAATAGGAAATAGCAGCCTCATATGGCTGGAAGACCTTTGAAAAGGGAAGGGTCTTTTTTTTAAGGATGTGAAAGGAATGATGGAAACACATCCTCCTCCCCATGTATGGGATCCTGTAGCCTTAAAAAAACAAAACATTTTCTATAGGAGTTAAATTGACTAGACCAGAAGCCGAGCTCTATCTGGTTTAGTCAATTTCACCACTCCATTGGGTTTTCTGGAACTAGGGAGGACATGTAATTAGAAAATAGAGCAAACCACCTTTTACTTGCAGGGAGACTCTCTTGTCCTCCGTGACATCTGTACGATTATTAAATTATTTATGTTGGATTGGAGTATGCTTGGTAAGACTCAAGCTGGCATGCAATACATTTTATGCTGCTGATTGTATGCAAATCAGTGCAGGACAACAGGATCTAGACGTGAGCCAGCCGCAAATCATGCCACCTGCTTGTTAGTATTTTTTCCTTTTACATAAAGCAATGTAATAATATTCCTATAATATTCCTGAGCCTCATTCTTATATAAGACCATAGAAGAGCCCTAGTTAGGATCAAAGGTCTATCTAGTCTAACATCCTGCTTACTACATGTCCAGCAGATAATGTCATTCTCACAAGTGGAAACTATGTTCTACTCAGGTTTGGGAGCTGTGTGTGCTCCCAGTGTTTGGTTGTGTAGGTTCAAATGACTAGGTAGGAAGAGGGAGAAAAGATTGTGTGAAAGCAAGGTAGGAGGAAAAGCTACCCAGAAGGTTTTACAGACAGGGCTTCTAACTCGAATCTCCTTCAGAAGAGAGTGTGTGCATTCACACACCAGCCAAACATACCCTGAAGTCCCTTTGAGATCCTTGAACCCACTCCACACACAAATCGAGCTTTGTCTTAAGAATTCTAGCTTATCTCGATGTATTTCCAGGTATTTTTAATGCTGGCTTTAAGCTACTTTTTCTGAAAACGCCTGAGCAAATAGGGAGAGGCACTGCCATAGAATCATTAGCATAAGAGGGATACTCTCTTTAGAAATGCAGATGTAGCTCTTTAGTACTCTCTCTCCCCCACCCATTGGCTAGAAGGAAACATGTGAACTCGCATCAAAACAAAACCCAAGAGCAGAGGGGAGGGGCTGCTTCCCTCAATGCCGTGAGTGTGATTAGAAGTGGCTTCACTCAACATTTACCCCACAGCATGAAGCCATGTATGAATAACTCCCTCGTCTTTCTCCTACCTTATTTCCACAGTCACTTCTACCAAGGTTTTCCTCCTACCTTGCTTCCACACAACCAAAAACTTGGAACACACACAACTCCCAAACCTGGGTAGAACACAGTTTTCACTTGGGTGGATGACCTCACCATCACAAAGGCCACCTGCATAATGGCCTTTGGGATGGGCAATAGCCCATCTTGACGACTGCTTTCCAGCAACTGGTACTCAGTAGTATCCTACTTATCATTCATTCATTTAGTTATCTTGTGGCAATGAGTTCCACACATTGGGTGGGTTCAGATGACCCACTGCAAGTAAGTAGGAAGGAAACAGCTGTCCCTGGCAACATGGGTCATTCACATGCTCCAGGCACTCAACAGAACATCTGCTGTTTTCTGTCTTGTGCAAACCCAGAAATGTTGGGTGTAGAATGTCAGGTCCCCTCTGCCATCTGCCATCGGTAGCCAAGAGCTGAAGTTTGGCAAAGAAGAATGGACGCTGGAGGAGACCAGCATTCCTCATTTGACATTTTCATGTTCACATGACAAAGAAAGTGGTGGAAGGACCAGCGAACATGTGCTTGCTGCGGACCACCACTTTCCTCCTCCTTACTTGCAGCAGGTTGTCTGAATCCACCCATTGATCTTCGTTACATGCAGATATACTTCCTTTTGCCACCTAGTCTTTTGGAGAAAAACCTTTCTCACCATGCACTATTCTTCCTCCAAAAACCAATCTCCACAAAAGCCAATCTCTACAATCTCCACATGATTTCCTTCATTCTCCAGTTTCCCATATGAAGAAATATGAGGCCCAGTTGCTGGCATTTAACTCTTCCCCCCTACATCCCCCCTCAAGAATGCTCAGCATCTCAACTTTTCTTCCACGGCACGTGTGAGGTTTTTGCATATTTATTTATCCACACAATATCACCCTGTGCAATAAGTCAGTCTGAAAGAGAGTCACTCACCCACAGTCATCCAGTGAGCCTCCTGGCTATGTGCAGATCGGAAGCTCTGTTGTTTATAGTCAAAAGCACCAGGACTTTGTCTATTGCCCACAGTAGGATCTCTGCATTCCCGAACTTTCCAAGATCTAATTTTGTAACTGGTATCTAATGATATTTAAGGCAAGCAAAAACTGGGACAAATGCTTCTTAGTTGGAGGTTTATCCCTGGAATTCTCCAGGGCCTGTGCAGCCTGTCACTATCTTGTGTAGTAGCACAGTCTTGTTACAAAGGAGAAAGCAAATGGGTTTGCCACTCCAAGCAGTGACCCTCTGTTATAGAAAAGGAAATTTGTATAATGATATTAGGACAATTGCTGTTTTCTTTTGTTTTCAGTCCTCCTTCTTACTTCATTCCTTACAACTGAGTTTAGTTATACTTTAGGGACATAGAGACATAGGTGTGGAATGAGGGGAAAATGCCTTTTCTGAAAGCTGCTTTGTAATTACTTTGTTCTCATGGAATGGGAAAGTGTCTTTGCAATCCAGTGCCTTTGTAATTGTTCCATTCTCCATTTTCTGATATAGAAACTGCTCGAAGTTTTAGGGCGATGGTTCAGCTGCAAAGAGTGTGAGACAGAACTCAGGTTTGCACTGGTCAAGAAATGGTTAATAGGGTTTGTAAGTTGCCTTGCCAAATTGCAAGTTGTAAAACCATAAATCTGCTGACAGGCTAGAATGTGAGAAGAGGCCCCCTTTTCCTTGTATCTCCTGATAGCCAAGTCTGCAAAAGCCAGCAAAAGTTACACCTTCAAGGATAAGGGGGGACAGCTTGCTTATCAACATGTAGAGTAGAAATGCTTCATTGTACTAGAGGAATGTTTGTCTAATTAGCAATGATTATAATATTTGTAATATGACGGACAATGATGCTAACCAATGAAACGATTGGTCCCTCGGGGCTGAATGTTGATGCCCAGCTATGTAATTATGCCAAAGTATTTAAAAACTGAAACAAAGGCAGCTGCGCGCGACTCTCTGGCAAGCCGTTAGGCACAGAGAGACGCCACCAGCGCTGGTTTGGGGGAAAATAAAAGGTGATTTTGCTTCTTTCAATCATCCTTGTCGTCTGGTTTATGGGAACTGGGTTCTCCAGGTAACATAGGGAACTGCCATACACTGAGTCAGACCATTGGTCTATCTAGCTCAGTATTGTCTACTACACAGACTGACAGCAGCGTCTCCAAGGTTGCAGGCAGGAGTCTCTCTCAGCTTGGAACCTTCTGCTCTTCCCAGAGCAACTCCATCCCCTGAGGGGAATACCCTACAGTGCTCACAGATCCAGTCCTCCTTTCATATGCAACCAGGGTGGATCCTGCTTAGCTAAGGGGACAAGTCATGCTTGCTACCACAAGACCAGCTCTCCTCCCATGCACTTTTCCCTGCTGCAACTCACTGAGCTGAACTTTTCAGTGAATTGCCCACTGTGGTGCCAAAATCTCTTTTCTAGGTAGCTATTGAGGTTCTGGGCAGCACAGAGAGCTGGTCAGGTGGGGATTCAGACCAAAGAATCCATAGAGCAGAGGAATAAGAACAAGAGTTGGCAGACAAAGCCAAGTGGGTTGTTCCCCAGGCAAAGCCTAAGCAGCCTGATTCAGGGGAGACCAAAGGGCTGCCTGGATGAGTAGCGTCACTTCAAAGCCTTGGAAAGTCTTCTCTGCAGGACTAAATCCAAAACTTGATTCTGGTTGCAGGCACTCCAGGTTCTTTAAAGAACCCTCTCAACTGGAAGAGCTTCTCCATTCATTTCAACAAAGATGCCTATTCTACAAATTTGTTGCCATTACAATGAATGGCAACTTTAATCCATTAATTATGTGTACACTCTGCTTTTCAGCCAAAATTGGCTCCTAAAGTGTCTTACAATTAAAATCTGCGGAGGGGTAGAATATAATTAGGGATATGTTGGTTTGTGTGAGAGCAGTTATATGCTCCCCTGGTCCCTGGAGTTGTTGACACAGCCCAGCTTCTAGGCTCTTTCCTTGAGATGGAGGAGACAGAAGGTTCTGCAGGTAGGTTCCAAGACAAGCTGATAGTAAATATGCCGGCACACAGAATCTGCTGGCTGTGATATTAAATACATCATACAGGTAGACCTCGCTATATGCAGATCCAGCATCCACGGTCTCGTGTATCCATGGTCGAGTGATTGATACCCGACCTCAGCATACTTGATTGATTGATTTCTATACCGCCCTTCCAAAAATGGCTCAGGGCGGTTTACACAGAGGAATTATTAATAGATAGATAGATAGATAGATAGATAGATAGATAGATAGACAGACAGACAGACAGACAGACAGATAGATAGATAAGATGGATCCCTGTCCCCAAAGGGCTCGCAATCTAAAAAGAAACATCAGATAGACACCAGCAACAGTCATTGCAGGGATACTGTGCTGGGGGTGAAGAGGGCCAGTTACTCTCCCCCTGCTAAATAAAGAGAATCACCACGTTAAAAGGTGCCTCTTTGCCAAGTTAGCAGGGGGGAAATGGTCCTTTCCCCCAAGTAACTTGCCTCTTTGCAAAGTTACTTGGGGGGAAACGGACAAAATGGGGTTAATTTTGCAGATCCACAGTTTAGAGACAGCCAGAAATGACTTCGGAGGTCATTTCTGGCTGCCATATTATGAAGAGAAGCCATTTTGTGGCTCATTTGGGGTGGGGGCTCCACCAGCCCCGGTGAAAAATAACAGGAAAATGCAGCAAATCAAACTGGGGGGGGCATTGCTAGGCAGCAGGAGGCCCACAGAGCATGGTTGGGCACCCTAGTTAGCTCATTTTAAAGCTTTTTGGGCATTTCCTCCTACTAGGTATGAACAGGGTATATACTGCTGACTGCTGAGTGTGCAGATAGGCACAGAGCTTTTCCAAGCATCCATTAAGGATAGGGAAGCATTTGGGGGTATTGGGAGGGGCCACAAGGAATTTTAAAAAATGTTAGGTTTGGAGGGGAAACCCAGACACTTTACAGGCACAGAATACTCAAAGGTTCTGAAAGGAGGGTCTTCTCATCCTGTCAATCAATATGGCGTAGTCAATGATACTGAATGTTTGCAGGGGAGGATGTGAGAAAGTTTGGGAAGAATAGGGAGGGAGGGAGGGAGGGGGAGATGAAATTTCAGATCTGATGGAACATCAAATCTGAATAAGGTTTCAAATCTGACCCTAAATTTTTGTCACAGATTTTGCTTCTTAAACCATATCCGTGTCTCCCTTTTCCCCTTCAAGATTTTCCCAAATGAATAAAATATTCAGTTTGTTATGTGTAAACTCTTTCCCCAGGACATTATAAAATCAAAAGTTCTTTCTATGTAAAGCTTTAAGGAAACTGCTCCTTCTCTAAAATTAAGAGTGGAGGGGACACAAAAAATAACACATGACTTTTTTAAAAAAAAAATTAAGCTAAGAGATCTTACGTAATACTAAGTACTGGAGCAGGCGAATGTGAGAAGTCCATTGCTTTTTCATTCATCTTGTTACTATGGAAATATGGATCTTGTGCTTTTAACTGCACTACCTTAATGCTCTAGTCCATAAAGCAAGGGAATAAATTGCTAATTCACAATCATTTTATTAAGTAACATAAAATCTTGGCATGGCTTGTTATTTCACCAGTTTCCAGAACAGTCATGGAGGGGGGAATAAATTCACTTTTTATGTTTGTTGAATAAAACCAGGACCATTTAGCCACCCGGGCTTGCTTTCATCAGCAACAGCTTGTTAAAAAATAAAAATAAAATCAGTGGAAGATAGAAAATATTGGACCAAATCCTGGTAAAGGCACTTCTGAATCCCATTGATTTCAAGTATCCAGGGGATATTTGTTAAGAATATAAGAAGAGCATTGCTGGTCCAGATTAAAGATCCATCAAGTCCAGAATCCTCGTTCCCAGCAGCCAACCAGATGCCTCTGGGAAGCCCAGGGTGTAAAGGCAATGGAGCTTCCCTGTGGTATGACCCCATCACGGACCCTGGAAAGAGAGTGACAAAGGGAGCTACAAACCATCCTACGATTGGCTGGAGGGGACGACTCCCTCCATGGATGATCAGGCAAAAAAGACTGGTGGTAGTGCCATGGCTGATTGATAAGGGAGAGGTGAAGCCCCGTTTCTAGGACCGAGGAGCTGACTGCAGAGCCTTGCTTGCTGTCGCTTTGGGAACAGAGCTTAACTGTGGAGGCAGGAGCCAAGCTGGGCTGAAAAGGGATGTGTGTGGCTATAGGCCACCTCCCGTCTCAGAGGCAGGATGCCTCTAAATAAGAGTTGCAGGGGAGCAACAGCAGGAGAGAGAGCATGCCCTCACCTCCTGTTTGTGGGCTTCCCAGAGGCATCTAGTGGGCCACTGTGTGGAACAGGATGCTTGCCTGACCCAGCAGGGTTGTGTGTGTGTGTGTGTGTGTGTGTGTGTGTGTGTGCGCGCACACACACACACGCACACGCGCACACACAGGGGAGAAAATGAGAGAGTGATTTTATTGAGATTCACAGTGCAGAGACCAACATAAGGACAGTGATGTGGTCTAGTGGTAGCAAGCAAGACTTGTCCCCTTAGCTAAACAGTTCCTATGTTCCATTTTAATACTCAGAAACTGTATCTTTTCAGTATAATCAGGATCCATTTTGAATATTAATTAATTTGAATGTTAATTTAATATTGGGTCCATTTTTAGTGTGTCCTCACATTTTGAAATAAAGCAGGTGTATAATCTAACTGCCCAATCTTATACATGTTAACTCAGAAGTAAGTCCCAGTGAGTTCAATGGGGCTTACTCCCAGATCAATGTGGACAGGCCATTAGCTAATAAACACTGTGTGGGGTAAATCATGCTGGGTAAATCATGCAGTATGCAAACTAGAAGGATGCAAGGTAGACCCAGCAAACACACCCACACTGCAGGAAGAAAAGAAAAGCAAGCAAACAGCAACCCCCAGAATGGTAATATATATTGTACTAGCTGACCCGTGCGGCCGCCGCCGCCCTGCGGGGGCCGAGTGCGGCCGCCGCCGCCTTGCATCCGCGGCCGGGCCCGGCCAGTCCCGCCGCCTCGCCTCCGCGGCCCGGCCAGTCCCGCCGCCTCGCTTCCGCGGCCGGGCCCGGCCAGGCCAGGCTACCTCTCTCTCTCCTCCCGCACCCCCGTCTCCGGCGGGGCAGAGTGCGGCCGCCGCCGCCAGCGGGCCTGGCCGGCCCCAAAGTGCCGCCGCCGATGCCGCGGCCGGCCCCAGAGTGCCGCCATCAGGCCCGCTGCCTTGCCTCCGCGGCCGGGCCCAGCCCGGCCAGTCCCACCGCCTCGCTTCCACGGCCGGGCCCGGCCCCGCCGCCTCACTGGGCCCCGCCGCCTTGCCCCGCCTCACTGGGCCCGCCGCTTGCTGGGCCCCGCCACCACGGCCTGGCCCGCCGCCATTGCTCTGGGCCCACCGCCTCGCCCCGCCTCACGGCCGGGGCCGCCGCCACCTTGCTGGGTCCACCGCCTCACTGGGCTCCGCCGCTGCGGCCCTGGGCCAGCCGCCTTGCCTCCGCAGCCGCCCAGCAAGCGAATTCTCCTGGGTGTGCTGCCAGCCAATCAGGCGCCCCCTGCAGCCCAGCCAATCAGCTGGGCTGCCGGGACGCATTTCTCCTGGGCACACCCAGGAGAATTATATATATAGATACTCATAGTGGCCCAGCATAATACGGGCAGTGCTGATCTGCCCATGGTGCTGCAGGCTCCTACTGAGTACAAATACTTCAAGTAGCACCCCGCCTGCACTCCAGAAGCACTTGTTAGATCAGAAATACATCAATGGAAGTCAAAGGACATGTTTACACTCTTCATGCTCCTTGGGGAGAGGGGCACGGCATTCTTGTGGAAAAATGCAAGACTGCTAGTGCTTCGCAAGGAGCCGACAGCAGCATGGGTGGGTCCAAGGCAAGCCCGCAGCACAGCAAATGGATCAGCACCACCCAGGTTAGGAGTGTTCGGCACATGGACCACTACGATGTATTCAACGTGTGGACCAATATAATAAAAATGAAGATTGATATTATAATAGATGTAAGGCTTCTAGTGTTCTACAAAATACTTTACTTTGTTATGCCCTTCACTCCCTTCTCTGAAGCAAATAATACAGATTAGCTTTTTATCATATAAAGAGTATTCCATGACTGGATTCTGTAATCCCATGAATGGTCTATATTTTTTACTTTGCTAAATTACTGGTTCTTCGACCCACTGCCACTTCATCCCCATTTTTCCCCCATGTATGATTCTGATGTGTTTATCTTGACAATATTGAATGTGATAGATTATAATTTTATTATTTTTTCTTATAATTTTATTTTCTCAGTTGTTCGCTTTTAAAATAACTTTTAATTTGAAACTTTTTTTAAAAAAAATATGTAATTTTAAATGTGGTTTTAGCCTGGTCTTTTAACTTGTTTAACTTAAATTTGGTAAACTTTATTAGTCTTATTTTACATTGTATCTTTTTATTAATGTTGTGAGCTGCACTGAGCAGTAGTGTACTGGAGGGGCGTGTATAAATATTTTAAATAAAATAATTATTTGCCCATTAAATAAGCAGATGGGGGTGGTGGAATCCACTTGAAAAGTAGGCAAGATTCATCATGTCCTGACTGCACAAAGCAGTCAGGGCACCTTGAAAACACTTCCAGGATCCAGGGTCTCCTCACACCCTTTGCAAAATAGGATAGAATCAGCTCCTCCTGTATCAGCTGTGAAAACAGGGCATGGGGTAGTGGTACATTGGAAACTGCCTTATACTGAGTCCCCTCATTGGTTCAGCTAAGTCAGTATTGCCTATACTAACTGGCAGTTGCTCTCCAGAGTTATAGACCGGAGTCTTTTCCAACCAGAGAGATGCCAGGGATTGAACCTGGGACCTTAGGCATGTGAAACAGAAGTTCTGTTATTGGGCTATTTGATTGATTGATTGTATTTTTATACCACCCTTTGTCCTAAAACCTCAGGGAGGTTAAGAACAAGATAAAAACAATTATAAAATTTCAGTAAGCCAAAAGTCTGGATAAAAGGGGCAATTCAGAGGGCCAATTTCCTCCAAAAGGCTGGGAGAGAGGGAGTCAGGCGGATCTTAACTGCAAACAAGTTCCACAGTCTGGGAGCAATCATTGAAAAAGTGCTGTCCTGAGTGCTTGACAAATGCCCTAAACAGCTTAGTCCCTGGGTATTTAAGAGAATGTCTTCTTCGCCATGAGCCCCACTACCTGTTAAGATCATCTGGAGAGGTTCGCCTGCGGCTGCTGCCAACTCATCTGGTGACTACTCGGGAACGGGCTTTCTCCGTTGCAGCCCCTGGACTTTGGAATGTGCTCCCTGTTGAAATAAGAGCCTCCCCATCCCTGGCAACTTTTAAAAAGGCACTGAAGACACATTTATTCACCCAGGCTTTTAATTAGATTTAAAGTTTTTTAAAAATAATAATACTGGGTTTTAAATGTTTTACATGTTTGTTAGTCTTTTAAATAATTTTCATGGTAAACCGCCCAGAGACGCAAGTTTGGGGTGGTATAGAAATATTTTAATTAATTAATTAAGTGTGTGTGTGTGTGTGTGTGTGTGTGTGTGTGTGTGTGTGTGTGTTAACATATTTTTATACCGCCCAAATCTTACGTCTCTGAGCGGTTAGATATATATATAAATATATAGATATATAGATTTATATACAAACCAACCAATGAGCCTCAGCAGTGTGCCAAGCTACAGCCCCATCTCCTAAGAGAACACCAAACACAGGAAGCTGCCAGCTACTGAGTCAGGCCTTTGGTCCATTTAGCTCAGCATGGTCCACACTGACTGGCAGTGGCCTTCCAAGGTTTCACACAGCCCTGCCTGGAGGAGGCAGGGATTGAACTCTGCCTCTGAGCTGCAGCCCCGTGGCCTTGCAATGTACTTTGTTTTCCCTTTTTCTTCTCTCTCCACAGAAAACAGAACAAAATCATATGAAAATCTTTAGCAATAAAGACATGTTTGTAGTATTTACTTAGCTATCAACAGTGAGCTTTGATTATATTATTTGAGCTCATAAATAATGCATTTGCTCCTGATACATATATAAAAGAAAAATACCTTTTCACAGAAACACTGTGGACATTAATAGGACGATATATATTTATTTGAACTGTCTGCATATCTAATACTGTCAATTTAAAACAGAGACCTGTATTTAAATATTAGTTAATTTCACAAAGAAGGCAGCGGTAGTGATTTAACTTTAAACATCGGTCTAAATTATTTTACCCTTGAAAACCTTACATATTTTTTCTTTTTCTTATTTTTCTTTACCAGGTTATGGAACGAACATAGGAACATAGGAAGCTGCCGTATACTGAGTCAGACCATTGGTCTATCTTGCTCAGTATTGCCTACACAGACTGGCAGCGGCTTCTCCAAGGCTGCAGGCAGGAATCTCTCCCATCCCTATCATGGAGAAGCCAGAGAGATAACTTGAAACCTTCTGTTCTTCCCAGAGCGGCTCCATCTGCTGAGGGGAATATCTTACAGTGCTCACAGGTGGTCTCCCATTCAAATGCAACCAGGGCGGGCCCTGCTTAGTTATGGGGATAAGTCATACTTGCTACCATAAGACCAGCTCTCCTCTCATTTCTCCCAACTCCTTGATTTTTAAGAAATCAGATTTTCTAAATAGAAAACATGTTGTTGCTATTGTTTCTGGACTGTTCACATGCCCTATATGTGAGGAGGTTTTAAGAGGAGGTGCCCACCCTGACATCACTAAAGCACATGCTGACACTATCTCAGCTCATCCTCTAATCGTGTGTGGGGGTGAGCAGCGTTCATCCAAATCACCCCTTAGGGTGTTGTAGCTAGGGGTGTGCATGGGCCGTTTGCCGGTTGGACCGGTCAGGTCAATGAAACGGCTCGAACTGGTTTGAAGTGGTTCATGATTGAACTGCTCAAAATGGCCGGTTTGCGGCTGACCGGTTCACAATCGAACCGGTTCCGCACATCCCTATTTGTAGCACATGAAGAGAGGCAATTCAGATGAACACCCTTTATATGCAATATTGCATTGGCACATCCTTAAGTGATGTCAGGACAGGCAAGGTGTGCGCAGCCTTCCCTATCGTGACAAGCAGGTTTCTCTTTGAGAGGTTTTCTCTCACTAATTTTTTGAAATCTGGTCAAGTACTGTAATAAAGACAGGCATCGTTCGTACTAGCGGCCCCGTCCTTGTCTAAATATTGGAATATTTAGATACATCTTTCAAAAGAAAAGTTCTCCAAATGATTAACACAGGAAGAGGGATGAGAAAATGCTTCCCTGTTCTAAGGTTTACAGCCTAGGAAGAAATGCAAGGAGACACCACCAGTCATTGGCATAGATGCTGCGCTGGGCTGAATAGTGGGAGACAGTTGCTCTCCCCGTGCTAAACAGAAGCAAGTCACCACTTTAAGGTGCCTCTGTGTCCAGTTAGCAGGGCTAATTGATTCCCTGTCCCAAAGGGGCTCCCAACTAAAAAGATATACAAGGGATATACCTGTAACTGCCACTGGAAGGGGTACAATGCTGGACTGAACAGGGACAATAGCTCTCCCCCTGCTGAATATAAGAGAGTTCCCCTTAAAAGGTCCCTCTTTGTCCATTTAGCAGGGGTGAAGCAGCCTTATATAGAATCAGGTCAGGAATCCATAACATTCAATACTATCTACTCTGACTGGCTGCAACTCCCCAAACTCTCAAACTGGGATATTTTCCAGCCTTGCTGCTTAAGGAGGCTACTGGGATGTGCAAACAGGTTCGATGTAGAACAGGTTCGACATCGAACCTGGAGGTTTGATGGTCCAGTGTCCAACCGAACCCCTCCTCCAGTTCGGTTCAGCACTGGACTGAACGCCCCCACACACACACAGTTAAAGTTATCATTATAGTTATAATTATAGATATTTGTACTTCCCCCTTTTGGGGGGCTTCTCTGAGGCTGCGGGGGGTCTCCAGCGGTTGCCCCTCACCCACCGGCCTCCATTATGATTTGACTGGCCCTGTTCAAGAAGTCTTCAGACCATTCCGGGCCTCACCCCTGTCGCGGTGGCCATTTTGGAGGCAGCTGTGCATGCCCAGTGGGCCTCTGTGTGGCCTGGGTCATGACCACAAACCAGACCAGCTGGTTTTGTGTACACCCCTAGGAGGCTGTTCTCATGAGCAAGCACAACCAGGCTAACAAAGCCAAGCCCGGTCTTGCATGCGTGTGAGAACCACCGGGATTGTGCCCCATCCTGGCAGCGCCTCAGCGACAAACTCACCAAGCCAGCCACCCTCTTAAATGGGGTTAAAGGAGCTAGCATTCCCGTAGGCCCATGTTTTTGATCGTGCGCCAGCTATGCAATCCACACAGTCCAAAAACGGGTTTTCTACCCACTCTGCACTTTGTATTAAATAAACCTTAGAAAGGTTTCAGTGATATCGGTCACTGTCTCAGGCCTCGATGCAGGAACACTGTGGATCAGGCCCCAATTCCTTACTTCTTGTATCACAAGAACGGCTACTTGGAGGAAAGAACTGGAAACATTTCAAGCCATACTATGCCTAAGTCAAGGTAAGCAAGTTGAATTTCTGGAAGCTGAATTATCTTTCTTTCCCTTGAAAGGACGCAGAGGAGTGACATACAGGAGTGCTCTTGCATTGCAAAAATGTCACGTGCAAATCTAATCAACAAGAAACATTCTCAAAGCCTCTGCCTTGCATACCATAAAACACATCATTATTCAAATCACCAACATATACGAACTTCTAGCAATCTGAACCCAGTGCACATATATGCCACAAGGCCCCATGTCGGTATTATCACTTATGCAAATGGAACTCTCTTATCTAAACTTTTTATTAGTGATGCCAACTGGCTGCTTTTTAAATTGCCGTGTGTGTGTATATATATATATATATATATATATAAATGTGTGTATAAAAATGCCTATCCACAGTTGCATTTAATTTCCTTTTCCCAGTGCAAGGATCCCCAACAAACATGAACTGGATGCAAATCTGAATTCAGAGGTCATCTCTGTGCACTACATTACTTTCAGTATTAAGAATATTTGGCTATACACCTCTGTCCACAAGCAATCATTGAGGAGCAAGTGTGCATCTGAATATGCATCCAGTTGGAAGTATCAGAAAGCTGCTGTGATTGGATCCACATCCACTCATACCTCCCAGAGGCATAGCAAGGTTGGAGCGGACCCTGCCACAAAAAATGAAGATGGGTCCCATCCCCTCTGCCACCTTCTACCCCATAAGGAGGAGAGCAAAGAGAAATTTTTCACACAGCCAGTGGGCCCCCCTTTTTTTTTCAGGGGCCTGGGGACATTTGTTCCCTCCCCCAGGTTCAATTACAGCTATTCCCCTGCAGTGTTCCGTGTAACCAGGAATCCCAGATGTTGTTGACTACAACTCCCATAACCCTCAGCCAAAGGCCATTGCAGCAGGGGATGATGGGGATTATAGTCAAAAACATCTGGGAATCCCTGTTACAGGGAACACTACTCCCTTGTAACATCCCAATATGAGTGTGGAAGAGAACAACAAATACTGACAATGCTCTTTCTGATCTTCTGAACACATGAGACCGTGGGGTAGAGAGAAAGTGGAGACTCTAAAGTTGATGATGATGATGATGATTTTTACATTTATATCCCACTCTTCCTCCAAGGAGCCCAGAGCGGTGTACTACATACTAGAGTTTCTCTTTCACAACAACCCTGTGAAGTAGGTTAGGCTGAGAGAAAAGTGACTGGCCCAGAGACACCCAGCTAGTTTCATGGCTGAATGGGGATTTGAACTCGGGTCTCCCCGGTCCTAGTCCAGCAATCTAACCACTACACCACGGTTGTATCCATAAAGGACTTTCCTACAAAGCAAAACTGAGAAGGAGGAGGGGTACATTCAGAGACTGAAGATACGAACTAATGCCAAGAGCATTTGCTTCCCTGCAGCCCAACATTCCTCTCATGAAGTGAAATTGTGTCTCCATGGAAACTAATGGAGACGCTTCTGTGACATTTAGTGGGGTTAGGTTTTCACACCATGAACCAGTGAAATGATAGTATGTCCATTTTTCATAGCAGTAAAAATATCCTTTAGAAAAACTATGGCTTTGATAGGGGTTATTTTGATTTTCTTATAAAAGGAACACAAGTATATGGAAGCTCAGTATTAGATGTATTTAGAACACAAAAATAAAACACAAAATATATGTGCTCTTGGGTGTGTGAGTTTCCAGGTGTCTGTGTAGGAAGCATGGGACAGCAGAGATGAAATTGCTAATGAAGAAGAAAAAGACTTGCACTCTTTGAAATGTTCAAAGTGCTTCATTGACATTGGGCTCATTGTCATGATCAGCAATGTAAAGGTAGGAGGCCGCAAACGAGGCTACTGCTGCTCATGAGAAGCCCTCCAACTCAGCCCACTCAAATGTAGACTAGCCCATGATTTTTTACTTTGATTTTTACCAAGGTAGGACAAAGATAGCAGTTGCCCCTACCTCAAAGTTAGTTCGTGTATTGAATTAAATGGCTCCAGCAGTCCGCGGCAGCTGGCAGCCATGTTTGTCATAGAGTGCTATAGCTAGAGGGGCCAAGCTGAGGAGAGCTGTTGCTGTACTGAGGGCTCTCTCTCTACTGTATGAGATACATCATTTGAGCCTTGAGAGCCCAGCTCACTTTTCCAGAAATGAAGCCCGCAGCTGCTGCAATCATCTGGGTGGTGGGTTTGCAGAGGCAAACCTAGGCTTTGCTCATCTGTGGGGATCAGGGTACAGGCTCTTCCCTCCCCCAAACCAGTCCCAGATAATTGTGGTAAAGACCTTACAGGCTGACATACTCTGCAGTATTCTGTCTGCCTTTTAATGGAACACGTATGCAGTTGTGCACGAGTGCTCTTGTGAAAGATGCAGGAATCGCATAAAAAGGCAGTATTGTTGTCCTCCTTATTGCAAATGGAGACTTGAGCTGAGAGATAAAGGATCCAGGTGCATATCTAGAGTAGGGCAGGAAGGGCACGTGCCCTAGGCGCCACTTGAAGGGGGCGCCATTTTTTATAATGAAAAAAAAAATTAAATGGCCACCGAAAACAAAATGGCCACCGTGCATACTCAAATGGCCTCTGCGAGGCCCTAGGCCATGCCAGGCCTCACAGAGGCCAATTGAGCATGCATGGTGGCCATTTTGTTTAAGGCAGCCATTTAAAAAAATATTTTTAAAAATGGATGCCACACATGCTCAAATGGTCCCTGCGAGGCCCTCAGCCCGGGATGGACTGCAGTGGTGAATTAAGAGGTCGGTGGGGGGAGGGGGAACCTTTGCAGACCCACCCCCATGGTCTTTAGGAAACCCCCCGAAGATGCTACAGGTTAAAAAAATAATATATATATTTTAATATAAGTCACTGTACACATATTTAGTTTGGCACTATGTACAGAGAATCAGGGCTTGTGACTACTGAGCTGAAGCTTATGAGCTAGGATTGTATTCATTTGCTCTTACTTTGCTTCTTGTGATAAGTGAGTTAAATGTGATGTCTTAATAATATGGCTATTAATGGTGAGTTTGTCTCTGAATCAGTGTGAAATCCTTAGTATTAAGACTCACTGGGAGTTTCTTGCTCTCTTTCTCTCATTTTAACTGTCTTTCTGAAATACTAGAATATATGCTAAGCAGTGATACAGTTTACTCTGCATAGAGTGTCTGGGAAAAGTCAAATTCTCCATTTATTTTTAAAACTTATGTAACAGTGATGCTACAATGCATAGTAGAGAATTAGACAGGCACTTCTGTTTAGTTTTCCAAGTACACCTCCACATAGAATTTGGGTATTTCATGAGCCCCACCATACTGAAATTTGTAGTTTGCCAGCATTTTTTGGTCTGGCTACGTCCACTGCTAAATAGTTCTTGAAATATTAAAAGATTAACAAGCATGACTTGTATTTTTGAGCTGATACAGTTATCTGAAGCTGGGTGTCAGATGTTTGTACAGGGGGCACAATTTCAGTGCTTGCCCTAGGTGCTATTTTCCCTAGATACGCCTCTGAAAGGATCATCTAAGGCCAGGAAGTGTTTCCATCACTGAGGTGAGATTTGAACCACAGAGATTTTAACCTGGGAGTTCACAGTCAGGTCTACCGGAAGGCTGAATGGGTAAATTAAAGGGGAGGTTGTCAAAAACTGCTCCTTCCCTGCTGCACTGGTGCAGTTAGTTGGAAAGTGCGGACAGCCTGCTTCTCTCACTGCATTGGTGCTTCTCTGTTTTGTAGATCATCAGGCACTATTGTTTTTTTAAAAAAAACCTCTGTGAAAGGCAACAGACATATTTTAATGGTTTAGAATCAAAGCTATTTGGGTTATTAAAAGGTTAGCTTTCCACTTACAGTGCAGGAGAGAGGGAAGGAGGATCTGCTCTATACGAAATGATTCATTTGTCATTTCCCTATAGAAAACAACAACAAGCCAGCAGAGTAAGTTTGCTTCAGTGCATGGAAAGGAAAGACAGATACAGCCAGCAATGCCAAGCCTTGCTTTTTCAGGATTCTGCGTCACAAGAGACCAAAATAAGTAACAACAGAAATAAACAGTTTGGCCGAGAGCTATGTTTTGTGTGTGCTTTTTTTTTTTAACCTGACCTGATCAGCAGCACAGACTTGATAATACTCTGCCTGCAGTTAGTCTTCCTAATATTGTCCCCCTTCCCCCCGCCAGTTCATTATGAATATGGAAAAGAACAAAATAATGAGGCACTTCACACAATTAGTGTAAAGTGCCTTACCGGGCTCTGCAAGGAGAGCAGACTTAGCCCGCTCTCCCCTCAGATTATCAGGTCTGCAGCCCTGGGCAGCTGGATCAGCTGCCCAAACGACTACCGGCTCCGTCACAGAGCTGGTGAGGGCGGTGGGTATGCATGGGTCATTCTGGGGGGACCCCCGAGCCCGGGAGGCTGCTTATAGTATCCCAGTCGGGGGTCTACTAGTGTGTCACCATGTGCCGCAGCAGCACACAAGCAGAAAAATGAGGTTAACGGAGCGCTTGCTCCATTCACCTCATTTGAGGGGAGGAGGAATTGGGCGGGCGAGCCACCTTGGAACCACTGGGCTTGCCCAGTGATTCCGACGATCACCAGGAAGCTGGCTAGGCTTTCTGGCGATCATCAGAATAGCTTCAGTATGTGTTGCTTGATAGAGAAGACTGTGCGAAACCTCTTTTGGGATCAAACAAAAGAACGTCCATCAAGTCTAGCATTCTGTTTCCAGCTGCAGCTAACCAGATGCAGTTAAGTTACAAAGGTGGTGACTTCCCCTGCTAGTCAGAAGGATTTGGCACTCAGAGATGCACTGCCTCTCTTTGTTAAATATAGCTTCTTCTTTTTTCCCCAGATTGATAATACACTAATTCCATTACAAAGAATGCTCAAGGAAGCTTAAAGAAAAACCAAATCATGCAATCATAACAAATTAAATAGGCAAATCACCAGTGACCATTAAGAACATAAAAACAGCCCTGCTGGATCAGGCCTATCTAGTCCAGCACCCTGTTTCCCACAGTGGCCCACCAGATGCCTCTGAGAAGTCCACAGGCAAGAGCTCAGGGCGTGTCCTCTCTCCTGCTGTTGCTCCCCTGCAACTGGTATTGAGAGGCATCTTGCCTCTGAGACTGGAGGTGGCCTGTAGCCACCAGACTAGCAGCCATTGATAGACCCGTCCTCCATGAATTTGTCTAAGCCCTTTTAAAGCCACCCAAACGAGTGGCCATCACCACATCCCGTGGCAGAGAATTCCAGATTATTATTATTTTTTTATTGTAAATGCATCATGTTTGTGGACTGAGTTGTCAATAATATGCAATATATCAGTTCTAGCTTTCTTTATCGCCAAATCCTAGGGAGGCAGTGGATGACCTGAATCGGGGGCTGGAGGCCGTGATGGGCTGGATGTGGGCTAGTAAACTGAGATTGAATCCAGACAAGATGGAGATGCTGTTGGTCATTAGGAGAGGGAATCGCAGGTGACTGTACCATTCTCTGTGCAATCGCCTCTGCTTACTTAGTCAAACATTTCAGGAGCACATGCACATCTCACATAGCATGAGCACTGCACTAGTCAGCATGCCGTCCAATATTAAGACAACTTAAGACTCAACCAACAACCAACACCATGGAATAAAATAGCTAATTACATCAGATATTTTAGGCTAATGGAGCTATTCGCACATTTTGTTCAGCACACATAGAGGCTGTTCTCATGATTGCCCTGGGCAGATGGGGCAGGCGCAGGGGGAAGGCTACCTTCAGCTTACCTTCCCCCCAGATGACCAAGCAGATCCTCCTCAGAGTGCCTCCTGAGTGCCCACACGGGCAGCCTTGCTCTGTACAGCTCTGTGAAGCACAGAGCAGCAGGGCGGGGGTATTCAGAGCCAGAACTTGTTGTTCTGGCCTCCAAGCATCCCGCAATGCAATGTGCAGCATGCATGTTGCATTGGGAATTCCCCCCTCAGACGGTGCTCTACGCACCCATCTCTGCACACAGTCTGAGGAATCACACAATACCCGGTAGCCAGGTTAAGGGTGCAAGAGCACCCTTAACTTCGGCTAACAGCCGGCTTGATTAAGGGGGTTAAGGGGATTAAGGGACCTGCAAGCATCCCGCCGCTTCTCATGACCAGCCTAAGGGCAGCCCAGGCAGGGTTAGGCTGTTCATGAGAACAGCTTCATACAGTTGCACACTTTTTATTTTTACCCTGCATAGAGGGCCTACACCCTGGCTCACTTTCAAAATGAACACAGGCACAGTCATTCACACAAACAAGCATGCATGTGTACAGAGACCTGTATGATTTGGTATCTGAATAGGGCTAGAACAGAGTCATGGAAGGGGAGGATTCAAATGGCTATTGGTCTCAAGCAAGCCAATAGAGTAGGCCCTATTGTCTCACTTCTCCTGTTACAGCACTGAAAGGGCTGGCAGGGAGGTGCGCGGAGATTAGCCAAAGAGTGAATGAAAAAAAGTCAGGTAATACATCTTGGGGTCACAGGTCTTGGAATGTATATGAGGAGGAGACTGGAAGACCCATTCCACCTAGGCTGCATCAGGTTGTTATATGGTACCTGGGACCTTATCAAGTAATGAAGAAGAATAATTACAAGGCCTGGTGGTAGCAGTTAATTGGGGGATGAAACATTAATGAAATTAATGAAACAGCAGTTAATTGGGGGATGAAACCCTGTCAAATGTGGGGGACTGGGTTTTTGATGGGATCCAGGTTGTCATGTTCAAAATAGAATATTAGATTTCTATTATCTAGGGAAATGGGGAACCCAAAGAGCCAAGGAGAATCTTGGATGCAACAGGTGAAAACCAATTAGGGGTGTGCACAGAACCGTCTGGCCCAGTTCGGTTCGAGGCCAGAGTGGCCTCGAACAGAACCAGGCCAGTTTGGTCCGGCCCCCATCGAACCGCCCCCCCCCGGTCTGGTTCGGTCCCGGACCGGTCTGCGAATTCTTAAAAAAAAAATTAAAATAAATGTCTAAAAATACCATTAGCCCCTTCGGGGGGCTTGCTGTAGGCCACGGGGGGGGGTCCGCGAGGGTTCCCTCTCCCCCTGCCGGCCTTCCTCATCACCGCCACAGCCGGGTAAGTGTATCCCTTTTGGCCCTTTCGGGCCTCCGTAATGATGAGCGGCGGCCAAAATGCCGTCTGCGAAACTCTCAGCCTTGCAGACGGCATTTGCGCATGCACGGCGGTGGCCAAAAATGGCCGCCGCTCATCGTTACAGAGGTCTGAAAGGGCCAAAAGGATACACTTACTCGGCTGCGGTGGTGATGAGGAAGGCCGGCGGGGGAGGGGGAACCCTCATGGACACCCCCCTCCCCCGCACCCTACAACAAGCCTCCCAAAGGGGCTAAAGATATTTTAAGACATTTGTTTTTTTTTTTAAAAAAAATTAAAAATTCGCAGACCGGTCCCGGTGGTTCGATTCCGGTCCAGATGGACCAGGGGTTGGGGGTCAGTTCGATCTCGAACCCCTGAACCTCCGGACCATCAGACCGTTTGCACATCCCTAAAACCAACTGAGGGTCTGAGAAGACAAAGATGAGAAGTTCGATTCAGGTGAGGGATGTAAAATGTAAAGTCAGCAGGAAAGCAGCAGATTGTTCTCCCTTTGTTTCCTCATATTTTACTTTTTCCATGCACATTTTCACTTTGCTTTTTCTCTCTTAGATCCTTTGTCCAAATGCCTTCTCTCTTAGAAACTAGTTCCTCTCTCTTCCTTTCTCTCCTTCACCACAGTCATTCCTATTAAGTCTCAAGTATTCTATCTTCTAAACACGTATGCTTAATCTGTGCAACTACACTCCAAGTAACTTACTCTTTGCTAAGTTATTTTGCTAAAGAATATGCTTTCCTAGATCCTTTTGGAGATGCCAAAGGGTAGATAAATATGATTTTTCTTAGAGGTATAGGTTAAGGAAGCCAGCTGGCACAGTGGGGAAGCAACCTGTCTAGAGAGCAGAAGGCTGTTACTTCCCAGAATATGGGAAACTCCTATATCAAGCAGCAGTGATATAGGAAGGTGCTGAAAGGCATCATCTAATACTGCTCGGGAGAAGGCAATGGTAAACCACTCCTGTACTCTACCAAGAAAACCACAGGGCTCTGTGGTTGCCAGAAGTCAACACTGACTCGACAGCACAATCTTCAATAGGTTAAGGGGCTTTGATTTGTCTAGTATTAAACGGGCTAGGGGACCTTGGAGTAGATTTTATTATTCGCACCATCACTCTTAACAGTAGCTTTGAATGCCACACATTTCATGCTTCTTAGAATGCTATCATTTGCTAATGCTTATATTTGAATGTATCTTTTGCCACACATGTATCATTTTATATGCCTTAAGTCTTTGAATAAAACTTTTAAGCTTTATTTGCTGTGGTCACTGAGTTTGGGGGTTTGATCATACCAAGAAGGCTGCAGAGGTGTTAAAGCCAATTTTTCACTTGTTCCATTTTGCAGGGAGCCAGCTTGATGTCTTACATGAGAAAAGCCCTGCTGGATCAGACCAAAGGCCCATCCAGTCCAGTATCCTGCCTCACACAGTGGCCAGACAGGTATATCTGGGGAAAGTGGGAGAAAGGGGGCAACTGTTCCCTCCTGTTGGTGTTTCCTAGCACCTACAGTTCAGGGTCATGCAATGTCTGATACAATGACTAGTAGCCTTCAATAGCCTATCCTCCCTGAATTTGTCTAATCCCCCTTTTAACCCGTCTAGATTGGTGGCCATCGCCACATCGGGTGGCAGCAATTTCCATAGCTTAACTACATCCTAAGGCTATTCTCATGCACAGGCAAAACCAGGCTAGGGAAGCCCAGCCCAGTTTTGCTTGCACGTGAGAACCGCCAGGAGCTGTGCGGCTCCCAGCCGCAGGGCGGCAAACCAGCAAGGGAGCCCTGGCTGTTAAGGGCACAAACATGCCATTCGCCCGGGCTAACTGATTGTCAGCGTCCACACACCAGCAGCCTCCCGGTTGGCATATATAAATTCCCCATAATGCACCGTGCACTCGCATTATGGGAGTTCCAGGGGGCCTCTTGGCTCCCAAAGCTTCCTGCTGCTGGCAGAAACCAGCAATCATCTGGGTGGTCAACCCACCCGCCCAGCAACAAGGAAAGGATTGTCTGCAGGAGAGGTAAGCTTTTCGAGGCTTCCTCCCCTCACCCCTTCAAGCCCTTCTCATGGATCATGAGAAAGGGCTTGTTATGTAAAGAAGTCCTTTCTTTTTGTCTGTCTTGAGCCTCCCAGCATTTAGCTTCAACAGATGACCCTAGGCTCTAATATTAGGAGACAGGGCGGAAAACGTAGCTCTATCCACTTGATCCAGACCATGCATAATTTTATACATCTCTATCATGTCCCGCCTAACTTACCCGCCTTCTTCATAGGGTTGCAGAGGTGGCTTGTGCAATATGTACACTGCCCCCCCAATTTCAATTTTAGTCTTTGTTTGAGTGATAATACACCACTGAGTCAGCTGCTTCTCCCTCTTCACCCTGCTTCTCCCTCTTCTCCCATGAGATAAAAGGATCTGGCACTTCTTTTTCATGCATTTAGAAATCCTACAATGGTGACTAAATTTTTGGTGACTGGGTTAACTGGTAACCCTGAAATACCTTTGAATGTCTGCTTATTCATTGGGTATATTTAGCATGAAAATAAGAAATCATAAGCTTTTGTGCCTCACCTGTACCCATCATGGGGCCAATATTTCAAAATCAAACCCAATTCTTCCTCAAAAGTCAAAATTTCTGATTACCTATAATTACCTTATTACAATGTAATAATTTCAATCTTCCATGAAATACCCATTCATTGCATTACTTGAATATTACACAATAATGTGTTTCTTGACATACTTAAAAGGATGTGTCTATGGCAACATATTCCTGTTACTGGGAACCTTGAACACCCACATTCATTGCTGAGCATTCAAATTAAAGGGGAAAGTCACTGCTTCATTGCATAATTGGAAGAAAGACTTGCAAGTTGTGATGTTCTCACACAATGCAGGCTACAATTTGGGCAGGCCAAATTATCCCATATTATGAGAACCATGACATTGTTGTAGAGGAGAGGACTGACATAAAAGGTACTCACGAAGTCCTGTGCTAAGTTTAGTTGCTACAATATTCAAACAATGATTACATGATGGGGGAGCATTTTCTTTGTTAAGGTCACATACTCAGTAACTTTATATAACTCAACGGCCAACATCCTGACTAATTGTGTGCTTGCGGAGGACATAGTGCTTGCACAATGATGTTGCGTGGATGAATTATATGGGAACATAGGAAGATGCCTTCTACTGAGTCAGACCCTTGGTCCATCTAGCTCAGTATTGCCTACACAGACTGGCAGTGGCTTCTCCAAGGTTGTAGGCAGGAGTCTCTCCCAGCCCTGTCTGGAGATGCCAGTGAGGGAACTTGAAACCTTCTGCATGAACACATGCAGATGCTCTTCCCAGAGCAGCCTCATCCCCTAAGGAGAATGTCTTACAATATTCAAACACATGTCATCCCCCATTCAAATGCAAACAAACTCTGCTTAGCAAAGGGGACAATTCATGCTTGCTACCACAAGAACAGCACTCCTCCCCACAATGGTGGGCGCTTGCGTTCCAGGAGAGTGTTGCATCAGCTTAAGGACATAGTGCAAGTATATTGCACAAAGTAAGAAACGTCTGTCTGACACTAATCTTTGAGCTCACAGAAAATGTTGACAAGTTGCACAGCATTCATTGCACAACATTTTTCCTCAGGACTGTTCTGTGTCATCACTGCTGAAGACTGCTCCTCATCATGACCGTTCTGCAACGTTATGGAATGACCATTGCACAACACCTTTTGCACATTTGACCCAGAGAAGGTCACACCAGTGGCTGTGCAACATGATGGAGCCCCACAACTTTGCACAGCCCCACAACCAACAAATGGAGGTACTTGTTCACACAATGCATAATCATCTTGTGGAATTCTCTGCCACAAGATGTGGTGTCAGCCAACAACCTGGATGGTTTTAAAAGGGGTTTGGATAACTTCATGGAGGAGAGGTCTATCATCATCTACCAGTTGGAGGGCTATAGGCCACCTCCAGCCTCAAAGGCAGGATGCCTCTGAGTACCAGTTGCAGGGAAGTAACAGCAGGAGAGAGGGCATGCCCTCACCTCTTGCCTGTGGGCTTCTCAGAGGCATCTGGTGGGCCACTGTGTGAAACAGGATGCTGGACTAGATGGGCTTTATGTCTGATCCAGCAGGGCTGTTCTTATGTTCTAACCATCTTATACAACTGTATCTTTGTCTATTACACAAGTCTGCCTTTATTTTATTCATTCATTTATTTTTATATTTATATCCCACACTTCATCTAAGGAGCCCCGGGTGTCCTTATTTGTATACACCTTGGTCCATCTAGCTCAGTATTGTCTACACAGATTGGCAGTGGCTTCTCCAAGGTTGCAGGCAGGAATCTTTCTCAGTCCTATCTTGAAGATGCCATGGAGGGAACTTTGAACCTTCTCCATGCAAGTATGGAGGGAAGAGAGCTGGTCTTGTGGGAGCAAGCATGACTTGTCCCCTTAGCTAAGCAGGGTCCGCCCTGGTTGCATATGAGACTAGAAGTGTGAGCACTGTAAGATGTTCCCCTGAGGGGATGGTGCTGCTCTGGGAAGAGCATCTATGTTCCAAGTTCCTTCCCTGGCATCTCCAAGATAGGGCTGAGAGAGATTCCTGCCTGCAACCTTGGAGAAGCCACTGCCAGTCTGTTAGACAATACTGAGCAAGATGTATCTATGGTCTGACTCAGTATATGGCAGTTTCCTATGTTTCCTATGTTCCTAAGCATGCAGCTACTCTTCCCAGAGCGGCTCCATCCCCTGAGGGGAATATCTTACAGTGCTCACACATCAAGTCTCCCATTCATATGCAACCAGGGTGGACCCTGCTTAGCTAAGGGGACAAGTCATGCATGCTACCAGAAGACCAGCTCTCTTCTCCTTAAGACATCAGGATGTCAGCCTGTGCTGGCAAATGCCGAATGGTTAATGATAGAGAGGCTGGGTCCCAAACATACACCATGGTTTCAGCTTTTAGACATACAACAAGCACGCTTGGGTTCAAAGGTGCCTGTCCACCTTTGCTTTCCATCTTCTCAGGACAACTTCATGCGCTCTTTCCCATCTCCATACTTCCATCATATGAACTAGTCTGTTCTGTTTAAACACCATAGCCTAAACCATAAATGACAGAGAGCTAAGAATTTAATCCAAATGTTCACTGAACCTGGTATACTGTCCTCTGTATTTAGAATTGTTTTACTTTTCCCATACAACTGATTGTATGAGCAACTGATTAAGCCTTGCACTATGTAAGCGGACTTATTAAGCCTAGTTAATATTTTTACCCTAGCTTAGTTTAGACTTGCCCTGTAGCACAAGAGCTCACCCTCTGAACCGAGCTCTACCTTTGAGAACTGCAGCCTGGAAAAGCCAGGTCTTCCATGGTCTCATCCAATGTCAGCCCATCCTCATAAGAACAAAAGAACAGCCTTGCTGGATCAGGCCCAAGGCCCATCTAGTCCAGCATCCTGTTTCACACAGTGGCCCACCAGATGCCACTGGAAGCCTACAGGCAGGAATTGAGGACATGCCCTCTCTCCTGCTTACTCCCCTGCCACTGGTACTCAGAGGCATCCTGCCTTGGAGGCTGGAGGTAGCCCACAGCCCTCCGACTAGTAGCTATTGATAGACCTCTCCTCCATGAAGTTATCCAAACCCCTCTTAAAGCCATCCAGGTTGTTGGCTGTCACCGCATCATGTGGCAGAGAATTCCACAAGTTGATTATGCGTTGTGTGAAAAAGTGCTTCCATTTATTGGTCCTAAATTTTCCAGCAATCAATTTCATGGTATGACCCCAGTTCTAGTGTTATGTGAGAGGGAGAAGAATTTCTCTCTATGTGCACTTTCGCCACACCATGCATGATTTTATAGACCTCTATCATGTCTCTCCGCAGTCATCTTTTTTCTAAACTAAATAGCCCCAGGTGTTGTAGCCTTGCCTCATAAGAAAGGTGCTCTAGGCACCTTGAATCCTCAAGATTCAAGCCTCTTAATCTACCATCTACCAGCTTCCTATAGCTAACTTCACAGCCCTCTGTATTTCCAGGTTGCTTGCTGTTTAAGTTGTGTTTTCAATAAAACTGAAGATCGTTCATCTGAACCGGTGAGGCTGGATATCAATTTAGTTAAATGGATAGACACGCCGCCTAATGTGTGTTGAGGCCAGAATAGGACCGTCTTGAGTGCACAGTGCTGATTTTAAATTGAAAGTGTGCATTTTTCATTAGGAACATGTTTTTAAAGTATATCAGTCTCAAATTATCTGGTCATGCTTCTGAAGTGGAACCGATGCATTAGGAATTCTCCATTCTGATATTAATTTCTACATTTTGTCAAGGGTGCTGAACAGGTTCAAATCAGTCCCAGCTCCTTCAGTTCTTTCATGCCTTTCCCCCTCCCTCATATTAGCAATATGTATGTGTTCATGACTACGAGAGAGATCTTGAGATTGTGGTGGACAGCTCGTTGAAAGTGCCGACACAATGCGTGGCAGCTGTGAAAAAGGCAAATTCCATGCTAGGGATCATTAGGAAGGGGATTGAAAATAAAAATGCTAATATTATAATGCCCTTATACACATCTATAGTGTGGCCACATCTGGAGTACTGCGTACAGTTCTGGACACCATATCTTAAGACGGATACTGTAGAACAGGAAATGGGGCAAAAGAGGGCAGCCAAGATGATCAAGGGCTGGGAAGACCTTCCTTAGGGGCAAGGATACAGCATCTGGGGCTTGTTTGTTTGGAAATGAGATGACTACGGGGAGACATGATAGAGGTATATAAAATTATGCATGGAGTAGAGAGAGTGGACAGAGAGGAATTTTTCCCCTTTCTCATAACACTAGAACCAGGGGTCATCCCATGAAGCTGAAGGCCAGGAAATTGAGGACCAACAAAAGGATGCAGTTGTTCACACAGCGCATAATTAATCTATGGAATTCCCTTATCACAGGATGTGGTGATGGCCACTAGCTTCGATGGCTTTAAAAGGAGCTTGGACAAATTCATGGAGGACAGGTCTATCAATAGCTACTAGTCTGGTGGCTATAGGCTATAGGCCACCTCCAGCCTCAGAGGCAAAATTCATTCATTAATTTAAAGTAGGGATGTGCAAAACATTTTGACATCAAAACATTTCAACTCAAAACTGCCACCAGCAAATGGCCTCCATGCATGTGCAGAGGCTAGATGAGTAGCGGAGCCAATCCCCTACTGCAGGAGGTGCTGGGCGACGCGCTACCGCTTGGAGCAACTTTCAGGTGCAGCAGTTAGCAGGTAAGCACCTACTAATTTTTGTTTTGCTTGTGAGATAGTGTTGTTGTGAGAAATGGACAGTGGCAGCTGTGTGTGTGTGTGAGAGAGAGAGATTTCTTGGTGACTGGCCTTGAGACTAACTTGTGCTTCACTCACTGCTGTATTCTGTTCTGCAATCTGCATTTTAAGGTGTTGTACTCAGTCAAATTGTGGCTGAAGTTGTTCTAGTTGAGCTTATGGCTATGTTTGCTCCTAAGAGTGCTGCTGTGGAGCTGTTGCAATGCTAGAAATGTCATAATTGTGTGTAAGAGAACTTGTGCCAATGATGTTATAGCACAGGTTCTATAGCTGAAAGTGGATTCTTGGTCAGTGATTCTTTTTTGGACATTTTTGGACAGTGTTTGAAATGTACGTTCTGTGTTGGGAGGAACAGATTCCCTTCTACTGTGTGCTTTTGCAGTGCTTTTCTTTTTCAAGGCAGGATTGCAAAATGCATTGCAAATTGCAATGTAAAACTTGTGTGCAAGCATTCTGTGAGTGCAGCTTGTTCCAGCCATAGGAAACAATGGGGAAACTTGAAACACCCCATTGTTCCCCATGGATAGTTCCTAGGGACACCAAAGTGGGTTGTGTGGTAGGGCATGATGTGTGCTACTTACCACCGAATACACAAAAGAAATGGGCAAATGGGAGATATTTAATAAATTTTAACCTGATTTAGTGCATCTGGCTAATGAATTCTTGCACAAACACGGAAGCCTTAAGTCTATGCTGCGAGATCAGGTTCTAAAATAAGGAGTCTACAACTGGCTAACAACCATGTAAAACACATAAATTGGAAAATTAAGCATGCAGACTTTGCTCAGCTAACACCCACGTGATCCAACCCTTCCATACACTGGCCATGAGTGCATTTTTAACCTAGACCCATAGCATGCATGGCAGTTGGAAATCTATGAGCAGCTGTGCTGCAGCCCTTGCTGTAACCAATTCACCTTGCAACATCTTTGGAGATGAAAAGGGCTTGGGGTACCAGTACTCCGGGGCATATGTTGGGACATGTTCCTATCTGGAAATGCAGAGACACGGAATTCTCTCTGCTGAGAGACTCGTGTGCCACCGCCATCTTCTCTTGGCACCTTCCTTAGTGGTCAGCCATTGATGCTATGTTAGCCCTAGACCCCCCAGAAGAGTGCCTGATTTGGTCAACTCCTGGAGTTAACTCTGACCCAGATGATGATGATGATGATGATGGGATCCTAGCTCATTGGTAGAGCATCTGCTTTGCATGCAGAAGGTTGCAGGTTCACTCCCTGAAATCTTCAGACAGGGCTGGGAAACACTTCTGTCGCTGTAACCCTGGAGAGCCACTGCTGGTCAGTGTAGACAATCCTGAGCTGGATGGACCCACGGTCTGACTGGTATAATGTAGTGTTCCAATGATGCTGATAGGTTGATATTGATACCACTTTTCAACAACAACAACAGTTCTCAAAGCACATAGGAAAAGAATAAGAAGAAGATGGTTTCCTGTGCCCAAAGGACTCACGATATAAGAAGGAATGCAAGATACAGCAAGAATCACTGAGAGGCATGCTATGCTGCGGTTGAACGGGTCCAGTTGCTCTCCCCCTACTAGGGGTGTGCATAAACTGGCTCAAGGTGAACTGATTCGACTCATACTGGGCCAGTTCGACAGTTCAATCATGGAATGAACCCGAGACAGTTTGGTCCGCAATCAAACTTAACCGAGTCGAACCAGTTCGGCAGTTCAAGATGGCTATGTTGTAAAGGGGAATCCAGTGAGGAGTCCCCTTTACAAGCAAAGGGGTGGGGGGGATCCTTCTAAAGGCTTCTAAAGGCCCTTTACCAGTCTGACGGAGGCTGTTCTGCTGCTCCTAGAAGGCCCCCAGCGCTTCCCAGCAGCCTGCCCAACCGCACGGAACAGCTCCGATACCGCATGCCCATGTGAGGAGGCCAATCAATGGTGGTATCAGAGCTGTACCACGTGGCCAGGCAGGCTGCTGAGGAGCAGCGGAGGACTTCTAGGAATGGTGGTACTGCCGCCACGAGACCCGTAAGGGTGTTTAGAAGTTTTTAGAAGGATCTCACTACCCCTTCGCTTGTAAAGGGGAATCCTCACCAAATTCACCTTCACAAGCATAACCCCCTCAAACCACTGACCCAGTTCGACCGAATTTGACTGGTCAAACTGAAATGGTGGCCAGTTAACTGGATTGCGGACTAGTGGTTTAATTCGAATTCAACTCAGATTTGAACTGACACTCCCTAAATGGCTCTGTGCACACACCTACCCCCTGCTAAATAGAATCACCACTTTGAAAGTCACCTCTTTGCCCAATGAGCAGGGGAAACATATCCAACAAGAAAGACTAGAAAATGGGGGAAACAGGCATAACGATTAAACACAAAAATTAAAATGTAAGCATTTTTAAAAAGCCCTATTGGAGCACACACATCTTGCTCCCTATGAACTGGTATTCAGTGGCATACTGCCTCTTGAGATGGATATTCCAATTCACCGGCATTGCTATTAGCAACTGACAGACTCCGACTCCTCCTGGAATTTATCTTTTAAAGCCATCTAAAACAGTGACCATCATCACAACTTGGGGCAGTGCATCCCATAAATCAAGTGTCCATTTGTTGCTAGTCAAGACATGAAAAATGCATGCACAGAGAACCAGCGCTTCTGATAGAAGAAAGGTTATTTTCAAAAGCCGCAAGAGCCCCGTTCACAAGCCCTATTCAGAAGTCATGTTGAACACTTGCACGAGTGTACAATGTATATAAGAAATGATCTGTAAACAGGAACAATTCTTCACATGTTGTATTGAATAAAGTTACAGCAGTGCACTTCTTCTGTGTTCCCAGTCTTCACACAGAGAGCACTTTTTAAATGAATGCAGATGCAGCCATTCACACACATACATGTATGACTGCACACGCCATAAGAGTAGGAATGCTGGCGGCAGGCCATGTATTGAGTTTTTGGCAGTCCACCACCTCTACCCACCGTCCGCAGCCCCCCACCCACCTGCTGCTGGCCTCCGCGGCTGCCTCCCACTCACTGCCTCCCATTATACCACCATGACGCAGTATAATGATGTCACTGCCCTGAGGTGGTGATGACATCATTATACTGCATCACAGCAGTATAGTGGGAGGCTAGCAGTGGTGAAGGTGAGCAGAGGGCCTGCCACAGAGGCCAAGGTGGGTGGGTGGAGGCAGGTGATGATGGCACTGAGCGAGGGACTGCCATGGAGGCCCGCTGCGGGAGAGCACAGCGTCTCCCCTCCACCAGGCAGCCCACTTGCAGAGCACGTGGTCGCTCAATTGTAGATCCACCCCGTGCAGACATCTGTACACTCAGACAGCATAATGTCTGAACTGTGGCAATCGTTTCTGCAGTGCTCTTCAAGAGACATCACTGAATCTTGCATACTTAATAAATAAATAAAATGAATTATCCCCCTTTTATTGTTAATTCATCTTGTTTTCTCACCATGACCGATAAACATACCCAAAAGGAGAGAACTAAAAATACTAAGGGAAGCCAATATCATTTTTGCAGCAACACAATGAAAAATCAGTCTGCAGCAACATAATTGCTACCTTTCAGAAGAGTCCTGACTTAAAATTCATGAGCGCCCATCAGCATTTCATAAAGTAGCATAAGGAAGCATCTGGTGTAATCTATGTATTCTTGTATCTGTTATGCTTCTTGGACAAGTCTGCAAAGCGTTCCTGGAATGAATTTTGTAATATTCCATGTCCAAAGAAGCGAAAGGTCTTCATATTCATTCAATGAATGGTGAGCCTTTTAAGCAAAGGCTATATCCATCACTGTGGCTTATTCAATTTTAATGGACTAACTCTGGGGTTTAGTCTGTGCTCCTCACCTCCAGCATGAAGCAAAATCAGCAGAATCCAAGGGAACATATGCCACCATAGCACATGTAATTAAGAACGCTTTTAATATAAAAACTAACAGGACACCCCCAATCTTTAAGAAGCATTCCACTCAAACCATCAGATTTTACCAGTCAAGGAGAGCAAATATATATTCAGCTTTGGGAGGATGCTGGGGGAGTTTTGGGGGTCAAATCCTGCCACATTTTGTTACATACTGTGCATCATTCCCAATTCATTTTGGAGGGGGAAATGGCAGCATTTTCTGTAGAAGCAACAATATACACCACTGATGCTGCTTATGCTAAGCCATCCCCCATTAACCCTTAAAAATTCAAAAATATCATGGCATTTCCCTGAATCTGACAAGCCCCCCCACACACACACACAGACATTCTTGCCACTTGAGGAGGGGTTCAGGTCAGCACAATCTGCAGTCCCCTTTAAACACACCCTAAACATAGCTTGGAATTGTGGCTGTCCACAACCATGATGATAGCTGTGCGAGGGCTTTTTTCCCCTTTTCTTTTTTTTTAAGGGAAATCCGGAATTGCACAATGGTATGTCAGCATCATTGGCACATGTAGCATGCACCACTACAATATGCACCTATGCAACTTCCTTGTCTGTGCACACATTCTTTGTTGCCCAGAGTCACATTCCTTGACATTTAGAAGCCTACACAGAGAGTCTCTTCTCACGATCAATGAGAAGGGCTAGAGGACGGTCTGCGGGAAAGGCAGGTTAAGCTTACCTTCCCCACAGATGACTGAGCCGGCATTGCTGGGTCTGCTCCCCGCGTGCCCAGATGATTCCCCATGCACCGAGGTAGCGGGGAGGGTCAGGGGCAAGGATGCGTCATCCCAGCCCCCAGAAATACAATGATGCACCACGCGAGTGTGCAAGCAGCTGCAGGTGCCACACAACCAAGAAAACAGGGTTAAGGGAGCACTTGCTTAAGTGGGAGAAAAAATCCCTAGAACTGGTAATTTGGCCACACAATTGGAGATGAGGCTTCACCTTAAGTAGCACAGCGGGGGAATGTTTGACTAACAAGCAGAAGGTTGCCGGTTCAAATCCTCACCGGTATGTTTCCCAGACTATATCGGGCAGCAGCGATATAGGAAGATGCTGAAAGGCATTATCTCATATTGTGTGGGAGGAGGCAATGGTAAACCTCTCCTGTATTCTACCAAAGAAAACCACAGGGTTCTGTGGGCACCAGGAGTCAAAATCGACTTGACGGCACACTTTACCTTTACCTTTATTGCAGATAAGTGTTATATTCATTGGGGAAGACTCTGTGGAATGTGGAGTCTGCGGAAAGCAGCTTTGGTGGTGGGAGGAGAAATGGGTGAGCTTGGTCAGAGTCTTGGTTCTAGAGAAGCCTAAACTCCCACTTTATTTTTATCTATCTATCTATCTATCTATCTATCTATCATATTTATATACCGCCTGATATGTGTATCTCTAGGTGGTGTACACAATGCAAAACAACAAATATAAAACAGAGTAAAAACAATTAAAACATTTTCCCAGAATAAAAAAGTTAAAACAATTTCATAGGATAAAAACAATCAAAGGGTTTAAAATGACCCATTCCAAACTTACCCCATTGTTCTCAGTCACTTTTTACATCATCTAATATAGTACAACTTTTGCATGACTTGAATGTTTGAACTGCACAAACGTTCATTGAGAAATGCACTTCTCTTTTTTGGGAACTGCATGTGTGGAGCCAGCCAATTGCACAGGCAACTTGGGGACACTTTCCTGTTTACTGTGCTGTGCTCTGAGTCTGCAGCCCTTACAGCATAGCAAGATAGGAGCACACCCAATGGGCAAACTGCATGACCCACGGGGAAACATCAGCAAAAAGAAAGGACGCAGCAGCAGCGTAAGGAGGCTGGCAACGGTCCATGTGCAGCCGCCGCAGCCCCCTAGCCCCACCCCCTGCATCTGACATCAGATGCAGGGGCCTGGCTAGCCATGCCCGTGTCTGATGTCAGACGCGGGGGACGTGGTCTCCAGTTACAGGGGCAGAGGCACCATTGGCCAGTGGGTTCAACGAATCCAGGCTGCCACCAATCAAGGCCTGCAAGTGCGGCCCCAGAAACGCCCCCCGCATCTGACATCAGACATGGAGGGGCATTATTTCGGTCCCAAACGGGGCCGCTTGGGAGGGAGATCAATCGGCCCCGTTGCATTGGCAGCGAGACCAGGAGCGGCACTCCTTGCCTTTAAGGCAAGGAGAGTCACTCCATCCATGCTGTCAATGCAGTGCGGGCCAATTTCGGCGGGCCAATGATGTCAGAAGTGGGGGGCGTGTCTGGGGCTGCACTCATGGCCCCTGATTGGTAGTGGGCCGGGTTCTTTGAACCCATTTGCCCAATGGTGGCTCTGCCCCTGGGATGCAGCCTCCCAGCCTAAGAAGAAACTTGTTAAGCTCACAAGACAATTTTTGATTAGTTCTATATTGGCTGATATGTGGCTGACCTGATATAGGAAAGCTGGTCTTGTGGTAGCAGGTATCAATGTCCACTTTGCTAAGCAGGGTCCACCACGGTTTGCATTTGAATGAGAGACAACATGAGTGAGCACTGTAAGGTGTTCCCTTTAGGCGATGGGGCCACTCTGGGAAGAGCATCTGCATGCTTACATGCAGAAGGTTCCAGGTTTCCTCCCTGACATCTCCAAGATAGGGCTGGGAGAGACTCTTGCCTGCAACCTTGGAGAAGCTGCTACCAGTCTGTGTAGACAATACTGAGCTAGATGGACCAATGGTCTGACTCACACATAAAAGTCAGCCAAAGTTGTGTCATGGAAGAGCACAGCTGCCCAAGTACTTAAAACAGTGGGTGCACACTTGCACAATGGAACTTTTATTATTTCCAATATAAATTCTGTTGCTCAACTGTGTGCACACTGTTTTAAGCAGACGTGCAACTGCGCTCCTGCGCAAAACCACCAGCGCTGTGCTCAGCAGTGCTGGCCAATGGTAATGGCAACCTTGCATTGTGCACTTTGTCGGCCAATTACTATCATGAGGGGTGCCATTTTGATTTTCTTCCTCATACACCAAAATAGGTCTTGGAGCATTTCTGAAAGCAAAACCAATGCCAATTAATATTTATTTATTTATTTATTTATTTATTTATTTATTTATTTATTTATTTATTTATTTATTTATTTATTTGAAAAATTTAATATACCGCCCACTCCAAAGATATGGGATCTGGAGTTATATATTGTTATCTTATGGGACAAATTTGTGTTTTCTAAGATAATTTACCGAGAAATGTATGAACATGGAATGCACTGGGTAACACGTCATATTGGAGAAAGTTTTAAAAAATAACATCATTCTTTAGATCTGCCTCTTCTGGATGGGGTTACACTCCCCCTGAAAGATCAGGTACATAGCTTGGGAGTGCTTCTGGACCCAAACCTCTCCCCGATTTTTCAGTTAAGGCAGTGGCCAGGTGTGCTTTTATCAGCTGCAGATGATACACCAGCTATGTCCATTTCTCAAGACAAAAGACCTTAAAACAGTGGTGCATATGCTGGTAACATCCAGGCTTGACTACTGCAATGCGCTCTATGTTGGGCTGCCTTTGTACATAGTTCGGAAACTGTAACTGGTGCAGAATGTAACTGGTGCAGAATGTGGCAACCCGGTTAGTCTCTGGGGCCACCCATAGACACCACATTACTCCTATTTTAAAAGAACTACATTGGCTGCCAATTAGTTTCCAGGCAAAATACAAGGTGCTGGTTATTACCTATAAAGCCCTGAATGGTTGGGGCCCAGGGTATTTAGGAGAATGCCTTCTTCTTCATGAGCCCCGCCACCTATATTAAAATCATCAGCAGAGGTCCAGTTACGGTTGCCAATGGCTTGCTTGGCAGCAAACCCAAACCAGACCTTCTCTAGGGTTGCCCTTAGACTCTGGAACACTCTTCCAAATGAAATCAGAATTTCCCCATCTCTAGTTGTTTTTAAACAACTTTTGAAAATACACCTCTTTTATCAGGCTTTTCATTTATGATGTTTTGAAGTTTTAAAGTTGTATTTGTACATAGTCCGGAAACTACAATTAGTACAAAATGCAGCAGCCAAGTTGATCTCTGGGTCATCTCGAAGAGATCATATTACTCCTATATTACAGGAGCTGCACTGGCTGCCAATAAGTTTCCAGGCAAAATACAAAGTGCTGGTTATAACCTATAAAGCCCTGAACAACTTAGGCCCACGGTACTTAGGAGAGCGTCCCCTTCAGCTTGATCCCCATCGCCCAGTGCGTACATCAGGGAAGGCTCATCTGTGGCTACCTTCATGTCTGGTGGCCACCCAGGGACGGGCCTTCTCTGTTGCTGCCCCGAGACTTGGGAACGTGCTTCCCGTGGGAATAAGAGTCTCCCTGTCTCTAGCGGCTTTTAAAAAGTGTCTGAAGACTCATCTTTTTACCCAGGCTTTTTAACTTTTAAAATTTTAGACTACTTATTGATTTGTTTTAAATTGTTTTTAGAATTTTAATTGATTTTAATGTTTTATTTATTGCTTTGTTGTGAACCGCCCTGAGACCTTGGTTTGGGGCGGTATGTAAATACGTCAAATAAATAAATAAATAAATAAATAGTTATGTTAATTTTTAGGTTTTGGTTGTTGCTTGATTGGATTGTAAACTGCCCTGAGATTTTATATAGGGCGGTATATAAATGTGACAAACAAACAAACAAACAAATAAATCATTCTGATGTCATTCTGCCCCAGTTCTGTTAGTTTCTTGAATCTACTTGAATCCCCAACAACATGAACTGATAATGTAAATCAGGCAGATGCATGAATTTCCTTGGGGGGAACTAGATAAATTCAGTCCCTGTTCTTATCAGAGATGGAGATGTATCTGGAGATCGACTACAGGATTTGCTAACATACCTTTTATATTCTCATTCACACAGGCTGGTTATAGTACTCGTTACCTTTCTATCTAACTCCCAAAACTAGACAAAGGATGGAGATTTCGTTGTTCTGGCAATGTGTATGCTGAGTCACCTCTTGGTATTCAGTCTGTAACCCAAATAGATTAACCTTGAGAGGAAACTCCTAAAATGATGGCTAGCTAAGGGAAGAAAAAGAAAACTGCCTAGAAGTGGAATCAATGTGTATGCAGAACAGCCTGAAATGGTGGAAGTCTGAGGCCAATTGACAAAACCAGGCACTCAAAGAGAGAGAGAGAGAGAGAGAGAGTCATACTGAAATGAACTGAGACATGATTTTTCATTGACTTCCAGAATTAATTGAAGATATGAGTTCTAATCACCATCAGGCCTTATGTGACGCAATGACCACCTGGGATGAGAAGACAAGAATTCCTGTCAGTGGATTAGTGGCAGCAAATCAACAGGGCATCTTTTTTCAAAGGTCACCTTTGCTTTTCTGGCCCACTCCCCCTGAAGTCAGAAACAATCCACTTGTCTCAGAGAAACAAAGTCCTGGGGATGGTTAACAATTTTGCTGCAGTAAGCATTCACGTGTCCTCACTCTCCCTGTTTACTGGAGGAGTCACATTTTCCCCTGCTTTCCAGTAGGCTTATGAGATCACCTGGCATTCTGTGAGTGTGTCCATTTGTCTGTGTATCGTCCCCCTAGCAACTTTGCAACGCCTGGACCAATAAGAACCAAATTGGGTACAGTTGTAGGGACACATAGGGACACCTCAATGGCGTAGTTTGTGATGATGTCATCCACCCTGGTTCAAGATGGCAGACGTATAAACTTTTGAGGCAGAGGAAGTGGTGATGGCCACGAGCTTGGATGGCTTTAAAAGAGGCTTAGACAAATTCATAGAGGACAGGTCTGTCTATGGCTACTAGTGTTGATGGCTATAGGCTATCTCCAGATGCTTCTGGGTACCAGTCGCAGGGCAGCAACAGCAAGAGAGATGGCATGCCTCCATCTCTTGCTTGTGGGCCTCCCAGAGGCATTTGGTGGGCCACTGTGGGAAACAGGATGCTGGACTAGATGGGCCTTGGGCCTGATTCAGCAGGGCACTTCTTATGTCCTTATGACAAAATAAGTTATACTAGCTGGGCCAGGCACAGAGCATCTGCACCTCTAGTTTGTCACCTGTCGCCACCCCCTCCCCCACCGCTGTCGCTGTTTTGTTGCCTGCCTACCCATTGCTGCCTCCATCTTCTCCCGCTTGCCCATTGCCGCTTCCTTCTTCTGCCCATCAGCTGTCCGTCCCCGTCGCCCGTCTGTCCCTGCTGCCTCCTTCCTCCTGCCGCTGCCACCATTGCCATTTTTGGCACCATTACCCACCCCACCTCCGCCAGCCGGCTGGCTGCTCCTGCAGCCGCCGCATCCATTTTCTTCCCTCCCACTCATGGCTATCCGGCAGCTCTCCAAACTCTCGCGAGAGCTGCCACACATGAGATTAGGCACGGGTATGTCTTAGAGTAATATATATATAAAGAAGATACCAGGGACAAATACAAGAGAAACAAGTTGTTCTAGTAATAACTAATCAGCCTACTTTGCTTTCACTGTCTCTACAACTGGACTAAATTTGGTTCAAATAGAGGTTCACAAGTTAGGTCTCTTGCACCTCAAATGTTCATGTGTCCACCATCTTGGATCAGGGTAGATGATATTATTACAAACTATGCCATTGAGGTGTCCCTGTGTGTCACTCATTACAACTGTATCAAATTTGGTTCAAATGGGTCAAACAGTCCTCAAGTTAGTACACTTGCACCTCAAAGGTTCACACGTCCACCATCTTGGATCAAGGTGGATGACATAATCACAAACTACACCACTGGGACATCTCTATGTGTCCATACAGCTGTAGCAAATTTGGTTAAAATCAGTTAGACTGTCCACAAGTTAGTGCACTTGCGCCTCAAAAGTTTACGTGTGTGCCATCTTGACTTGGGTTGGATGATATTGTCACAATCTACGCCGTTGAGGTGTCCCTATGTGTCCCTACAGCTGTAGCAAATTTGGTTCAAATCGGTTAAGTGGTTCACAAGTTAGCCCACTTGTGCCTCCAAAATTTACACGTCCGCCATCTTGACTTGGGTTGGATGATATTGTCACAATCTATGCCGTTGAGGTGTCCCTGTGAGTCACTCATTGCAACTGCACCTAATTTGGTTTAAATCAGTTAGACAGTCCACAAATTAGCCCGCTTGCACCTCAGAAGTTCACGTGGCTGCCATCTTGAATAGGAGTGGGTGACATAATCACCCACTATGCCATTTGGGCATCCCTATGTGTCCCTACAGCTGTAGCAAATTTGGTGCAAATTGGTTAAGCGGCTCACAAGTTAGCCCACTTGCGCCTCAAAAGTTTATGCGTATGCCATCTTGGATTGGGGTGGATGACATCACAGTTGAGGTGTCCCTGTGTGTCCCTACAACTGTACCTGATTTGGTTCATCTGGGAAGAGCACCTGCATGCTTGCATGCAGAAGGTTCCAAGTTCCCTCCCTGGCAGCATCTCCAAGATAGGGCTGAGAGAGATTCCTGCCTGCAGCCTTGGAGAAGCCACTGGCAGTCTGTGTAGGAAATACTGAGCAAGATGGACCAATGGTCTGACTCGGTATAAGGCAGTTTCCTATGTTCTTATGTTCTTTGCTGGAGGCTTTCAAACAGAGGCCGGATGGCCATCTGTTAGGGAAGCGGTCCACCTTTCATGTTCTTTAAAAGGGACTCAATTTCGACAGATAAAAGGGCCAGGAGGATGTGTGAAGATGTGAACAAGCTATGATGCTATGGGCAAAATAAGTGATGCCAAACCTTCGTGTCATGGGAGAAGAGAGTATCCCAACCATAGCCCTCTGGTACAGCACCATTTCGAAATGCCAGTAAGGGAGCAGGGCATCCTAAATCATTCACCCCTGCCACCAAACAGCTTAGCTTCAAAGTGGCATGGAAAGCCATGCTGGGTGGTGGAAAAGAACACAATCAAAGTGGCACAGACCCTCACTGGAGATTGCTAGTCCTTGGGCATTTTTTGCAAGACAGCTAAACTTGCCTCGAGACTGATGAAATCTCACCGCATCCCTAGCAGCAAGGAACCATGTAAAGCAAGCAAGAAATCCGGAGGCTATTGTAGAATTTCATCTGTAGCACCGCACTGCAAGTGAGAAAAGAAATTCGCTTTTCAGCAGCCATGCTAAGTACATCAGAGCAGACTGCTAGGCTCTCATGATGAAGAGGAAGGGGGACTATATTCAGCAACTAATTTTTTTAAAAGGCCACATTTTCAACTCAGGGCCAGCAGCCATACTGGCTGACATATTGCACAACATTCCATGTGCTTTTTAGTGAAACATGCATGCACTTGTGCAAGAGTGCTCTTGGGCAAATGAAAGAATTGTGCAAAATGCATTAAGCAATGGATTGTGCAAAAGAATTGTACAAAATGCAGTTAAGCAATGAATGGCTTTCTTTCCAATGGCCATCCATCATCACACAACTCCATTTGAGCTATTCTTGCATTTGAGCAACTACATACACATTTTATTAAATGGCACACTGGATATTTTGCAGTATGTCAGCCATTGGCTCCACCCACTGACTCACTTCCTCAGAAGTCAAGATACAGGCAAAGGGCTCTCTTAACTCTTCTCTGCCCATTATGAACAGCAACAGAGGCTTTGTCAGAACTCTGTCCTTATCATGCACTTCGGTCCCATTTACTGGTAACTTGGCTCAGATATGGAAGAGATCAGTTGAAATGCATAAAGAGAGAACCCTGAAAGCGCTTCTGTGGGGAATGGGGTAAAAAGACATTTGTCTCAGAACAAATGACTTGGCCTAGCCTACATGTGCAGTGGAATGAGGTGGCAGAAGATCAGAGGAACATAGGAAGCTACCATATACTGAGTCAGACGATTAGTCTATCTAGCTCAGTATTGTCTCCACAGACTGGAAGCGGCTTCTCCAAGGTTGCAGGTAGGAGTCTCTCTCAGCCCTATGTTGGAGATGCCGGGGAGGGAACTTGGAACCTTTTGCATGCAAACCTGCAGGTGCTCTTCCCAGAGCAGCCGCTGTTGCGGCAAAAAGTCCTCTGGAACCTTGTCCTCCTGTTTGATTCAGCCACTTGCGTTCATCCTTCTGTCACATGGATAGAGAATGGGGCATCTTGCCAGAACCAAAAAGGATTAGGCAGAGTTCCTGCAATTATACTTGTTGCCTGACTGAATGAAGTCAAATGTAGCAAGGATGTGTGCTCAAAATAAGCTTTTTATTTCGTGATCACGAAAGAAAAAGTACAAGCCAGAGAGTCTGGCTGATACTGCACACTGAAGTTGCGCAGCTGGCCAGTTTATATAGGTTTCAGCAAACAAGCATATCAGTAAAACAATTAATACATGTCATTGGTAATTAAACATACACATTCCAGAGGTGCCACTTAGAGCCTGGGAAGATGAGTTCCTACTTGGCCTTTCTGATAACCTTACTCCCTATCAGTATCTGGTGCCAGGGATGTCTATTTTTGCTTGAATGAGGGATTTGGCTAATGGACTAGTTACATACCTATGTTATCTATCTCCTGACAGGTTCTGGGATTTGTTATTTCTGGCCTCCTATCTCACATTCTTGAGAGGGGTTCCACATTCCTGGTTTGAATACTTCTCCTAACTGAACAATTTTATTTATTTCAAGCCTAGTGGCTCTGTATTCTGTTAGGGACATGAACCAAACTAACTTTTATACACATTTGCTACACTTGTATAAGCTTGGATTAAACAATACCATATCACCGCAGCCCCTGAGGAGAATCCCTTCCAGTGCTCACATGTAGTCTTCCATCCAAATACAAACCAGGGTGGACCCTACTTAGCAAAGGGGACAATCCATGCTTGCTACCACAGCCATCTCCCTGGTCTGCTAGTGTTCTCTTGCAGGAGGGCTTCTCCCACTTTTTTTTAATGTAAAGAAGCATTCAAATGTTCTGCTACTAATTACTACATTTATATACCATTTTCAACTAAAGTGTCCAAAGCAGTTTATATGGAAGAACAAATAATTAATAAATAAATATGGTTCTCTGTCCCTAAAAGACTCACAATTTTAAAAGAAACAGCAGCCACTAGAAGGATGTTGTGCTGGGGTTGGATAGGGCCAGACCACCGCCACTTTAAAAAGTGCCTCTTTGCTCAGTTAGCAGGGGTTATAAAATTCCAGATCTCAAATGGCACATTCCACTTGGGCTAAGCCTAACCTTTGCAGGGGAGTACCTGTATTAGTGGGGTGCAAAGGAGGGGGAAATCAGCTCATCTTTTTTTCTCCACTACTGTCACCAGACCTCCTGGCAGCCACCACCTAGCAACAACCATTCTTTCCCCAAAATGCCCCTGTGAGCAATGCCACAGCCTCATGTTGTATCATTCCCAGGGGACATTCAGGGGGTGGGGGGCAGATAACAGCAGCCACAAGAAAGAACTACACCACTGCAAATGGTGAGCCCCTCTCTTTAAACTGAGCCCTGCTAACTGAGCAAAGACACACTTTTTAAAGTAGCGATTCTCTTATATTTAGCAGGGGTATTGAAATCGGCCCTATCCAAACCCAGCACGGCATCCCTCCAGTAGTTGTTGTACCTGCCTTATGTTTCTTTTTGGATTGTAAGCCCTTTGGGGACAGGGGGCAATCTTATTTATGCATTATTTTTGTATCTAAACCATTTTGAGAACTTTGGTTAAAGAACGGTATATAAATAGTAGTAGTAGTAGTAGTAGTAGTAGCAGTAGTAGTAGTAGTAGTAAACTCTCTGAAAAATCACCCCAATCCCCACCCCCCACCCCCCCGAGGTTTGCCTCCTGTGAATGGGCTTGCAAAAATTCAGGGAGGGGATTGGGGCTCAATCCTACAGTCTACTCCATGGCTCCAGCATTCTGTCATCTCTCTTGAACTGCTGCTTATGTAGACCCAGGCTGAGGTGCACACGTGAAGGGGCCTCACATCTCTGTGGATGTTCAGAGAGTGAAAGAGATGCAGCAGCAGAGCAGCTGAATAATAAACCATGCTCACGCTGTGTTTGCAAGGACAATGAAGGAGCCAGCTTGGAAGGAATACAAAATCTTAAGTCGCACATAATGAGAAAGACCTTCTGCCAGAAAGCTGCTGTGAATCATAGGAGATAACACCAGGCTAGATAGGCCAATGGTCTGAATCAGTAGAAGGCAACTTTGTATGCTCCAGCATAAGCAGAGTGGAAGAGCATCTGCTTTGCATGCAGAACTTAAAGGTCCCGGGCTCATCCCCTGGCATCTCCAGTTAATGCCGGGAAATATCCATCTGAAAACTTGGGCAGCTGCTGCCAGTCATTGTGGAAAATGCTGAGCCAGATGGACCAATGGTCTGACTCAGTTGAAGGCAGCTTCCTACATACCTATAATGTGCTATACTGAGAAAGGGCAGATGGGCATTCACTGGGGGCCTCACCATGCCCCTCAGCTACCAGCTGACCATCTCTGCTGTATCCATAGAAGGTACTGACTTGATCCTCCAGATGTTGCTGAACGACAACTCCCATCATCCCCAGCCACAATTTACTGTGGTTGGGGATGATGGTACTTGTAGATCAACAGCATCTGGAGGGCCAGGTCTGCCCAGCCCTGAGCTAGCTTAACATGAACATTTTGGGTATGGAGATAGTTACTGGGTTTGACAGGAGAAGGAATCTGATGGTTTAGGTTGATTTGCTTTTTCTTTTTGAACTTCCAGAAAGGAAGGCATGTACATATGTTGATTCTAGGAACCAGTTGCGAAGAGCAAAGCACTTTGCTGCAGTGGGTGTTACGTGCAGCTAAAAATATACAGGTGAAGGACGCCTCTAAACTTGGAAGTGTTATCAAATATTCATAACCATTGTTCAAGATACAAACGAAAGATTTTGTCCCATTTCTAAGGCAAACTTGACTGAGTTTACTTTGCTTTCTTCTTTACAACTCTAAAGCGGATCCCTAATTTATCACAATATTATTTCAGCTTCCCAAGGGTTAGCTATGTGAGTGCACTACAGCAAAAACAACAAAGAGCCCTGTGGCACCTTAAAGACTAACCATTTGTTCTTAAACTTCTGTCATGCCCCTGAGCCACTCAGGACTCAAGGAGGCCTATCAGGCAGAGAACAGGGATGCCTCAGAGCACAGGATAGCTCAGAAGGGGGTGGTGGTTAATTCCCCCCACCCCAAACCCTTTTCTAACCACTCAATTGCCCGAGTCATCAGGCCCTTGCTAGCAGATGCCCTCCACAGGTGCCTTCATCAGCCCGTCCGTTCTTATATGGTCCCTGGCAGCTCAGGCAGCTTTCACGAGATCCCAGGCCAGAACGAGATCTCTCCAGAGCCCCCAGAAACCACTCAAGACCTCGTGAAGGCCTAGAAAGTTGGTTGCTGCTTCCTGTATGGGTCACACATTGCCGCCTCTTTGAAACTGGGATATGAGGCGTGCAGCATACTGTCCGGACTCTTCTTGGGTTTGGAGTAAGTACTCCCCGGGTGCCCTACCCTCGCCCGCCATATCCTGACAACTTCTTAAACTGGTTCACATGCGTTGGTGACCCCTCCCATCCCATAGCCCTGCATTTTTTAAAACTTCCATAAAGGGGGGAAAGATGTCAATCATCATGTATGAAACTGTATGTGTCTTTGCTGCACCTACATGCATTTGGAAAATGCATCACTAGATGACCACATGACACAATCATGTGACCAGTTAATCGTCAATGGCCACAATCCAATGCACAGTAAAGCATGCTCAAATCAGTGGGTTGAAGCACTCTTAATTCTGTACTGGAGGGGGTCCTTTTCAAAAAGGATTTGACTCATTTGAAATATAGTACAAAATATGTCCATAAAAAGAGCAAAATAAAATTGTGATTAACTGCAGTCTCGGAACCTGAACATCTGAGGGTTTTCACATTATATAACTCCCAAACTCTTTTTTATCTTGGAGAAGGATGGCAGGTGAGAGACAAGAAAAGAAGGCAGGAAGGACGCTCTAGAGAGGAGACGGAGGAAATCAAGCTCACATCTAAGAAGGAAAAACACAGAGGGGGAAATGGAATAAATCATGAGCCTTGTGGCCAGCATAATATTCTGTTATAAACGAGCAAAAGCTGCTTCCTTAACTCTGAATGCAAAGTGGAATTGTTATTATTAAACAACTTCAGCAGACAGCTCTATTCCTTTCCAACGAACTCCCCAAATTCCTCTGGCTGGATACAGTCAGAGGTCTCTGCATTTCATGTATCTGTCAAAGCAGGCGCTGAAACTCTGTTAAAGATGCAGGAAACTGGTTTCCCAATCTCAGCAGAGGCAGCCACCTGGGCGCTTTCCAGATTAGACCCTGCAACGGGGTCACGTCGGATCTCAGAAGTGTGCTTTCACACTTCCTTCATTGTGACACCACAGTCCCTATGCGGACAACAGGGTGCTATTCACACTGCTAATGCCTTGTCTCGAATTTAATCGCTGCAATATAGAGCTAGGACATCGAATATCCAGCGTTAAAAAGTTGCTGTTTTTTCAGGTTGTTAGTTTCTGTGAGACTGCTCCCCCTGCTGTTTATGTTTTTAATGCGACTTGCCTGAATGGAGGCATTTTGCTGCTCTTGAGCAGCTAGTCTGGAAAGCACCCTGGGGCAGAATTCCAAGGAGATCAGGACATCTCTTTAGACAGGGGTTTTCAAACTTGGGTCCCTGGATGTGGTTGGACCCAAACGCCCTCCATTCTAAGATAGGAACTGTCGACCAACTCCCATATAGTTCTGCTCAGCCCATGAGGTCTTGCAGAGGGGCTGTCCTGTGCATCTTGCCACCTTCTGAAGCACAACTGCTGGTGACACACGGACAAGCCTTCTCAGCAGTGACACCAGCTTTCTGGAACTCCCTGCCCCTTGACCTTAAGCATGCCCCCCTCCCTGTTTAATTTTAAATGAGAGTCAGAGACTGTTTTTATTCCAGCAGGCCTTCCTCTAACGCTGTGCATTTCTCTGTGACTGCCCCAATTGCCTTATCTGGAATTTCTATCATTTTAGTGGCTGTGTTTTGTATTTCACTGTGTTTTTAAACTGTTATAACATACATTTAATTAAAAAAAAAACCCACAGTAAAACCCAAAACACAGCCTCTAAAATGATAACGTCGTGAATTCACTTGTGAAGAATGGCAACATATAAATCTTTTAAACAAACATCTGACCTAAGTTTGAAAAGCCCTGACTAAAGGGGATCCCTCATTTCTCTCCCATCCCGCAGCCCTTGGAACATCAGCATCTGAAGGCAGGTCCACTCTGCCATTCTACCCACAATCCTTGACCCTGCCTGGCTTGATTCTGGGGCCATTCATACAACCTACCAGGTGGCTGGGCGGGCAGGGGGAAGGCTTCCCAAAATTTGCTTTCCCCCTCAGATGATCCTTGTTTTGTTGGTGGGAGCGCCCTGCATGCTCCCACATGATCAGCACTGCTCTGAGCAGCGCAGATAGATCCGAGGCCAGGACTCATTGTCCCGGCCTCCATGAATCCCACAATGCACCATGCAACACGCTTGATGCATTGTGGGTTTCCCGCAAGGGATGGGTGCTCTTGACGCCCATCTCTGTGTGCGGCCAGGTTGGAAGAAGCTGGTGCTCGCACACAAGCAAGTAGCCGGGGGTAAGAGAACACTCCCGCCCTTAACCGCAGGGGTAAATATCGGGGCCAGGGGCCACTGCCCCGCCAGGATCAGCAGTTCTCATGTGCAGCCTAATCCAGGCTAGGTGTCCATAGCCCAGGTTAGGCAGCACATGAGAACAGCCTCAGCATCTTTTCTTTGCTCCATACACGTGCATGAAGTCAAAGTGTTAGTTCTCCTGGCCTGCTTTCTATTTCTCGTTCATGCTGCTCTCTTGCATTCCATTTTGTTATTTTTAACTGAATTTTATGGCACCGTATCTTATGTGATGCCTTGGAGGACAATGACCAAAAGATGGCATATATACCCAAGACAATTAGATTGCGCAGTATAAAATGTAATGAAATAAATATGCATTTTAAATAAATAAAATAAAATAAACCCCCACCATAAGAAAATCAAATAAGCAAAGGTCCATCTATTCCAGCATCCTGCTTAGGGCTTGGCTATCTGGTCTCATCTTTTCTCCAAGATCAGAACTGCTGCAAGCTTTGATAATAGTATTACCAGTTTGAACTGAATGAACATAAGATCGGCCCTGCTGGATCATACCAAAAGTCCTTCTAGCCCAGCATCCTGTTTCCTATGGTGGCCAGCCAGAGGTTTCTGGGAACCTAGAAATAATAGATGTAGGCAAATAGCTCTGCCTTGCTTCGGCTTCCCTGGTAACTCTGTTTTGGTTCAAATGAAGGCTTGCTTTTCTCAGGGCATGAAATTCTCTGCAACAGTCTCACTCAAGGTGAAGATTAAATTCCAGCGTGGAATTTGTAGCTTCCCTAGGCTAGGGATGTGTGAGTTGGCTCGAGGTCGAGCTGGTAACACTCAAACTGGCCTGGCTTGAGGGCTGAGCCTCGAGCTGGACTGGGCCCAGTTTGGCTCGAGGTCAAGCCAAACCCGCCAGGCCAGGCCAGGCCCAGTTGGGGTTTTTTAAAAATGATGGACCTACTGCCATTGTGGGGCTTTGGGGGTTGCTGTTGTGACTGCAGGGGGGTCTCCTTATGTTCCCCCTCCCCCTCCCCCGCCAACCTTCCCCTGCCAGCCTGCCCCGGCTGTTTTCAGCCTCCTTCAGGCCATTATCAGCCCATTTCAGGCCAGTTTTGTCCCGTTACGTACCTCTCTGCGGTGACAGTTTGGAGCAGCCATTTTGGAGGCCGCTGCGTACCCTGCCATACAGATGGCCAATGGGCATGTGCAGCGGCCTCCAAATGGCTGCCGCCACTGCAGAAAGGCCTGAAACAGGTCAGGGGAGGCCAGCAGGGGGACATCAGGAGGCCCACCATGTCCACAGCAGCACCCCCTGAAGCCCCACAATGGTGGTAAGTCCACCATTTTTTTGTTTAAAAAAATTTCACACACCCCCACTTGCCCAAGCCTGGCCCAAACCCATTAGGACTAGAGAATAATTATGTCAAAATATGGAATTCAGTTAAAATTGATCTACAAAGATGGTCTAAAATGAATTTGTCTTTAATGGGAAGAATTTCAGTGGTGAAAATGAATGTCTTGCCTAAAATGTTGTTTCTCTTTCAGACTATTCCCATAATTAACACTTTAACTTGTTTTAAGCAATGGCAGAAGGACATAACTAAGTTTGTTTGGCAGGGGGAAAGACCAAGAATTAATTTTAAGAATCTAACAGATGCAAAGGAAAGAGATGATCTTACCTTGCCAGACTTAAGGTTATATTTTGATGCTGTTTGTTTGACATGGTTAAAAGAATGGATAACGCTAAGAAACCCTAGAATTCTTGATCTGGAAGGATTTGACAGAAGGTTTGGATGGCATGCATATTTGTGGTATGAAAAAAGTAAAATACATAAAGATTTTTTGAACCACTATGTGAGAAGGAGTTTAATGAGGGTGTGGTTAAAATACAAAAATTGGTTTGAACCTAAAACTCCGTTATGGGTATCTCCGATTGAAGCCTTATCACGTAAAGAAGTAAATATGCAAATGTGTTGGGGTACCTATAGGTATTTGTTACATTTTCAGGAAAAGGATTGTAAGTTAAAAAGCTTAACTGAAATACAAGGTTTGGTTAGAGATTGGTTTCACTATTATCAGTTAAATGAGATGTATAAAAAGGACCTTAAAGTCGGATTTGAGGACCAGACTTCAAATTTTGAGAAGGAATTATGTCAAAATGATGAAAAATTAGTTTCTAAAATGTATAAACTGTTGCTTTTGGAGGAGACAAGAGAGGAAGTGGTTAAAACGACTATGGGCGTAATATAGAAATGGCAGCCTGGGAAAAGTTATGGAAAAATGATTTAAAATTTACTGCATGTTATGCTATAAAAGAAAACTATTATAAAATGATGTATAGATGGTATCTGACACCAAAAAAATTGGCATTAATGTATAAAAATGTTTCAAACAAATGCTGGAAGTGTGGACATTTTGAAGGCACATTTTTTCATATGTGGTGGACCTGTGGGAAGGCTAAAGCCTATTGGGATATGATATATAATGAATTAAAGAAAATCTTTAAAATGACATTTCCTAAGAAGCCAGAATCCTGCTTGCTGGGAATAACACAAGGTGCAATTTCTACAACTAATTTAACATTTTTTATGTATGCCTCTACGGCGGCTAGAATTATATATGCACAGAAATGGAAGACCAGTGAACTGCCTTCAAAAGAAGACTGGCTGATAAAAATTTTGGAATATGCGGAGATGGCAAAACTTACAGCACTATTAAGAGATCAAAACTTGGAATGTTTTAAAGAAGATTGGAAACCATTTTTGTTGTATCTAAAGAATTATTTTCCTACTATGGACTTGACAGCAGGGTTTGAAATTTAGTAAAAATCGCAGGTTGGTTAGATTAATTATGTTTGTAAGGGTTTGAATTTATTTTTTGAATTATTATTATTATAGCAAGGGTAAGTTTTATAGTTGATGATTCACGAAGAGATGTGAGCGGGAAGTCCACCTTTTTTGTGTGTGTATTTGTAATGAATGATAATATTACGGTTGTTAAAATTAATAAAAATTGAATTTGGGGGGGGGGGGAAGGACTAGAGATGGACCAGACCTGGTTCTAGTGTGCACAAAACCAGACCGGACCCAGTTTGGTTCAAGTCCGGGTCTACTCGAACCAAACAAGATTTTCTGGTGTTGTGCACACCCCTAATCTAGGCTAGAGGTCATCACCACATCTTGAAACAATGAATTGCATAAATTATTTGCTGTGTGAAGAAGAGTTGGTCCTGAAACGCCGTCCTGACAATCAGTTTCATGGGATAGTCCAGGGTCTTCATGTTAAAGTGGGAAAACTTCTGTCTATCTACTTTCTCCACATTATGTGTCATTTTATAAACTTCTGTCACATCACTCCTTAATCAGAGAAGGTCTGTAGTTCACTGGAGGATAATCTGAGAGCCTGCAGAGGGTCACAGGTTCAATTTATGGTAGCAGTTCCAGGTAGGACTGGGAAATACCCATCTGAAACCCTGGAGAGCAGTTGCCAATCTGTGCAGGAAATACTGAGCTAAATGGACCATGTATGATTTAATTTGGGCGGTACAGAAATGTATTAAATAAATAAATAATACATAATAAATGAATGTGCATGGTACAGTATGCTACATTCTGCACAGTCCCAGCTGACACCAAGGACCTATGGGGAGTGCTGTGCAGCTTCAAAGGCAACTCTGATGGTGTAGCAATGGGACTGCTACAGAATGCAAAAGCGCTCCCTGGGAGCAGCGCAATCAGGAAAACACTGGAAACATTGGAAAGGAGAGCTGTGCAGCTGCCCAGAAGCACTTTAGAGACATTCTGCAGCAGCCCCATTGGCTACACCATTGGGACTGCCTTTAAAGTTGCACAGCAGCTAAGTGGGTCCTTAGGCTTGACAGGAAACTGCACAGGATGTAGCCCAGTGGCATTCCTCTTCAAGACCACCCCTCAAAAGATGGCAGCTGGAGGGTTAAAATTCCAATTTCTTAAACTCACTTGCTGCTTTCATTTCCTTCAATTTTCCTCATTTATCTTCCCAGCGCCTCCATCAATGGTACCCAACTGGCTGTATTTGTCTCTCGCCTTAACATAATCTAGTGCTATTACCAACTGTGATCAGCTCACACGTCTCAGTGAACTACTGAGAAGCATTTCAAGGCATCTCTCTTTTCAATAAGAGCAGGATTCAAACTTAGCTGGCTGAAGAAGCCACTTGTAGAATCCAGATATTCTCCCTAGCCTTTAAAATCCCTTAAGTTCTCTCCCTCACTGCCACTGCTTTTCAAATGAGTCCCAACAGAACATTTCAGCCAGTGATGCTACAGAAATTCACTCATTTCCCCCTACACATGTTGACCTTGCAGGACATTCTTTCAAGCTGCTGACAGGGAATTCACAGGAACAAGGTGTTGGTAGTGTGGATGACTAAACACTCTTTTTAAACAAAACAGTGCTTAGTTCCACTCAAAACACTTGTCATGAACAAACACAGTTTGAGTAAGGATCTTCTCTACTATATTTGTCAAAGAGTTAGGAAAATGCTTCAAAATAGTTGCGGAGTAAGGGCCAAATTAGATCTCATTTTAGTCAGTCTTTGGAATAGGATACTTAGGAATGGGTATGGCTCTTCCCACACAAAAAACAGCATGTTTAAAGCAGGGATGCAGACAATCCATCCCCACACATGATAAAGGTAAGTGTCAGAAGGATGTTGGGACATCGTCAAAAGATGACACGATGGATGCATTCTTGGCTCATCTCCTTTTAATCACTTGTGCTAGAAAAGTATCATCCAAAAATGGATAGTGCCCTTCTCCATGCACAACCTGGACCTGAATCAGATTGAGTGCCCCCCCCCCCCACACACATACACGGCTGCTTTTTGTACACAAAAGTATGGCCCTCTACTGAATAATGAAAACAAGGGCAAAAGTACACATTTTTAATATTTTTAACCCTGACTGGCATAGTTGTTCTTTAGCTGACAGCAGCTGGATCAGAGTCCCTGTCCCATGGTTGTAGGATAGGGTGTTTTTAAACCTAAACCTGCACGGTCCTGATCCAGTTGCCATTTACAAGGAAGAACATACCACATACTTACATATAAATACTTCGTAATTACATAGTGGTTAGTGGATCTTCAAGCATTTGGAAGTATTGAGATAGGTTTGGAATACACAAATGATATGTTGTTCCTGTAATTCTTATAACCTGGTAAGGTAAGTATTAGGAAGTATTTGCAAAAAGGGGATGCCATTTTCAGTGGTAGTCCCATGTCACAGCATAAATTAGCTTATCAGGGTTACCCTTCTCCTAACATGCTGGTTTTCTATGTGGAGAAGGAGAAGGAGAAGGAGAGCTGGTCTTGCAATAGCAAACATGAATTTCCTCTATGCTAAGCAGGGTCCACCCTGGTTTGCATTTGAATGGGAGACTACATGAGGGAGCACTATAAAATATTCCACTTGGGGGATGAGGCCACTCTGGGAAGAGCACCGGCATGCTTGTATGCCGAAGGTCGCAAGACCTCATAAAAACATAAGAACAGCCCTGCTGGATCAAGCCCAAGGCCCATCTAGTCCAGCATCCTGTTTCACACAGTGGCCCACCAGATGCCGCTGGAAGCCTACAGCAGGAGTTGAGGGCACAGTCTCTCTCCTGCTGTTACTCCCCTGAAACTGTTACTCAGAGGCATCCTGCCTTTAAGGCTGGAGATGGCCTATAGCCCTCCGACGGTAGGCATCTCCAAGGTATCTCCAAGGTAGGGCTGAGAGAGACTCCTGGCTGCAACCATGAAGAAGCCTCTGCCAGTCTGGGTAGACAGTACTGAGCTAGATGGACCAAGGGTCTGACTCAATATAAGGCAACTTCTTATGTTCCTATGTATATGGAAATGATCCCCCCCTCCCCGTTTTTAACAAAGGAACATTCAGGCACATAAGCTCCCAACAGGACTCTGAAGGGTTATAGCCTACATGCCGGTTTACTACCAATGAGAACAAAGCCTAAGAGAAAGCCTTGGAGTATTCTCTTTACAAAAGGAGTAACAAAAACATTTCAAAAGAGTTTTTGCGGGTTTGAAAGGGAAAATATCTTTCCAAGCCTTGGGGGTGGGGGTCAGGGACAGAATTATTGAAGTAAATGTTGTTTGGCTTCATAGGATCTCACAAGACGTGATGTTCATTTTGGAGAAAAGGTGACTCTGCAGCATCCCCCCTGACATCACCATGGAGACCTTCATTGAGAACTCCCACTTGTAACCTTTATTCCAACATCGGTTTGTTTTGTCTCCTAGCTACCCATCCTCTCCCTCTGTGTGTGTGTGTGTGAAGGTTTGCCTGTGTATGCCAAGGCAATCTTTTCTCTAATCTATGCATCTCCCTTGTGAATGCTCCGTTGAAGGAATCATCTCTCACACCTTTGACTCCTTTCACTACTAACTGACAGTGTGCTTTCCAGCTCACAACGACTACTACGTTTCCACATATGCTTCAAACTTAAAAGTCTGTCAGTCTGTAGCATCTTAATAACAATGCAGTGAACAGTAGAAGCAAGCATGGATTAGCCAAGAATAAATCTTGCCAGACTAATATTATATCTTTTTTGATGGGAATATTTGATCCACAATTAGTGGATTGTGGGGATGCTATAGAAGCAATTTATCTTGATTTAAGCAACACATTTGATAATGTTCCCCAAGATATTTTTGGTTAAAAACTGGTCAAATGTGGCCTAGATGATAATGTCATCAGATGGATTCACAATTGACGGGAAAGCTGTAAAAAAGAGTGTTCACTAATGGCTCCTTATTAGGTACAGTATGTGCGAGCCGGCATGATTCAATCTGGGCTCGACATCGAACTGGCTTGGTTTGGGCAGTCCAAGCTTGAACTGGACCAGCCCAACAAAGCAGGGTGCTGGTCCAGGTTCAAATTGGACCGGCCCCCAGTTCTAAGAACCAGTTTGCAGACCGACTCAAGTATACTTGTAAAGGGGAATCCTTGAGTAAAGGAGACATCCCTCATCTTTAAGATAAAGGAAGGGGGGTGGGGTGGAGAAAAAAAGTGTCCTCAGTAAAAATACCCAAAGGCTGTGATAGGAAGAGCACAAAGGTGTGTCCTCTAGAACAAAGACCAGGAGACAACACTAAATCTAATGTCTTAAAAGATAGAAGAGCCGATTTCAGTTCAACATCAATAGAAAGTTCTTAACAGTAAGAATAAATGGGCCAGCTTGAATTATATGTCCGTAGGTATGCATGATAAGGACAGGGTTGTGCCAAGAGTGCCCTCACTCTGATGTCCCAGAAGACATCCAGACATGCCCTTGGGGCACCCCTTCATTGCACGAGGGGATTGTTATTCTGAATCACATCTCTACACATGCTCCAAATACCTGATTAATACCTGTCTGTTGACCTTGGTGCGACCCTGTCCTTATCACATGTGTTGGTGAACATCTTGTCCAAACTGGCCCAATGGAGTCAAACACCTAGGGGAGGGATGGACGCATCTTTACTGGAGGTCTTCAGGCAGAGGCTGGGCAGCCATCTGTTGGCGATACTCTAGCTATGGATATAGAGTAGGGGATTGGACTAGATGGCCTGCAAACCTCCTCCAAATCTATGACTCTATGATCCCAGCCAATTAGATCACCACTTCCCCTCACTCTGTCATTAGATCACCACTTGATCTCACGCTGTCATAGCTAACACTTAAGCCTTCCTTCAACACAATCCCCCCAAAACTGCCAAAACTGTTGAGTGCATCTTGCCCCTGCCAAAACTATTCATGAAATATACTTAGCATTTTTTGCTCAGCTCCGTTTAAAATATTTTTTAAACAATGCCTTATTTTTTGCACATTAAAGTCATTACCCTGAGAAATCAGTGTGCACAAAACTGAAAAGTTCTTTTCAGCATCTTAATTTTCCTTCTGCAAGGAAAAAAAATCAAAATAATCCTTTTTTAATTTATTAAAGGGAAATCAACTTTCTAATAGGCACATTTAAAAGATTTATTCATCTGTAAAGAGATTAAGTTCCAAGACTGTTTCATATTCCATTTTCTTTTTCTTTTTTAACACAGACACAACAATTTTATAGTGCTGAGATCCACAGCTCAAATTATGAGATTGTTGAGCTTCCTGCATAATCTAAACAAATGATTTTTATAAATACTGTACTCAAAGATCCAAGAAAGATGGAAAGCATGACATTCACTGATGATCGAACAATAATGTGAATCTAGTAAATGTATATCTGGTCTAGATATGCAGTAATAGAAGACTGCTATACTTGCAACCATATGTCTTTTATCTTATCTCTCCCAATTCTCCAATTTTAACAGATCATTTATTAGGAAAAAATGGAGACAATGGCATAGTAATCAAAGCATTAATATATCTAGAGTGTCCGTGGTTCTTCATATACATTAATCTGTATTGCTTTAAGGTTTGTCATTACCAATTGTTACCAATACTACAAATGTGGGAGACTGAGAGAGGGGGAATTGTCTGCAACAGTTGAGCCCTTTTCAGACATTAAGTTATACCTGCCTACATGTGGCTGTACACATGCACATGTTTTTGTGTGACTGACTGTACATGAATTCATTCTAAAAGCGAACCTGAGCACAGGATCTTGCAAATGCAGGGTGCAGACATGAGAACAGCCCTGCTGGATCAGGCCCAAGGCCTATCTGTTTCACACAGTAGCCCACCAGATGCCTCTGAGAAGCCCACAGGCAAGAGCTGAGGTTATGCCCCCTCTCCTGCTGTTGCTCCCCTGCAAATGGCATTTAGAGGCATCTTGCCTCTGTGGTCGGTAGTCGCCCTCAGACTAGTAGCCACTGACAGACCTGTCCTCCATGAATTTATCTAAACACTTCTTAAAGCCACCCAGGCTGGTGGCTGTCACCACATCTTGTGGCAGAGAGTGCCATAGATTAATTATGCATTGTGTGAAAAGTACTTCAGTCTTAAATTTCTTAGCAATCAGTTTCATGGGGATGACCCCTGGTTCTAGTGTTATGAGAGAGGGAGAAGAATTCCTCTCTGTCTTTCCAGGAAGCGGTGGGGGTGGCTGGCTGGCTGGCAGGGTGGGGTACACACTACTTTGCATGCAGCAAGTCCCAGTTTCAATTCCTGGCATCTCCAAGTAAAGTTGCAAAAGACCGCCATTTGAAAACTGGAGAGAGCTGCTACCAGTCAGAGCAGACAATTCTGGCACAGGTGGACCAGTGGTCTGATTCAGTAGAAGGAGGCTCCTTATGTTTAGGGGAGAAGTGGTGGTGGTACAGCACATGCCTTGAAGGCAGAAGGGCCTGGATTCAATTCTCTCCATCCCAAGTTAAACAGGAACAGGCAGAATGTGATGGGAAGAACCTTCTGCCAAAAAAACCTGCTGTGAATCAGAGTAGACAATCTGGGCTAGATGGGCTACGGTGGTCTGATTTGCTCGAAGGCAGCTTCATATCCTCTGTGGCAGCTCAGTGGAAGAACCTTTGCTTTGCCTGCAGTGGGTGGCAGGTTCAGTCACCAGCACCTCAGCTTGGGAAAGAGCTGCCTGAAACCCTGAAGAGCTGCTGCCAGCCTGTGTAGACAATACTGAGTGAGATGGGCCAACAGTCTGACCCAGTGTAAGACAGCTCCTGTGCAAAGCATGGTTCTGTCTCCCCACCTGAGATTTAGTAGGTCTGTGAAATTTTTACCAAGTGTACTATTTATTTTGGCTCTGAAGCTTAGTTTTATTCTTATCTGTGGCTAAGAGAGTGAGCTGTGCTCCTGAAAAAGCCTAATTTGCTTTGCCATGAATTTACCATGTGGCCTTAAACAACCCACTCCCTTTTGCCTCAGCCCCTCAATCGGAAAAATTAAGAGTAATCATACCTACCTCTGTTACAGAGTAGACGGTGCACGTGAGCATTCAAAAATACAAAAAGCATTATAAAGCCTACTAAGTACAGGCATCTTCAAATCCACTTGCCAGCTCGCCAGAGGTGAATGACCCCAGCCCTCTGGCAAGTAGGACACCCAGCTGCACAAGGACATCAGAGGTCTCATTCCCAGTGTCATTTTTGAGAAGTTAAGAAACAGCAGGAATTCTTTTTGAGCAGTCAGAGGGGGCTCCCCTCCGACCTTATCATCTCTATATCCCAGTGCAAATGAGAGAAGACCCAATTCTCTTCTCAACCCTCTGCCGGTGTGCTAGAAAAAGATCCCAAGAGAAGAGAGGGGACTCGTGGTAACCACAACTAATGGCTGGTTAGTGAGCTAAGCCTAAATTTATGGATCCCTGACTTTGTGAATTAGGAAGGAACTGAGCTCATTTTGGGGACACTTAACAAAATAAAACTGTTTCAGAAAGCTGCAAGTCAGTGGCTCCAACTAAATAAATCATTCCCGCTGAAGTAACACGCAGATAATTGTCGGGGGAAATCCTATGATTTATTGGGGGGCTTGGAAAGAGTCCTTTTATCTTTTTGAAGTCAAAATGAAAGCTCTTCTAAAAGTGTTCTATAATGAATTTACAAGTGGGCATGGAAAGGAGTAATACAGAGCTCTCTCTATGTATCTAGGCTGAAACAGTGTGGTGTAGTGAGTAGAGCATCTGGTCAGGTGACTCCACCATAAAGAATCATATGGCTCATCTAAAGATTGCTCACTTATTTCAAGTGAATGACGATATGGCATCATCAATGACTACATGGGCTAACATCCTGACTAACACTGTGCTTGCATGTAAGATTGTTGAGATTGCGCAAGGCTATTGTGCTAGCTAGTTGAATTAAGCCTGGAGCTTGCGGACTAGATTAGTTTTGCACCTAAAACTGGGAAACAAGGTTCACCTGAGTGCAAAAGCATACTTCCCCAAATCCCCATGATTTAGTGCAGCCACACAATCTTCTTACATTTGCACTAGCACAAAAAGCATCGAGTTAGGATGTCAGCTAGTGAAAGAGAGGTCACAATCACATCCACTGGCCCTGTCCTTTGCATGTTCATAAGAACGTCTTAGTTCTATGCATGCCAGGTAAACATGAAGCTGCCGAATACTAAATAAGGCCATTGGTCCATCTGGCCCATTGCTGTCTCCTCTGACTTGCCACAGCAGTCCTTCAGGGTCTTTCACCATAGGTTGTACCCTTCACCTGATACCTAATACTGAACTGTGGGTGCCAGGGATTGAGCCTGGGACCTCCTGCATGCAAAAGAGCATCCACCAATTTAAGCATGGCACTTGAGCCAGGCAAGAGATGAAGCAACCAGGAGGAGTGAGCAAACCAAGCAGGGGCAGGATGCTGCCTCCTCCACCTCCTCCTCCTCCTCCTCTTGATCACATCAGTCTATTGCCTGCCTGAGCCAGACAGATGCGACCAGTAAGAAGAGAGAACAACCTGCCCCTGCCTTGCTTACTCCCTGCTCCTCCTGCTCATATCAGTCCATCACCTGCCTCAGACAGACAGACATGACTAGGAAGAGCAGCAGAAAAGCAACACAGGGAGTCCTCCCCAACCCAATGGAGCAAAGGGCCTTCCTGGGGTGAGCAGTGAGTTCGTGGTCTCCCCTCTCAAGGAGCAACAGTCAGTCTGGCTCTTAAATTTTCAGTCTGGCTCCTAAATTTCCGGGCTGGCTCCTAAAACCAAAGAAAACTGGTCAAGGTCTGATATAGTCCACTCAAAAACATTCCCCTTGTTCAGGGGCTCTCCAACTTGGGATGCTGTTGGACTATTGCTCTTTTCATTCTTAGCCACAATGGCCTTTATAGCTGGGGATGATGGAACCTGTATTTCAACAACATCTGGAGACCCACATTTGAGAACCCTTGTCCTGTTTCATTGCTCCAAGTACGAGCCTTACCAATGCTCCCTTCAGTTGTCCAGAAGAACAGAATATTGATAATAACTACAATGGAAGCAAGTTGATTTCAAAAATATCTCATCCGCAGATAAACTGCTCTTACGAGCTTCTGGTAAAAATAGAGCTATATGAACCTGAGCTCACCATATGCTAGAAATAACACAAATACAGCTAAATATACAAATAATATTCTCAGTCTCGTTACACCCCCATGAGGTAGGTGCAGTGATATTACAACACAGACATTCACTCAGAGATTGCCAAGGAACATTTAATAGGGACACTGGTGGGAGAGGCAAACCGTTCCAAATAAAGAGTGGCCCATAGCCAGCGGAAATAAAGTGATTTTCTACACAGCAGCAAACATGTGCTTCCACACTTTCATGAGATTTGGACACGTGTGAATTGCTCACATGCTTGGATCTCACTGGGTGGCTTCAGAGGTGGCAAGAAAGGTTCCGCCAACCATTGGTTCCTGGCGAGTCCCTGCTCCCGGAACAAACCCCACGTTCTGCTCCCAGATGCGTCGGGTTCCTCAGCTGCACTCTCCTCTGGAAACCAGACCTCCATAAGCTAAGATTTTAAGTTGGTTACAGAGGACAGGTTCCCAGAGAGAAGTGCAGCTGAGGTTCTTGACACTGGCAGGTTAGGACAACACGCCAGGAGCACCTGTTCCTTGGAAACCAACGGTAGGCAGAGCCTTACTTGCTACTGAGAGAGGTGAAGCCACCTATAGCCATAGCCAAGCTTTGGCACCTCTATCTTTCTCGAGGAAAGATCCAGAAGTCTCTACTTCAAATGTAATGACAATCAGGAATCTGAACCCGGTTCAGGCATTCAGTGAGTCCCACATGACCCAGCAGAATTATGGGGCAGCTCTGATTACCATGTTTCAATATCTCCATGTGGAACCTACAGAAGTGGTCACCATGGATTGCACAATCATGGAGGCCTTTTTTCAAGCCATTGGGGTGGATCCAGAGGAGCCTTGAGTGATCAAAAAAGCACCCATAGGGACCTCACAGAAACCATCAGGAGACCCAGAGGAAAGCGAGCCAACACTGCACCGTGACCTCAGGAGGACACTGCCCTGATTGACTTGCAGGAGTCCCCAGAGGACCTACCAGTCTTAGCAGAGCCCTCATTAGCAATGGGGATGGGGCTGCAGCTCAGTGGCAGAGCATCTGCTTTGCATGCAAAAGGTCCTGGGATTGGTCCCTAGCAGCGTCCCCAGGTGAGGATGGGAAAGACTCCTGCCTGAAACCTTGGAGAGTCACTGCCACTCAATCTAGAACAGGCCTGCTCAACTAAGGCCCCCAACTGTTTTTGAACTACAACTCCCATAATCCCCAGCCCCAGTGGCCAATAGCCAGGGATTATGGGGATCGTACAATGGGTACAGTAACCAGTCTCAGAACTGATAATGAAGACATGGAAGTGGTGGATAGCTTCTGCCTTTTAGGATCGACTGTCAATAGTAAAGGATCCAGAAGTCGAGAAATACGCTGCAGACTAGCACTTAGTAGGGTTGCAATGAAGGCCTTGGAAAGGATATTCAGATGCTGTGACGTGTCTATACCTACACAGATTAGAATCGTTCGGACAATGGTTTTTCCTGTGACCCATATGGATGCGAAAGCTGGACTTGAAGAAGCAAGACAAAAGAAGTATTGACGCGTTTGAACTCTGGTGCTGGAGAAGACTCTTGAGGATACCATGGACAGCCAGGAAAACAAACAAATAGATCATAGAACAAATCCAGAATTTCCACTTGAGGCACAAATGACCAGGCTCAAACTATCATACTTTGGACATATTATGCGAAAATCCAGCTCCCTTGAGAAGTCCATAATGCTGGGGAAAGTTGAAGGAAAGAGAAGAAGAGGACAACCAGCAGCAAGATGGATGGACTCGATTATGACAGCAACGAATGCACCACTAGAGACCTTAAAGGCCAAGTTGAAGACAGATCATCCTGGAGAGAATCTATCTATGTGGCTGCTAAGAGTCAACACCGACTTGACGGCACTTAATCAATGAGGCCAACATCTGCAGGATGGCCTAAGTTGCGCAGTCCTAGTTTAGATCATACTGAGCTAGATGGACCAATGGTCTGACTCGGTACAAGGTAGCTTCCATGTCCCTATGCTTCCAGAACCAGAACTTAGCATTTCTTAGAGAAGGGGTGGGGCCAATTCACTGCCTGGGCAGCAGCTATAAAAATCAGCAGTCTACTGTAAGCTGACACAGGAGCAGCACGCTCTTCTTTATTGCTGTGCCCAGCTCTTGTTTCTCTGCTCAGTGCTGGTGAAGATTCTGCGTCTTGCCCTTGAAGCTGTCTGGTGCACTCTTGCAGTAGGCCCTGAACCTTGGATAGGGTTCTATCCTATCCTATCCTATCCTATCCTATCCTATCCTATCCTAGAATCCTGAACCATGGATAGGGTGGCCACATGGAAGGGAGACAGGTTCTTGTTCAACATAAGAACAGCCCTGCTGGATCAGGCCCAAGGCCCATCTAGTCCAGCATCCTGTTTCACACAGTGGCCCACCAGATCCCACTGGAGAGGGGCATGCCCTCTCTCCTGCTGTTACTCCCCTGCGACTGGTACTCAGAGGTTCTTTTAACAGATGTACAGGAGGTGGAATCTGGCATGCAGGGGAAAGAAAACCTGCACCTACAGAAATCCTCTCTTCTGTGCCTCTCTTAAAGGTACAGGAGACCTGGCATAAGAACATAAGAACAGCCCTGCTGGATCAGGCCCGGCACCCTGTTTCACATAGTGATCCACCAGATGCCTCTAAGAATACATAGGCAAGAGGTGAGGGCATGCCCTCTCTCCTACTGCTGCTCCCCTGCAACTGGTATTTAGAGGCATTTTGCAAAGGCTGGAAGTGGTCTCTTTTCCATATGGAGGTAGCTGGAGCCATATTGAGGCTGGAGGTGGCCTCGTTTCCATATTGCAATCCAAGCCCTGGAGAAGACCCTGACTCTGAATCAGATAACAATGTAAATGATTTTTATATTGTAAGCCCTTTGGGGACAGGGAGCTATTTCATTCTGCTTTGGGAAACTTTTGTTGAAAAGCGGTCTATTAATATTCGCCATTGCATGATTTGCTCACGTTTAGAATGTGATGGAACCTGGAACTGCCACCTGCAGCAGGAGGGTAGCTCAGCCTTGCTGTAAGATGGACAGGCTTAAATTTTTAAAAGGAGAAGAGGCTGGTCAATTATCAGGACTTCAGCAGCAGCAGCAGCAGCAGCAGGGTTAAAAATACCTTCCCTCCATGAATCACTGTGTGAGAACAGTCTCCGTTATCCTCTCGCTTTCGATCGTGCAGCAGTGAGCCTGAATTGGTGGGGTCTGAAAGCTCCTACAGAAGGCCTGCTTTGGCACATTAGCGGCATAACTACTGTGCTTTCATTCTAATAATAGAGTTTTGATTGCTCTTTTGAGAAAACATAAATAGCCCTTATTCATTCCGCATGTGTTCGGGAGCAGACGCCAACCGTTGGCGGACAAGAAAAAACAGTTGAAGCAATCCACTTAACTTCATCCAGTTCTAGATTGTATCACCGCCTCCTTCAGACCCAGACTATTCAGTGGTTGGAAGGTGCATCTGGCGTAGGCACTGGCTCTGAGGAAACACCCATCGGCCAGCTGTTTTCTCACCTGGTGAATAGCAGGAGTGCTTCAGTCCAAGACCCACCTTCCACTACTGAGGGGCAGGCAATGGGGAAAATGTGTCATAGTTGCTAGGAGAGGTAGGAAAGATACAGGTCCAGGCTGGAGGCCCATTAATAATAGAATGAGAGGGCTGAAAAAGAAGCCCATTAATGCAAGCCCATTAATTCCAACAAAAATATATAGGAATGGGATGGCAGAGCAGAGGGAGGGGGTGTTTAGCCCTATCCTGCTGTGTCACAGCCACAATGAAAACGGTGTCCTAAGAGCTATTAGTCCCAGAAGCCTTGCTGCTACTTCCCATTTTCCCTGCTGGGGGGCGGTGGGGGCGGTGGCGGGGGGGCTTCCTCGCACTCCACTGCCACCGGCGCACGGGTTTACCTTCCTCCGAACAGTGCGCCTGCACTGTTTGAGTATGGAGACAATTGCGTCTCGTGACATCACGTCACGCTATGGTCTCCATACTCAAACAGCACAAAAGAGCTGTTCGGAAAAAGGGAAGCCCATGCGCTAGCCGATTGTGGAGTGGGGGGCAGCCAGGGAGAAGCCCGCCCACTGCCCTCACTCTCCTGGCAGCGAAGATGTGAAGTGAGGGCAGTGGCGGCGTGGCGGCGAGCTCCCCCACCCCAGAGGTAATTAAGGGGGGGCTTGCAGATGAAGGGGGCATGGTTTTGGCACTGGGGGAGGCCCTGCCTAACTTTGTCCCCTGGCCGCTGGGAACCCCGCTATGCCCCTGGCCTAAGATGCTGTCACCAAAGGTATTTAAGGCTTCAAAGATCAATACCAGCACTTTCAATTTAGTCCCAGCTTCGCCTGTTAATGAGGATTCAATGGAAAAGAAGCCTCTCTGTGGTGGTAGTGGCCACCAGTCACTACAGCCACTAGCACTATCTGTGCCTCAGGATCCCTCTTCCAGTCCTCTCTTCCAGTCCTGTGTTTTGGACAGAAAGAGAGCCACATTAGCCCTGTTCAGACACTGAAACTCTTCTCAAGATCAGTGCACAGAGCTTTGGGCAAGTCTTCAGGGAGAGCGGGTTAACTTACCCCTCCCCACGGGTGATCACTGAGCCGTCCCTAGGCAGCCAAATCGGAGCCGGTAAAGGTAGGGGGCATCGGGGGCAGCCCTAGAATGTCCCGCGCAAGTGCGCAGGGCATTCTGGGGAAACTCCCAACACCAGGAGGCTTGTTTTAGCCTCCCAGCCAGGGGTCTCCTCACAAGTCGTCACACTGTGAAACAGGATGAGTGGAGCGCTCACTCTACTAACGTCATTTAAGTGGAGGGCTACTTTAGCAGGCTAGCCACCACTGAACCACCGGGCTTACCCACGAGCCCAGTGGTTCTCATGATGGAGGAAAACCAGGCTGGGCTCCCTTAACCTGGTTTTCCTCCATTATATGAACAGCCTCACTATGTTGTACCTGAGTTCAGATGCATACTCATACATGTTCCTGTGTGAATGACGGTACCTGCGTACATACTGAAAGTGAACCTGGGTACAGGCTCCTCAAACACATGGTGTAGAGAGGAAGTGCACTGCATGACATGTGAACAACGGTACCTATGTACAGATCTGCACTTGTGTATACTGCACACAGACTGTACATGTGCTGAACATTAAGTATATGAATATGGATATTTATATACAATGGATATTTATAAACCGCTGCTCAACAGAAGTTCCAAAAGTGGTTTATAAAGAGTGAGTGAGTGAGTGAGTGAGTGAGTGAGTGAGCGAGCTAGCCAGATAGATAGATAGATAGATAGATAGATAGATAGATAGATAGATAGATAGATAGATAGGCTCCCTGTCTCCAAAGGGCTCACAATCTAAAAATAAACATAAAGGTAGACACTGGCAACAGCCACTGGAGGGGTGCTGTGCTGGGGTTGGATAGAGCCACTTGCTTCCCCCCCCCCCCCCCCGCACTAAATAAAGAGAATCAACACTTTATAAAGGTGTCTCTTGGCTCAGTTAGGGCTTCTGAATATGAGCTTCTGAGTATGACTATGACTATAAATAAGGCTTCTTAATACACTCGCTCACACACAGTGTAGCACCTCACTCTTTTTTTTTTTACTAGCCAAAGCAGCTCTATCCCTAATTCAAGTCCAACTATGTATGTAAAAATATATGTTTGTTTACAAATGTAAACAAACTGAGCAGTCGTTAACTGGTGTGCAGCACAGAACTTCTTCCCACTAAGCTTTGTCAACTGAGGCTCTTCCCCACTCCAGGAAATCAAGGAGGGTCTCAGCAAAATCCTTGTTAAATCTTTTGAGCCATTCCTTGTCAGAAGGGGGAATCTGTTCTACTCTCACCTACTATGGGAGTTTTGGAAAGGTGCACTCCACATAAAGGTAAAGGTAAAGTGTGCCGTCAAGTCGATTTTGACTCTGGTGCCCACAGAGCCCTGTGGTTTTCTTTGGTAGAATACAGGAGAGGTTTACCATTGCCTCCTCCTGTGCAGTCTGAGGTGATGCCTTTCAGCATCTTCCTATATCGCTGCTGCCCGACAGAGTACCAGGCCAGCAGGGTTTCGAACTGGCAACCTTCTGCTTGTTAGTCAAGCATTTCCCCGCTGCACCACTTAAGTAGTTTGAAGCAAACAGGATGTTCCGATCCTGGAGCAGTGCCATTCATCAGAGGGAGGCAAGCTTGCTTATGCTCTAGAAGAAGAAACTAGGGCCATTATTTCAAATTAAATAAAATGGGTAGAGCTCTAAAAATACTCCAGATATCCAAACATAAGAACATAAGAACAGCCCTGCTGGATCAGGCCCACGGCCCATCTAGTCCGGCATCCTGTTTCACCCAGTGGCCCACCAGATGCCGCTGGAAGCCACAGACAGGAGTTGAGGGCATGCCCTCTCTCCTGCCATTACTCCCCTGCAACTGGTACTCAGAGGCACCCTGCCCTTGAGGCTGGAGGTGGCCCACAGCCCTCTGACTAGTAGCCATTGATAGACCTCTCCTCCATGAAGTCATCCAAACCCCTCTTAAAGCCATCCAGGTTGTTGTCTGGCACCACATCCTGTGGCAGAGAGTTCCACATCTCTGGGCTCATGTTCATAATTAAACCCATACACTCAATCCACTTCCTTCTCTTCCTCTGTTGTCTTCCTTGTGTCGATGTCTGGATTGTGAATCCCCCTGGGGCAGGGACCTGTCCTCTCATTCTTTGTAAAGAAATAGATCATTCTGTAACAACAAAACAACAATGCTAACAATAATGTCTAGCATCCAGACTTATGAAAAGCGTGTGCAAATAAGTTGCACAAGTGCAAGGATGTTGCACTAATTAGTTGCACGACATTGGGAATTGCATTACTAATGTCACACTGGTACAAATATCCCTGCACTTCTGTGCAACATGCAATGTGCTTCCTACCGGAAAAACTCTCCCTCCCTCCATTTATATTGCAGGGAACATTTGTGCAAAAGGGTAAAGGTGCAATTTGTGGATTTTGTACAGCTACTCCATTTTTTTGCGGGTGTGCAACTTTGCTGTGCTTGTGCTTTGTTAGTCCGGATGTTGGCCAATCGGGTTTATTGTATATTATTTTATTATTCGTTTTATTATGGTCTTTTGCCAACTCAGGGATCCATTTGGGGATCAAAGAGCAGGATAATACTGTATAACTAAACATATTTTCCTTCATTGCTGCTCTCTATTTCCCGCAGTAAATACCCAGACAATCTTTCAAGGACCCACTACACTCCATAGTGTCTTCCAGCATGCTTTTTCTTCCTCCTTCCCTGATTGCTTTGACAACAATTGCACACTACAGGCACTTTGTTGCGTCCTAAGTGCCAGAGTTTTAGCAGAGAGGTTCTATTATTCATTACTGGAATTGTTCTCATTCATGGGATGGCTTGGAAGCCAGTCATTCTTTTACTGTATTTGTGGTGGGCTAAACGGGGAACAGAATTAAAGGAAGGAGTCACACAGACAACCTCTGTGATTAATGGACTCCACAGAGTACTGAAGGGCCCTTAGCTCTCCTCAGTGTTTCAGGGCCATCACAACTACAGTGTCTAAGTATTTTACTTCCTTTAATGTATTTATTCAAATTGCTCTCCTGTGGGGCAAGGAAGAACTATTAATTGAACTACTGAGAAATGAATAGCCCACTGTGTTGAGACCAAGCACAATCTACAACAAAAACCCAGGATGCAGCTCAATTCTGCCCATGAAAACAAGGTGCCTTTGCTGGCTTACTGTATTTTATTCATTCAGGGGCTGACATCCAGACTAAATTACTCCTGAGTAGTCCTGTTGACATAAGTAGTCAGCATGCCTCCAGAGTATTCAGCCAGTTCGTTTGGATGTCAACCAGCCAGTCAGCATTCTGGGTTGTTGTTTTTCGCTAATTTAGATGTCTTTTTTAACATGTAACATTAATGTTCTTGAAAGAGAACAGAGAAAAAATGGACACCTGCAGCCCCAACATGGCTATGCAGGAGGGAAATGAGGGCACCAGGAGTGGGAGGGATTATTGGCAGAATGTGAGGGGGTGGGTGGGTATGAACATAATGGATACAGGTCTGGAAGGAAAGAGGGTGAGATAAGGGGAATGCAAAAACCACCACCACCACCACCAAGGGGAGACATTCTGGAAAGAATCAAGGGGAATGTGGAGAACTGAATTTGCAGAGGTCCTCCTGTGCTGTCATTCACATGGCTTCTCTATCCCTCCCCACCCCCTTTCAGGCTGTCTCTACTCTTAGTAACATCAGTACATGAGTCAGAACTTTAGCCTGGACAGGTAGGGTGGAGGGGCAAATAACAACCCCATGAGGTCAAGGTCTTATAATGCGTGTTCAATTCACTCTGAAATCTGAGATTTCACCTAACAGGACTGATTATGTACACCTAAAGAGTATTTGCAACCAGGATTATTGGAATTGTGTACTTTAACTATACGGACTATGAAGCCCATGTCTCAGTGCCCGAAATTTGACCAGCCATGGTGCTCCTGGAGGCAGGAGTCATTTACTTGACCTGGCTAAATTGTGTTTCTGTGCTAGATCAGATGAATACCCAAGTGTGGTTTGCAAACGTACAATGGGCAATTTGTCTCAGCAGTGTTTTTCCAAGCCAGACACTCTCTGTGTGCTTCATTTAATTTCCCAACTTCCCTTCCCTTATGCTTCCCCATTAACTTTTGTCAGTCATCCAAGCTTCAAGATCATCCTCAAATGCTTGTGCTCCAAGGGCTACGAGAGGTGAAGAAATGGTACCGGAGAGTCTAGGAGTTTTCTGTTTTCCAGGGGAAGAAAGACTCAGTTTTGTTTCCTAGCAGCTGGTCACTCATCAAACACAGGGTGAAGACGTTTCAAAACATACCGATCCAAAGCAAACAGCTCAAGGGTGGCTTGTGGTGAAATTTGCAATTCGTTTGCAAGCAACTTGAACGAAGGAAGATCCCTCTTCCTTCACTCAAGTTGCTTGCAAATGAATCCCTCTTCTGGATGAATCCCTCTTCTGGCTGGCTTAAGCATCCTTTCTTTTATATATTGAGGCTCTTCTCACAATTGGTGAGAAGAGCCCAGATGGGGTTTGCAGGGAGAGCGGGCTAAGCCCACTCTCCCCGCAGACAAGCAGGCAGTCTGCTCTGGGCGGCCAAACTGGCCGCCCACACAACTGGAGCAGACTGCCTGCTCGTCTGCAGGGAGAGTGGGCTTAGCCCGCTCTCCCTGCAAACCCCATCCAGGCTCTTCTCACTGATCTCAATATATAAAAGAAAGGACACTTAAGCCAGCCAGAAGAGGGCTTCATCCAGAAGAGGGATTCATTTGCAAGCGCGCAGGGCATGCTGTAGAGGAGAGACCCACGAGCCGGGAGGCTGCTTCTAAGCCTCCAGGTCGGGGGTCTACTCATGAGTTGCCGTGGTGTGGAGCCACGCTGAGGCAACTCACGATCAGAAAGCCCAGATTAGTGGAGCACTCGCTCCACTAACCTGGGCTTAGGGGAGGGTTGCTTAAGCAGGTGACCCGCTTTCGTGAGACTGGGCTCGGCTGCGAGCCCGGTGGTTCTCACGGTCCTGCAAAATTGGGCTAGGCTCCCTTAGCCCGATTTTGCATGACCGTGAGAATAGTCTCATTATTTCATGATGGGAGGGAAACTTCAAACTTGACTCTTGTATTTGCTTCTGCTTTATTTTCTTACCCATCTTCACACACGCTTTTGATAAAACTATCACTGCATGCAATTCAGCCTTACAGCAGGGGTAGGCAACTTTGGCTCTCCAGCTATAGTTGAAGTACGACTCCCATCATCCCCAACCACACTCCTACATAGGCCCAGTTTCAATTGCTTCACATTTCTCGCTTATTTCACTTGCCTCTCTTCTTTTACCCATTGTAACCTTGCCTCTCTTTCCCTTCCCTCTTCTTCTGTCAGCTTCCCCACTGCCGACATTTAGCCTGGAAGCTCCCTGGGACAGGGGCCTCCTTTCTACTTACGCTACCTATGCAATACATACACATATGCAACTACCTTATTCACAGCTGGACCACTGGACCATCTAACTCCATAGTGCCTACACTGACTGGCAACAGACAGGGAACTCTCCTAGACTGGAGATGCCAGGGATTGAAACTGGGACCTTATGTATGCAAACCAAACCCTCTGCCATAGCTCAGTGTGCCCCATCGATGAACACTGACAACATAACAACATTGTGGTGTTGTTGTTGTTCACATTGGCAAAGGAAATTTTGGTTAGATGGGTGCACAGCTTGTTCAATATATGTTAATAAGATATGGTGGGTTCAAAGAAATCAATATACAGGTGCAGGTAGGACCCTGACCTGTGCTTGCCCTGGTGAAGAACACATTCCTCATAACTGAGTGGGTCAAGATAACATGCATGGCCAGAGCCATGCTATAAAGACATCGTATAGAGTTCTGACTAAAATGGCCTGTCCAGTAAACTAGTATGACAACAGACCACAAGGCAGGATGTAACTATTACAAACGGGTAGCTGTAAAATCACAGAGAACTGGACATAAGTGCCATGTAGGACCAGTGGGAGGGGCATGAGGGCCAACAAGGATGAGGTAGACCAATAATCATGAAGTTTGGTGGATACAAGGAAGAACGAACAGGACGGGATAAGCCAATCATAATGAAGAATAAAACACATTACTAGATATGGTATTTGATTCCTGTGGGGTGGGGATATAAAAAGCTGGTTGAAAAATCAGGGTCTGCCTTCTGAGTTGGCCTCTATGTCTGCCATCCTGGTTGACCCATACTACTTTGGCATGCTGTTTGTCATACGGGTCTATCGTCCTTTAAGCATACTATCAGCTACTGGAGGTGGCTGGAGGGCCACCTCCAGCCTCCAAGGCAGGATGCCTCTGACTACCAGTTGCAAGGGAGTAACAGCAGGAGAGAGGGCATGCCCACAACTCCTGCCTGTAGGCTTCCAGGGCCACTGTGTGAAAAAGGATGCTGGACTAGATGGGCCTTGGACCCAATCCAGCAGGGCTGTTCTTATATTCTTATACTATCTGTATACATATATGTATACAGATATACATATATACAAAGAGGAGAGCTGGTCTTGTGGTAGCAAGCATGACTTGTCCCCTTAGCTAAGCAGGGTCCACCCTGGTTGCATATGAAAGGGAGACTTGATGTGTGAGCACTGCAAGATATTCCCCTTAGGGCATGGATCCACTCTAGGAAGAGCAGAAGGTTCCAAGTTTCCTCCCTGGCGGCATCTCCAAGATAGGGCTGAGAGAGTTTCCTGCCTGCAACCTTGGAGAAGCCGCTGCCAATCTGTGTAGACAATACTGAGCTAGATGGGCCAATGGTCTGACTCAGTATATGGCATCTTCCTATGTTCCCAGTTGTCATTATCGTTTCATGTTGCATTCTGTTCTGTGTCTGCATACTGCTACTTAAGCTGAGCATGATACCACAATGACACTGTTCTCTCCAGCAGCCCAGGCTTGGCTGCCTGTGAGAACCGCCAGGAGCCATGAGGCAGTGTCCCGAACTAAGGTCCTGTGGCTGAGCTCTGGCCAGGCTGAGCTGCAGAGCTGATTAATTAAAGGGAGCTTGTTAAAAACTCCTACATTGGTATCCCACCCCTCCTCCAGAGGATGCACACAGGGTCCATGGGTTTCGTTGCTTGGGCTTTATGCCTAGAGAAGCATTCTGAGCTTGGCTAGACTAAGAGATAGTGACTGCATAATTATTGATTTATCATTATTAGAGCAAGGGAACCCTGCCACATATGATCGCAAGAGGCAAAACAGTTACAGCATGGGGCTTGCTTGCTTGCTTTCCTATTTTCTAAACACATTTTTCTCCCTTTGCAAAGTCCTTTGCAAAATATGCCTGGCTCATCAAACAGCTGAGAGATAAGACAGATTAATATATCCAAAGTAGTGGAGTCTGAAGATGTATGGAATCAACTTGGTTTTGAATCTCGAAGAGGTTGACACTCCAGAGGCCCCTGTTGATATCAGGGACTCTGCTGTCTTTTGGCTAGCTTTAGCACTCAGTTATGCTAAACTGAGTGCTAAAGGGGAATGAGGAGGGGGTGTAAGGTCTGGTTCACACAATAGTTTGAATCTAGGTTTCATGTGGGTTACCAACATTAGAGTGTGATTGTGTAAACACACAAAAAGGCAGGAATCTCAGATTCATCATAGGCCACAAACTACCTTGGCATGAGTTCACACACAATCACAATAATGTCAGTAACCTAGATTAAACCTAGATTTGAATGATTGTATGAACCAGCCAGTATCTTGTAACCAGGAAAATTAAATGAAGAGGGTGGAAGGAGCATTCTTAGTTAACAAACCAAGATATTAAACTATTAATGCATTTGAAAGGGGGAGGAGAGGGGGAGCACGTGGGCCTGAGACTACCATTATTTATTTTATTTTATTTCATTTCCATACCACCCTTCCAAAAAGATGGCTCAGGGCAGTTTACATTAAAATATGTGTGAACCAGAGAAGTGGTATGGCCTAGATTATCCAGCAAGCATCAAGGCTGAACAGGGATTTGAACCCATATTTTCTTAGGCCACAATCAACATTCTGTCCACTATAACTCTCTGGCTCCCATAAGGGTTCATGGGAATTGTAACAGAAGCTTCATGTGAATAGGAACTTATCAAGGCTGTATGAAACTTTGGAGGCCTATTCGAATTTGGCCCACTTCAGTCCCCTTTATCCCAAAGCAGAGCAAACCTAGCCAAACAGGTGAAGCTTTGCTTCAGCCCTCCCACCCCTAAAACACATTTTGGGGACCAGGTAAAAGACTGGAGGTAGCTGCTTCTTTGTCTCTTTGCTCCTGGCTGCAAGAGAGTGAGCAGCCACATTCCATGGCTTGAATTACATTTTCCCCCCTTTCCCATGGGATCCTATCTGAATGATGCAGATGCTGCTGGGATTTGTAGTCTTTTCTAAGGTTGCAGCCATTGCAGTGTCCTTTCTGAGGCTTCAGCTTGAAGAATAGCAGGTTAAAAAAAATTCTCTGCCATGCATGGCCATGGGTTACTCAGTTATCATTCAGCCTCAGTGTTTCTTATCTGAAAAATAGGGCTACTAATTTATTGCCTCTGCTGGGCAGTTTTAGGTTTGGTGTTAGAATCCCTCAAATGAAGAATTGTACTTGTATATGCAGGTTATTAAGCCATATGGCTCATGGGGTGCAGCAGGTAATTGGCTTCATCTGAAGTTTGCATCCAGGAGCCACACAAACCTTGAGCCAGTATTTTGTATCTGCTCTGATTGGTGGAATAAGGTAGTGAGGTCATTCACACAATCAAAAACTGTTCTACCTGGGATTTGGAGCTGTGTGTGCTCCCTATTTTCAGTTGTGTGGAGGCAAGGTAGGAGGAAAACTTGGACAGAAGTGATTGTGTGGAAGCCAGGTAGGAGGAAAATCTGGGTAGCTTTTCCTCCTATCTTGCTTCCACACAACCAAAAACTGGGAGCACTCACAGCAACCAAACCCAGAGGGAACACAGTTTTTGGTTGTGTGAATAACCTCAGTGTGTTTTGAAAGGAAACTTCAGAATTGCATAACGATATGTGAGTATAATGCACATGTGTCACATGCTCCACTACAAGATGCACCAATGCATTTTCCTTGTCTGTGCACAAACACTTTGCGGGCTAGAGTCACAATCTATAAAATTTAGAAGCCTGCGAACTGTTGAAGAAAATCCTCAGAGTTATGAATTTGACAGCACTATGGCAGAAGAGTTCAGTTAGATCCCCTGCTAACTGAACAAGAGGGGCACTTTTTAAAAGTGGTGATTCTCTTTATTTAGCAGAAGAAGAGCAACTGCCCCTATCCATCCCCAGCACAGCATCTCTCCAGTAACTGTTGCTGGTGTCTAGCTTATGTTTCCTTTTTAGATTGTGAGCCCTTTGGGGATAGGGAGCCTTTAACAAAAATTAATATCTATTTAAACTGCTTTGGAACTTTTATTGAAAAGCAGTATATAAATATTTGTCATATTCACTGGTGAAGACTTCATGGGGAAAAACAGTGAAATATGCAGGAAGCGTCTTTGGCGGGACAAGAAAAATGGGTATGCTTGACCTGGATCTGGGTCCAAAGCAGACCCTGTAGGCTTGAAGGACACCCCTGCACTAAGTTATCCAAGGTGGTAATACTACAATTCCCATGATGCCATATCCCTCTGATGCAAGGTCTCAAGTCTGCTGCTGTCTTCAAGTACTTGCCTGGTACCTAAGCCCAAACCCTGCACAAGCAGCAATCTTTTATATCAAATTTTCATTTTATTGCCCTGCACACCCAATCTGCATTCCTTCAATTTGTCTTTATTCCACTTATAACATTAAGCAATCAAGCATATGAGAAACAAATTCAGTCTTTTGTCCTATGAGCATGCATTCGAGAAAAGTTAATTTGGCTCCAGTCAAACAAGTTTCCTAAACTGCATTTTTTAAAAAATAAAAAATAAAAATAAAATAACTTGGTCTTCTTGGTGCAGCAAGATGCTATTTTGATGGAATTAATTTTAAATAAGCTCCCAGCCTTTCATAGTTCACTGCATTAATTACTACCGCTCAGCACAAACACAAAATGACACTCCATAGATGGGGCTGCAGGGAAGGGAAAGGCTGGGGAGAGACACAAAGCTCGGTTGAATAGGTGCCGTGATACAATTCCCCCCCCCCATTGTACAGAGGCATTTCTCAAACTGCACACCCATCTTGGATGCTGAAATACTGGATGAGGGTGCAAATGCAGAGCGAAAAGTACTCCAAGGCTTGTCTCTTGGTTGCTGAACAGATTAAAGGAAAGAGAGTCGCTCTTTGAAGGAGCCAGTTCTTTTCTTTATTGAGCAGTGGACCTCCCTGGATGGAATGATATACAGTTCTTGAATTTTGCTTTTCCAGCATTAGAACAAGGTGTTGCTGTTGTATTGAAAACACTATCCAAATTCAGAAGTGCTTCAAAGCCTAATGCCAGACCTGCACCAAACCCAGTTTTTTTTTTTTTTTAATCCAAATTCTGCAGCAACTACTAATGCTGCAAGTGGAATTAATGGCTTCGGTCCAGGCTATTCAAGAGAGTGCCTCCTTTGTCATAATCCCTGCCGCCTGTTATGATCTTCTGAAGAGGTCCGGTTATGGATGCCACCGGCTCGTTTGGTGGTGACCTAGGACCAGGCTTTCTCTGTGGCTGCCCCAGGGCTTTGGAATATGCTCCCTGCTGAAATAAGAGCATCTCCTTCTCTGTTTGTTTTCAGGAAGACCCTCAAGACTCACCTGTTTTCGCAGGCTTTTAATTAGAATTATTTTAATAATGTTAAAACTTGTTTTAATGTCTATTTTATTCTATTGTTTTTATTGTTATGTATTTTAATTTGTATCTTTTAAATATTTTAAAATTGGGTACACTGCCTAGAGATGTATATATCAGGAGGTATGGAAATATGATAGATAGATAGATAGATAGATAGATAGATAGATAGATAGATAGACAGATAATGTTGTGCAAGTGTATTTGCTTGTTTTACAGAGCGAACAGGGGTTCCCACCTGTGGGTACTCATACCCCTGGGGGCTCTTGAAGGGCTCCCACGGGGTACTCAGAGCTCTCCTTCCTCCCCAAGCTGCAGCCGTACTGAGTGTTTCCCATCTGCGGACCACTGGTTTGAAGCCAACAAGTCCTCAGCTATGAGTCCTCTGCAGAAGGGGAGGGAAGAGAATGGAGACCCTCCTCCTCTGCTCCTGATTGGCTGGCGATGCTCAGCCTACCCCCTCCCCTTAGCTTCAGCCAGCATTCTCTTACTAACAGAACTGTGACTCCTTATTGAAGACGAAACCCAATGTGGCAGACACTTTCATTCACAAACATGAGAGTGTTAAATCATTTCCTAGAGGGGGAGGGATGATAAGCAGCATCCTTCCCTCTCCATTCCCCCTCCCTTCCGCCATCCTGACAGGCAGGCTCAGCAGCCAAGGAAATGCTTTTTTTAAAAAAAAAAAAACACCAGTGGTTTACATAGAAACATAAAAGAAGAAGAAAAATAAAGAACTCATGTATACTCCCGTTGAAATAAATAGGACTAGTAATCTTGTAAAAATTATACTCTCTCTCTCTCTCTCTCTCTCGGGGGGGGGGGTGACAGAAAGGGTACACTTATTTTTAAAAGTTGGAAACCCTGTGTTAGAAGTACAGCCAGCCCTAGAACATGTGAAAAATCCACATGGCTGAAGTTGTTTTCCTTTGATCGTTATCTGTGATTCTTTCTATTGAAAGATATTTTATGCGCGTAATTCATCTGTGGAATTCTTTGCCATGGGATGTGGTGATGGCCACCAGCTTGGACAGCTTTAAAAGGGGCTTACACAGATTCATGGAGGAGAGGTCTATCAATGGCTACTAGTCTGGTGGCTGTGGGCCACATCCAGCCTCAGAGGCATGATGCCTCTCAATACCAGCTGCAGGGGAGCAACAGCAGGAGAGGGGGCATGCACATGCCTCTTGCCTGTGGGCTCCACAGAAGTATCTGGTGGGCCACTGTGTGAAACAGGATGCTGGACTAGATGGGCCTTGTGCCTGAACCAGCAGGGCTGTTCTTATGTTCTTATTTTGCTCAAACTAAACCCACCTTAGAAAAGTAAAGGGAAGGGGGACTGGTAGGGGAGGGCTAGTGGCAGAGGCTCTGGGAAAGGCCCCTTTCCAGTCAATCGCAGACTCAAAGAGGTCTAGGGCCATCTTGAAAGAAGGTGTGCCTGTTCAGGTTGGAGTTGTTCCGAATTTGCTGAGTCTACCATCTGAACTTTCAGCATCGGATTTCTGCTCAGTCTTCCAGCTGACTGGATTACTCTGGGTCATTCATTATTATTCAAACTGACATATGCACACCATCTCAGCTCCCTGGAGGATCCTCATCCTCATCAGGAAACTCCCTGGATGACCTTGAGACAGTTCCCCTCTCAGCGCAGCCTACATCACAAAGTTGTTGTGGAGATCAAATGGCATTTGTGTTGTGCCTTGAAGAAGGATGGGAAACAAACATTACACAGAATTAATTGCTTGTAGCACAATCACCGGGTCCTAAATATAATAAGGTGTCCTGACATATTTCATGCAAAAGATGTTTGTGTCTGAAACAAGCTTTGGTTACTGAATAATAGATAACAAACATCAGCCTACTGACTTCTCAGCACTTAACATGAAAGATGGGCCGTCATACAGGACCCGGTATCTGATAAAGCTTACATCATGGCCTGGTTTTGTAAATGCCCTCACTTATCCTGTTAGTGCTACTACTGATACTACTACTAGTCATCATTTGTAGGGATGTGCAAACCAGCTCAGCCTTGAGCTGGTCCAACATTGAAATGGTCCTGCTTGAGGGTTTTAAATATATACTAGCCCAGGGATCCTCAACGTTGGGCCCCCAGATGTTAGTGGACTTCAACTCCCATAATCCCCAACCAAAGGCCACTGGGGCTGGGGATTATGGGAGCTGAAGTCCACTAACATCTGGGGGCCCAACGTTGAGGATCCCTGTACTAGCCGACCTGCATAGAGCATCTGTGCGCTCTTTGGGGCCGGCTGTTCCCCCCTCCCTCCTTCCCCACTCTCTCTTGCCCTCCCCCCCCCCGCACTGAGTATTTTACCTCACCGGGTGGTGGGAGGCCATTTTTGGCCAGACCTCACAGCTGCCACAGGCCCTCCTTACCGGGCAGCGGGTAGCCGAAAAGGGCCCCGCAGCAGCCGCTCCTCCTCCTCCTGGGTGGCGAACAGGGAAATCCTGTCGCCTGTTTCCCTCCCGCCCTGGCCTCCAACGGGCGCTTCGCCTGAGCGGCTGTGCCCACCACCACCTGGCCTCAGCGGCCGGGCCCACCTCCGCTGCTTGGCCTCCACAGCCGGGCCTGTCACCGACCAATCCTCCTCAGTGTGCCTCAGCCAATCAGGAGCCTCCACCGCCCAGCCAATCAGCTGGGCGCCGGGACGCACATTCTAAGGCACACTCAGGAGAATTAAATATCTAGATATATAAACTTACCACCAAGTTCAGCAGTGGCCTCAGGGGGTGCAACCGCAGCAGTCTCCTGTGGTTTCCCCTCCCTCCAGTCTCCAAAGGGCCATTCCAGCCCATTTGGGGGGCTTCAGCCCTTTCTGAGGTGGCAATGGCCATTTTGGAGGCCACCATGCATGTGCCCTGGCCACTTGGGTGGCCAGGTGACCATATTATTTAGTATATTCTCCCACCCTTCAGGCTAAGTACTTTTCAGATTTGCTTATATATAACAGAACAAAGCACAATTTAAATGTAGCAAACACGGATACAAAAACATTAACACAGCACAGAGAAATAGTTGAATGTTCCAGTATAAAAATACAACATCTTTAAAAATCTGGTCAGGCTAAAATATACCTAAACAAGTAAAAAGATATAAATAAAGCTGTCAGTCCATGAACTTTGATTGAACAAGAGCTAGGGTAGACTTACATGATGTTCTGGCAATGAACACCGATTAAATCCATCAACTTGCTTCCAGAAAGGATTGAAATCAAAGTATCACCCTCAGAAATCATAAAAGGAAACTTGCCTTCCATTCACTCAAAGACTGCAGTCCTGGTTTTCCATCGCAATGAGTTCTTGTCAACTCGTGTTATTCACGAATGGACATCAGAGCTCAAAGACATTGCCGGAGGTGATGCCTTTTGAACAGGAGCAAGATTAATCACAGATCACAATTAATACCCAAAACTAGTCTGAAGTCCACATCTTTGTATAAACCTCATTAAATAGGTTCTGAAATCTATGTAATTGCATAGACCTCTTTGAGCAAACTTGCGGTTCCATTATTTCTGTTTGTTGCAGAGATGTCACCAAGCGACATCATTCCTTGGCTCAGCATACAAAATTTAGCAACTCATAATACTCATCTCAAATACAAAGCAAATATTGTAACATCTCAAATTCTTGTCTGGCTCAGATTGTCATCCTAGCTGGAGACAAGAACTGCCTGCATTTTGTAGCCTGGAAATGACAAAACCTGCACACTGCTGCCCCATGTGGCAGCCAGCTGAACTACATCAGCCTTGCCAGGCATGGACTTCATAGGCCAGGACTGACTCTGCCCAGCCAGGCAGTTCATTGGATTCTTCCAGAACAAGAAGACTATAAAAGCGTTTTGTCTGGGCTCAGGCTTTGCCTTGGGCCTCCTTGGTTCTTGCTTGTATGCTTTTACCCTTTGTTTTGACTCCCAGCTTGCTTTCTGACAGTGCCAGATTTAGGCACCAGCTAAGCAAGCTCCAGCTTCAGGTCTCACATCATGAGGGACCTCTGAATACAAAAAGAGAGACTAAACTTCAAGTTTTACATAATATTGTTTTCATTTTAAATGTATTTCTAATGCAAATAAATGTATTGCAAGATAACTTTTTTTGTCAGATCATTATTTTGTGTTGCATCATTGCCAAGCAGAAATAAAACTTTATTATTTCTATTTTGTTTGAGTAATCTTCTTTTTTTTTAATGCTATGGGGCCTTTTAAGCATTACATCACTTAGGGCCCCAACGTGTCATAATCCAGCTCTGCTTTCTGACCCCAGTTCCTAGTTCATTTCCTCTCTTCAGATGCTCTTCTGGTCCTGAGTTCAGACTCTGATACATCTTCCAGGGCTGGAGTCTCAAACTGCAGTTCTCCAGTTGTTGTTGAGCTGACAACTCCCACCAATCCCAGTTGCAGTGGCGAGTAGCCAGGAATTATGGGAAATGTAGGCCAACATCTGCAGGAGGGCTGTATTTTGACACTCCTGTTCTAGGGGCTACAGTCCCTCTTAGGATGGGGAGCGGGGCACTGAGCATCACCACCAGCCCAGGGATGATCAGGCAAAAAAGACTGCTGCGGTTAAAGTTGATTGCTAAAGGACAAATGCAGTCTGCTTTCTAGGACCCAGTGCCAAACTGCAGAGCTTTATTTGCTGTGCTTTGTGAACAGAGCTTAACAGTGGAGGGAGGAGCAAAATGGTCCCATTCGGACATAGCACAAAACCTCGGGTAGACAAAGCTGTGATTAATCTGTGAAGCCGGGAATCATGCCACAGACCATTGACTAACTGCGTTCTGGCAACCTCCGGCTTCTGGGAAGAGGAACCCCTTCGTCTGCCTAGGAACATAGGAAGCTGCCATATCCTGAGTCAGACCATTGTTCTATCTAGCTCAGTACTGTCTTCACAGACTGGCAGCAGCTTCTACATGGTTGCAGGAAGGAATCTCTCTCAGCCCTATCTTGGAGATGCTGCCAGGGAGGGAACTTGGAACCTTCTGCTCTTCCCAGAGCAGCTCCATCCCTTGAGAGGAATATCTAACAATGCTCACATGTGGTCTCCCATTCATATGCAACCAGGGCAGACCCTGCTTAGCTAAGGGGACAAGCCATGCTGGCTACCACAAGACCAGCTCTCCTCCCTTCAAGCCAGCTTGACGGGTGGGGAGGGGCACCTTTAAGAAGCAGGTAAGGCGCTTCCTAGTCCGCCCAGGCTGTATCATGGCAAGCTCCATTCCACTAAGGTTGCCAGACTATGGGCAAAGCCTCAGCATGCCAGTGAGGCTGCAACCATAGGCTCTGACGTTAGACGGGGTGTGCTCAGTGCGAACGTGCATTTTTGGCAGTGTTTGCTCACCTTCAGCAGGGCAAAGACATTTTAACCCTTTTCTTCACAATGCTCAAAACATGGTCTTCCTCAGTTAGAGATAAAGGATCTTGTGTCCCACTTCTTACCTCCCGTGGGAAGAGAGGATTGGGCCCCTCTCTTCCCAGTTGTACTGGTTAAAGACAGACTGCACAAGCTTTTCCTTACTTTTTCTCATACATTCACAAAATGAGTTTGTTACTGGAAACGGCTATTTATGACACCCACCCACACACCAGCCCATTCTCCAGCAGACATGACACCCCTCTGCATTCCTCTGGGGATTTCTAAATTTTCCCTCCCCCTAGAACCCCATCCCTATCCTGTGTATGAGTGATTATGTATGGCTGGAGAGGATGAGACTGCTAGGAATAGGTCAAGATTACTTTTGATTTGCCCCTTCAATTTTTGGTAGTATTGTTCTATTTTTGGCACAAGTGGGTAGGGGAAGGGGGGTCCATCCGCTTCCCTAAGTACAAACATGCTTGGTCTCGGCCAAACCTCATGAGAAGAACCATCCATCTAGAGCAGGATTAAAACACCTGTGCTATGAAGATGGATCATGCTCTGCAGCAGACCACTCTCTCCTAAGAGTGCCTGGCTATAGAGACACACATGTGGGCTGGAGGGCTGTTACTGCCCGGCCCGGTTGACAGCTCCACCAAAGCTCTGGAGTGGGTCCCTCAGCAACGTCCTTCCCAGTCCCAGCGACTGCTGGGAACCGAGAATATAAGTGCCCCTTAAATGTGTCCCCGCAATACATCTCCATGATCAGTTTAGCTTCTTATGGTCACCTGGCCAGCCAGGGACCGTTCTAATCCACAGGTGTCCCATCCCAGAGTGTCCCACAGTGACTGGTTTGCATTTGTTGCAGCATCAGGCCCAGCCAGAGCTGATTAGCCTGGGATGTAGGATTCATCCCTTGTCTCTCCTAATCTGCCCACCCAACCCGAAGCAGCTAGAACACCCTAGGCGGCCCGGACTACTTTGAGATCTGGATGGGAAGGGTACAAGGGGGGAGGTGCGGAGTATGAGTTCTAACATTAACCAGTGCTACCAGGAGCCCCACAACAGCAGGGGGCCCTATACTTGGAAAGTTTACCTCATGAGACTCAGGGGCATAACTACCATTAGGCAAGGGGAGGCAGTCGTCTTGGGGCCCCACTGCCTCAAGGGGCCCCACAGAGGCACATCACATGACTCCCCACCTGCCCATGTTGCAACCCCTATGAATTATGTTGAGTCTCTTGGAGATCGGCAGGAGCAGAGAGTAAAAAAACTAGATTCAATGTGAACTAGATATTCACCGTATTCATAATGGGGATGTGAGTGTGAGTGCATGATATATTGTGAAGTGTGTTTGTGTGTGTGTATCAGCGAGGGGCCCATTTTAAAATCTTGTCTCTGGGCCCCCTCCAACCTTGCTACGCCCCTGATGAGACTGCAGCAAAACTGAGAGCTGAAACACATGGGTGTTTCTGTTTTCTCCAGTAGACTGACCCTCTCGTGAGAAGGTGAACCCCACGGCCAGCAAGCCGGCATGACGACGAGTGTGTTGGGTCTTTCTCACCACTTTGCCTGGGTGGCACCCTTAGTTACAGTGAACCAAACCCCAGGATCCTTTGCCTGTCTTAATATACATATCTCCTCCTAGGAAGTAAATAAGGTCTGTTCCTGGAATCAGGGGCATAGCTAGGGAAGAGGGAGCCTGTGTTCTCCCTGATGGCCCCTTGGAGTGAGAAAGATAATTAAGAAAATAGGGAAGGGTGGAGCCTGGGGTGCCCTCTGGAGCTGGGGGTGGGTGGGTTCTTTGAACCCATCTGCTCAATTATAACTACACCCCTACCCGGAATACCAGACAAGCAGCCCCAGCCCTTCCATAGTCCAGCAACCAGTGTTTTCCTGTGGGATCCTCAGGCATGTCCCTTGGTCTGGTTTCCCCCGCCAGCACCTTTGTGTACATTAAGACCAAACAAACTACACTCCATTGATAACATCAGTGATGAATGGTGAATGGGGCTAGACTGGGTGTTGGGTCAATGAAAGGGCTCCTTGCACATGTGTGCATTCTCCTTGTTTTGTGTAAAGAGTGCTTTCCCCAATGCCGTTCCATCCATTTAAATGCAGGAATTGCAGGGATGCAGCATCCCCGTAGCCAAGCAGCAGCAGGAGAAGCAAGGAGATGGCAGAGGGCAGGACATCAGCTCCGAGAGGTGGCCAGCAAGAAACGCAGCTGCTCTAGAACTGACACATTTATGGACTGATCCGAGCTGGCTTCTCTATGGCGGCAGGAGGCGCTTCCTCACAAAGCCCAGGTTATAGCAGTGACAGAATCCAGATGACACGATGCTGCCTTCTAACCTCAGGTTCCAGCGCTACAAACAGAGGGTTCGAATTCACATTTTGGAGTGAAAGCAGAGTGGGGTTAGGTGACAAAAATGTCGCTTCATGCTTTCGGATGATTACAAACTCAACCCTCTGGCATGTTTACCTCTGGTTTGGTGTTATGTCCAAATGGGGCCAATGAGTTAAAGAGAGCTAATGTGTGGAGTTAGTTGAAGTTCAGAGTGGGGAAACCAAGCCCTGAACAGGGGGCTTTTAGTTCATTCCCATTCTATACATTCTTCCATGAACAGTGTCTTTTCAGGACAGTTGGGCTCTCTCTTGATTTTAGTGTAATATTGGACTCATTTACCGCTTGCACTTGTGTTTCAAAATAGAGCAGGCTTTTAATTTCAGGGCTTGTTGTTAGGCATGTTTACTCAGAAGCAAGTCCGACTGCGTTAAGTGGGATTTAGTCTAAGGTGAGTGTGCACAGACTGTCAGCTAATTAAATATATATAACAGTTATGCTACCTTCTAGCCATGCTGGGTAAATTGTGCAGTCTGTGGATTGGTGGGAAGCAAGATATTGCTGATCACCTGCCTTGCAGGTAACAGAATTAGAATTTTTGGATATTATTTCTGATGCTGTTCTAGACATATTTTGCACATTTCAGATAATTATATTTAAGGGTTTTGTAAAAATATGGCCTTATAGCAGGAGATGTTATCTTGCCAGTGGGTATATAATATCAACTTGAAAAATTACTTATCACTACAGTCACTGATAAAGTGGCAACATGCCTGATTCTGTCACCTTTGGAACTGCCCTCAAGTAAACATGCACTTAATAACCCTGCACAATGAATCAAACCAAGGGATCTATCCTGCCAAATACAGAGGCTATTCCCATGATCACCCAAAAATGAGCTAAGAGAGCCCAGCCCGCTTTGGGGCGATTGGGTGCTGCAATGGGAGCCGCACAACTCCTGGCAGCCAACCTCATTAAATCCTCCTCCTCTTAAATGAGGTTAGCTGAGCGATCGCTCCGTTAACCTGCTAACCTGCTACTCTCCCCTGCTAACTGGGCAAAGAGGCACCTTTTAACTTTATTCTCTTTATTGAGCAGGGGGAGAGTAACTAGCCCTCTCCACCCCCAGCACAGTACCTCCAGTGACTATTGCTGGTGTCTATCTTGTGTTTCTTTTTAGAATGTGAGCCCTTTGGGGACAGGGATCCATCTTATATATTATTTCTCTGTGTAAACCACCCTGAGCCATTTTTGGAAGGGTGGTATAGAAATCGAATTATTATTATTATTATTACTATTATTATTATTATTATCAACAACAACAACAACAACCTGGGGGGGGTTGCCGTGGCATGTGGCAACACATGAATAGACCCCTGACCAGGGTTCAGCGGTCTCTCCTGGATGCCCCGCACACTCGTGTAAGGCATCCTGTAACTTCCAAGTGCCGCGCGACCCCTGATCCCCACAGCCCCCACCGGCTCTGTGACAGAGCTGGCAGCCATGTGGGCGGCCGATTCGGCCACCCAGCGATAAGTGGCTGCTCATCTGCAGGGAGAGCGGGTTAAGCCCGCTCTCCCTGCAGAACCCCGTCAGGCACTTAACACATGTTGTGTGAAGCGCCTCACTGTCTAACCTGGTTGATTGCAGCTCTCTAGGATTTCAGGCAGAGATCTTCTCCAGTCTTGCTTTTTAAGATCTCTGAATGAAGGGTGCCAGGAATAGAACCTTGTGCACACAAACTACAAACTCTACTAGTGAACTATGGCTTCCCTTCTGCCAAATCCAAGTCCAATGTCTTTAAAATGGTGAAAGAAATCCCATCAAACTCATTTTTTGAAAGTCTTTCCATTTATTCTACTTGCGAATAATTTCAATGTATTTGGAGGGAGAGATTATTATGCACTGTACAGTTAAATTCCTTGTGTTCACTCTTTGGATAACGGAAAGGTTGGGGCAAGTAAGCATCATGTTAAGTACAGCAAATTAAATACAGACATACACTTAGAAACAAGAGAGTGAGAATTGGCCCATTAAAAAAATGTACAATGTATTAAATGTATTTTTAAAAATGTATGCTTCCAAGTACACAAAGCAGTTCCAAAGCTTGCAACACTGACATTTGATAAGCACCCAAACTATAGATTTGGAATCTGGACGTGTCATTTACTGAACTTCATTTTCAGAGTTGCGCTTCCAATAAACTCTTCTCTAGTTAGGGAAGGATTCAATCCCAAGCAATCCATTCAAAGAGCTATTATCCTAAATGAGATCTTTTATGGGGAAAATATCATCAGAGCAAAGTTTTTATTGATTTAGAGAAAGTCTCTCAGTTGCTCAGTTGAGAGGCTTGTCTAAAATTGCTGCTCACTGCAAATTCTATTAGCTGGCAATCATACACAGATATGCCAAAGAAATACGCATTCTACAGAAGGTATGCAATGATTAAGCAGAACATTAAAAGAACATAAGCAAAACCATGCCAGGGCAGACCATCTCAAGTCCAGATTCCTCTTTTCCGCAGTGGCCAACTGGACGCCCTGGAACGCTCCCAGCTGAATAATGTCATCAATAGCTCTTCCCTGTTATTCAGCCCTGGTAACTGGTATTTAGTGGCATACTATCCCCTTAACCTGGAAGTTGCACATAGGGTCCTTCCTTAGGTTTATGTCTGCCTTCTCAACACAAATTTACACGCTGTTTAGATGCAGAGCAGAGTCCTTGCACGATTTTCTCAGCGCCACCTGCTGGCCAGCTCTAACTTTCCGAAAATAACCAATTTCTACTTTTCTGGCAAGTAGCCTACTTCTCAGAAAGCAAGAAATGCTGCAAAATCCAGCAGATATTGCTGCAAAAAAATCACCAAAGGACCCTGCTCTGCATCTGAATAGAGAGTGAATTTGTGCTGGGGAAAAAGACAGAAGCTTAAGGGAGTGTGTTGAATAAGCCCATGTTTGGAACTTGCATGAAAGCTTACCATGTAGTGCAACTTATTTGCCATCTAGAAGAATCCATAGTTATCATGGTTGATAGACCTTTAAGCCAGTGACCATCATTACATCTTGTGGGAGCAAATTACATATATCATATGTTATATCCGTAGCTTCTATAAACCAATATGAATATTCAGCTGCACATTTCTAGCAGACCAATTTGCCATCATGGTTTGGCACATAGCAGAATATATTGACATATATTGATTAGACCGGTTGAGCCAAGTGCATCCTGAATGTGGTTCCTATGTTCCCCTGCCCCATCTGTGTAGGGGGAGCCAGTGGCAACCTAGAATCCACTTGATGAGCTCTTTGTTCTGGGTCTATGTTTACATGGCAGCTTCCAGATGATGTCTCTACTCTTTAAAGCAGGAAGCTGGGAATTTGTCCCAGTGTTCATCTGGCTCATTCTGTACACTGTAGAGAGGCAGCAACTAGGCCTTTTTTCTGACAGGTGCATGTTGAACCCTGCTGGAAAACAGCCAAAGAATTAAGCGCTCAGCATATGGCTACCAAAGCACAAGCAACATTTTAATGTGTCTTCTGGGACAGACCACATTGTATTTCAGCCTGGCAACAGCACTAACACCTGACAATGTTTGAGTTGCTTCCAGCACATTGAGAACTTCATTGTTGGGGTGGGGGTGGGGGTGGGAAAATAGTTTCAGTTTAGCACTTGGGGTCATCCAGACCATCACTTTAAGAACATGGTGAATGAAGTTATAGTTTCCGGTCCAATAACAAAAGAAGCAGGGTCGTTTTGTCTGTTTTGCAGACCAGGTTAGAACCAGCCACAGGAAGCACTTTTTCACACAGTGCATAATTAATCTATGGAATTATCTACCACAGGGTGTGGTGACAGCCACCAGCATGGATGGCTTTAAGAGGGGCTTAGACAAATTCATGGAGGACGGGGCGATACTCATGACCAACAAAAATCGGGCTAGGAGAGGCTAGCCCGATTTTTGTTGGTCGCAAGAACCACTGGGCTCACAGCCGAGCCCGGTGGTTCTTGAGCAGGTAACCCGCTCGAGAACCCCTGCTAAAAAGCAGGTTTGTGGAGCGAGCGCTCTAGCAAACCTGCTTTTTAGGCTCGTGAGTAGCCGCGGCGCGGCTTCATGCCATGCCTACTCATGAGTAGACCTCTGGCCTGGAGGCGAAAAGCCACCTCCCAGCTCGGGGGTCTCCCCAGTATGCCCTGCGCGCTCGCGCAGGGCATACTGGGGCTTGCAGGGGCCACATGGCCCCCGCTCCCCCCACCCACCGCCGGCTCCGTCACGGAGCCAGCCATCATGTGGGCAGCCAATCTGGCTGTCCAGGACTCCCTGCCCGTTTGTGAGCTCTTCTTAGCCCGCTCTTCCCACTCACCAGGAAAAACCGGGTCTCACTGATCATGAGACCCGGTCCCAGGTCTATCAATTGCTACTAGTTGGCTATAGTCCACCTCCAGCCTCAGAGGCAAGATGCCTCTGAATACCAGTTGCAGGGAAGCAACAGCTGGAGAGAAGGCATGCCTTCCTCTCTTGCCTGTGGATTCCCAGAGGTATCCGGTGGGCCACTGTGGGAAACAGGAAGCTGGACCTTGGGCCTGCTCCTGCAGGGCTGTTCTTATGGGAGAGGGGGGGCATGGGGTCCAAAGGAAGAGGAAATGAAAACTTATCAAAAACAGAGATTCCTCTTTTTGTCCTTAAGTAAATTTTTCACAAGTATCCTCAACATGATAAGGAACTATGTATATGCACATTAATATTGACTGGGAATCTTACCTTAATCCAAGCCAGGAGAATCTTTACAGGAGATGTGCCTGAAAGGTCTACTTTGCAATGTCTTGTTTCCCAAGATGCAACTCCTTGGACATCCCAATTCCCACCCCCTTGCATACACTCCATATCACCTTCCATCCCGCTGAAGTGGCACCTAACCTTGGCTTCATCTTTGACTCCCCATATCCAGTCCACCACCAAGATGAGACAGACATCCCGCCACAGTCTTTTATAGGTTTGATTTTATGGTAGTTTTAGTTTTATTTGTATACATATTGTTATATTTACTCTGTTTATTGTAATTCTGAATGGCTGTGTTATTGTCACTTTTGCTTCTGTTTGGCCTACGGCTGCAATAAAACAACAACAAGATATATTGCCAATGATAATCTTGGTTGCCCTCTTCTGCACCTTTTCCAGTTCTACGAGATGTGAGATGTGGTGACCAGAATTGTACGCAGTACTCCTGGTGTGGCCACACCATAGTTTTGTTTAAGAGCATTAGAATATTAGCAGTTTTATTTTCAATCCCCTTCCTAATAATCCCTAGCATGGAATTGGCCTTTTTCACACCTGCCACACATTGAGTCCACACCTGCCACACTTGCAACGAGCTGTCCACCACGACCCCAAGATCCCTCTCCTGATCAGTCACCGACAGCTGAGATCCCATCAGCGTACACTTGAAGTTAGGGTTTTTCATCCCAGTGTGCATAACTTGACACTTGCCAACACTGAATCACATTTGCCATTTTGTCTCCCACTCACCCAGTTTGGAGAGAGGCTTTTGGAGCTCCTCAAAATCCATTTTGGATTTCACTACCCGAAAATCTGCAAATTTGGCCACCTCGCTGCTTACCCGAACTTCTAGATCATTTATGAATAAATTTAAACACACCGGTCCCAGTACAGATCCCCGGAGGACCCCACTTCTTACTTGCCTCCATTGTGAAAACTCTCCATGTATGCCTACCCTCTGTTTCCTGTCCTTCAACCAGTTAGCAATCCACACATGTACTTGTCCCCTTATCCCATGACTGCTAGGTTATCTCAAGAGTCTTTGATGAGAAACTTTGCCGAAAGCTTTTTGGAAGTCTAGGTATACACAACACATAATTAATCTATGGAAATTTCTGCCATGGAATGTGGTGATGGCCACTAGCTTGGATGGCTTTAAAAGGGGCTTAGACATATTCACAGAGTGCAGGTCTATCAATGGCTACTAGTCTGGTGGCTACAGGCCACCTTTAGCCTCAGAGTCAAAATGCCTCTAAATACCTCTTGCAGGGGAAAACGGAAAGAGGGCACGCCCTCAGCTCTTGCCCATGGGCTTCCCTGAGGCATCTGGTGGGCCACAGTGAGAAAGAGATAGGCCTTGGGCGTGATCCAGCAAGACTGTTCTTATGCTCTTAATATGTGGCTACATTTCAGGGAGCTTTCCTAGCTGTGCTTCAAGTCACAGATGCATCAGGGGAAGCAAATTTCAACCATCTGTGCTGCCTCCAAAAATGCAAAATACACCCAAGGGTTGCACAGCCCTCAAAGACATATTTTCAGATAACACACAAGGACCCAATGAGCAGCCAGGTCCTCATGGTTCTATATGGAATTAGTCTAGTAAAGAGGACACTCTGGGGATAAAAGGTAGGGGAAAATGCTACCATCAGAACAGTGCAATCATTAACACTTTGCCCAGCTACTCACGGGTGTTCAGCAATCCGTAGGAGGCATTTCATATTGGAAGGGGAGGGACTACATTATAATTTGCTTCACCTTTTTGGTAGTTTTTAACAATTTTATACTGCATTAACTTTGTGTGTGTGTGTGATTTATTATTTTGGTGTGTTGCCCTAAGCAGTATTGCACTGGATAAACAGAATATAAATATTTTAAGTTAAAATTATAAATAAATAGTGGGGTAGCTCTCTGCAGTGTGGCTGTATCTTCCTGGCGTGCCACCAGCAGGTTAATCTGGACGTCAGCCCGCGTTAATGTTCAGTTTCACCCTAAATGCCACTGAACTCAGTGAGGCTTACTTCTGAGTAAACAAACCTACAATCGCGCTGCAATGATCAAAGAGATGTTTAGAGGGATTTCTTTCCCCAGGAACATGAAATCATTTCATCAGACTGGAAAAAGAAAAATCAATGGCTTCTTTTATAGCTGAAAATGTGCAACCTCGTTATCTCTCCGTTTAAAAAGGAAGAAAATTACTTGTTGGAATACTAATACATGGCAAAGTGATCAACGGTAGGGATGAAACAGACCTTGAGAACAGCTGAGCCAGAACGGGGTTGGGGCAGGGGGGATTTGAGATGGAACATAGCCAGTGTAGATAATTAAGAGTTTCTTTGGGAATTCTCTATAAAATACTCCATCTTGCCATCATGCCTCATTCAAATGGATCCTGTTCATTTTCTCCCTTCTTGAGGACATTACATAATTTGATGCTGCATCTTTATTATATTGTTTTATTGCTCTTTTAGTTGCCATGGTTACAAAATTGTTTTAGTGAAATCCTTTTTCCCCCATCAGCAGCTTTTGAACTGAATTTATGTGTTCTTTCGCCAAGCGCCAAGCAATTTTGTTTCTCTGCCAAATCATACCCATTTGTCCACAAATTAGAGGGATTTTTTTTTAGCAGTAACTATCCTGAGTGATTTTAATTGATCATTTAACGATTTGAAATAAATCTTGCAGTTTAGGGGAACTTGCAGATATTTAATAAGACAGACTGAAGGACCTACTATTCAGAAAAAATATTCTTAAGCACTTCACATGGTTAAGTCAGTTCATCAATCAACTGAAGCTAAGCTGTGCAATCCTATTCATGTTATTCAGTTCCACTGGTCAGCATCCAGACTGACACTGTGCAGGTGCAGCAGTTCTTTCTAGACTACCTCTGCACTGTTGCATGAGTGGGTAAGGGTGTGTTGTTGTTTTTTAGGGGTCTCACCTTCCTTCTCTCAAGTCCATTGTGAGTCACCAAAATATGTCCCAAAGGATCACACAACCTCAGGGACATAGTCTGATGATGTACAATGGACTTCAACCGGAAGGAGAAATTATCAAAAATTGCCCGCTCCCCCAATTGCACCACTTCACAGAGGTAGTTTGGTAGTTACTGCAGCCATGCAGTACTACTCCAGATGTCAGCCACTGGGGTCATCAAAACTGGGTAGGACAAGTGTCCCCTGACCCAGGTTTGGGAGCTGTAGAGGAAAGGTAAAGTGTGCCGTCGAGACGGTGTCAACTCCTGGCAACCACAGAGCCCCGTGATTGTCTTTGGTAGAATACAGCAGGGGTTTACCATTGCCATCGCCTGCACAGTATGAGATGATGCCTTTCAGCATAGGAACATAGGAAACTGCCATATACTGAGTCAGACCATTGGTCTATCTAGCTCAATATTGTCTTCACAGACCGGCAGCGGCTTCTCCAAGGTTGCAGGCAGGAAGAATCTCTCTCAGCCCTATCTTGGAGAAGCCAGGGAGGGAACTTGAAACCTTCTGCTCTTCCCAGAGCGGCTCTATCCCCTGAGGGGAATATCTTTCAGTGCTCACACATCAAGTCTCCCATTCATATACAACCAGGGCAGATCCTGCTTAGCTATGGGGACAAGCCATGCTTGCTACCACAAGACCAGCTCTCCTCTTCCTATATTGCTGCTGCCCAATATAGGTGTTTCCCATAGTTTGGGAGACATACCAGCGGGAATTCGAACTGGCAACCTCTGGCTTGATAATCAAGTCATTTCCCTGCTGTGCTCCCAATTTTGGGGTGTGTGGGATTAAACTACTACTACTATTATGAATATTTATATACCACATTTCAACGAAGGTTCCCAAAGTGGTTGACACAGATACATAGACATAGACAGATCTAGGCAGGAAAAGAGAAAAGTGAGAAATCATGGTAGGAGAAAAAGCTGGGTAGAGTGAAGGCCCGCCTCCTCTGCTCCTGATTGACTGACTATGTGCTGAAACTCAGAGTACCCATCCCTCAGTCTGATAGGCTTCAGAAAAACAGCACTGAGTACTCCCACTGAAATTAAACCTGTACCATTAATTTCAATAAGATTTATGAGTAATTTAGTGTCGATGTGAACCAGTGACCGTAGTAGCCTTTCTCCCTAAATGAAATACTTAAACTTGTGTTTTTATGTATACATGTATATACCGCACGCGCGCGCGCACACACACACACACACACAGTATGGGGTTCCTGGGCTGAAGGTTTCCAACAGAATGAGTAAACTTGTTTTAAAACGTTAGGAACCTATGCACTAGGGCACTGTTAGTCTGGATGTCAGCCATTGTGCTTTTACTGCTTTTGCTTTAATCTTTTTAAATGTTTTAATCTTTTAATTGTTTGATTATTTTAATACTACCAGAAGCACACCCAGAACTGGAAATTTTTACTACATCTTAAGAGAATAATAGGAGGGAGAAAGATTATAGTATCATTTTGATTAATTTTTTTTTATTATTTCCAATGAATTAACGGACCTTTTTTGTATCCATAAGATTAAGCAAGACTTTGGAAAGAAAGTGGTGTTTGATGTAAAGGTAGACTTTCTTTTGTGAAATAGTCATTTCGGAATTTGTACTATACAAATCTGGACTTGATTTCAACCTATTGCTGTTTCATCCCAACTTTGCTTTACATACTGTTGCTTTCCACTCTCAGTTTCTTGCAGTTCTGTGTGTAAATTGCCCTGCAGGGATTCCGGCTTCTCTTTTCTATCAGAGAGAAGAAACTTAACTAAGTCCCCTGAGTCCTGTATCCATCTCAGATGGAAGAGGATTGCTGTAGAATCCTTTTTAATGGCCATCCCAGCTGTTGAGGGTTCTCTAATTTGTTCAGCAACAGTGACCTGATGGCTCAGCCTTCTAAGAAGATGCTAACATGGAAACTAATCAATATGGGCAATCTGCAGCAAATGCAGGGCAGTAACTGGAATTGCTTTGGGATAATTTCAAGCTGCCAAATCAGGCACACTAGTATCCAGCCTAAACTGACACCCTGCACTGGTGTCTTCTAAGTTCAGACACAAGGGGATCACATCCTTCAAATGGAATTTTCTCCAGATATCTTACAAGTTTGCTTGTACCAGGGTGCCCAGTCCATCAATATTAGAGGTCCTGAACCTTTTCAGCTGGCGGTTTCAATGCCAACAACCATATCAAAGTGTTGGTGTCAGCCAAGGGGGGCAAGTTTGGACTCGTGCCAAGGCCAGTTAAGGGAAGGCATCAGTGCTTTTGAGATTGGGAGAGGGGAGGTTACCGCACCTATACCCCCTTCTTCCCTTTCCTCAGGCGGTCAGCCAAATCTATGGGCTATAGCCAGCCCATGCCCTCCTCGGGAACTGACCCTCCATCATCAGCCAGGGCTACCTTATATAGTCCCAAGCTGTCACTGCAGCTCTTATGAGACCCAGGTGAAATCCTGGCACGAGATCTTGTGAGAGCCCCAGAGACCCTTGCACCTCTTGCTCTCCCTCACCCTGACTTCAAGGTTGCTCTTGCCACTCCTGGCCCCTACAAGCAGCCACACTATCTCCATCACCAGCGAATGGGACCAATAGCCATGGTCTGCATGGGCAGGGACATGCTCGGCCGTCACATGGGGTAGGTGACCCTGCGCTTTCCCCCTCCACTCCTGACATGCCCCGAGACAAAGTCTTTTCTTTTCTGCTAATGTCTCCTGCTCCAAAGCACTATGTAGACACTAGATAATTTTATTAATCAGATCTGCTGCAATCTGACACATGCAGAGCAGAGGTTTCATAATAAATGGAGATAATACTCTGTTTCTAATTGGCTCTTCATTCAGTGTATTCTCAGTGGCCAAGAATGCAAGGAAAAGTTGAAGAAATAAAAGACAGGGATGTGCATGAGATGGGATTTGTGTTACGTTCTGTCAGGGAATGGAGGTTGCGGGGTGGGAAAAAGCAGGGAAACCTACCCCAAATACAAGGAGAGCCCGGCCAGTGTGTCATGCGCCCCGCCTGCCACCCCAGCTTGTAGCCAATGATGGGCTTAATGGGAGTGACTGCAGGTTAAAATGGCCGCAGCAGGGAAAAGTGCCCAAACGTGGTGATGAGACTGAGAGTTTAAGTCATCTGCTGGAGCTCTCGCGAGATCTTGGAACAAGATCTCGTTTCAGGCCGAGATCTCACAAGGTTTGGCAGGAATGTTGTGGCTTATTTAAAGCTGGACTGGCCAATGATGAGGGGCCAGTTACTAGGGATGTGCACGGAACCGGTCCAGAGGTGCTTTACGGGCCTCCAAACCGGTTAGAAGAACCGGTGGTCCCGCCAATCCGACACCGGGGGTGGGGGGTGGCTCTTTAAGGGCGGGGGAGGGTGCATTTACCCCTTCCACCGCTTTTTCCCCACCAGCGCTCCGTTAATTTTCCAGAATCCATGGGGTGGCAGCGTACCTCCCTGGCACTCCTCCCCCCGTTGTTGGTCAGAAATGAGAAAGTACCGTCTGTGTGTGTGCCCGCTGTCGCACGCGCGTGCCCACAGCACACATCACGGGCACACGTCACGACGTGCGTGCATGTGTGACATGTGACATACACAGCACACATGCGCACGCAACAGCAGGCGCACGCGCAGACGGTACTTCCTCATTTCCGGCCAACAACAGGGGAAAGGGCGGCAGGGAGGTACGCTGCCACCCCATGGATCTTGGAAAATTAATGGAGCGCCGATGGGGGGAAAGCAGTGGGAGGGGTAAGTGCACCCTCCCTCGCCCTTAAAGAGCCACCCCCCTGGCGTCGGACCACAGCTCCACGGTTCCATGGACATCCCTACCAGTAGCTGAGGAGGGCCTATGCTGCCAAGTGCCCGATGACTCAGTGTAAAGACACCACCAGGAGGGCTGTTTGGAGTAATCATCAGTCATGCCATAGGTGGTGTTTTAAACCTCTGAGGCTAGTCTTGTCAACGTTGGGGATTTGTTCCTGGATAACTTGCTTGGACATGGGTGGACATGTTCCTAGCTCGGAACATTCTGCAAACGCCCAGAATGTTCTATCTGAACTACCGGTCGAGCCAGTTGTTCTGACAGAACGAGCCCTTCATTTGAACAGCATTATGTTTTGGCTCGGAACACTCAAAGCAGCCTGTTTCAATTTAGATAGTTTCAAGCTCAAAAAGTTCTGCACATCCCTAATAAAAGATCTACAAACTTTCCCCTTGTATTGCATTTACTGAGGGGGGAAAACACTGGTTAGATATTTGCAAATCGCTACTTTAACAATCATGCCAAGGGACTAAATTTCTAGCACGGCTCTGAATTAAAAGGCAGGCAGTCGGAATCTCAGTTCACATCTCCTCAAGGTAAAGTATCTTTGTGTGAGAAAAATGGGAAGTTAATAGAAGAGTCAAAATCAGCAAAAAGAACAACTACCATACACCCTGCTAAGATAAACTAACAGTGAGAGGCAGAAGTGGGGATAATTTCAGTAAGCTTTGCAATCAAGCGCTCCACAAAGTGAAGGAGCAAACAGTATCACTCTTTCCCTAAGCAGTTTTGTCAAAATATGCACTTAGAACATACAACTTCATGCAGAATCTGGAATGCAAGTTTACCAAGGCCTCCAAAGCGCCCCCCCCAGGAAACGCATTGATGATTTTTCATACCATTGATGACTGCATAGCATCTGAAAGGATGTGCCCAGTTTCTATGAGGCCGTTACTGCTAAGTGATGCCAACTAAACTATATAACTTGACCATTCAGGAAGAAATCTTGATTGTGCCTAGTTCTGTCCCAGTGATAAAACACAGAATAGCCACTAAGTGGCCCCCTTTTCAGCTGTATCAGTTATTGGTCCTAGGGCACGATTTAACCACTTAGTGGAGGCTAAGCCTCCACTGTCTGGATTAGTGACCAGCTGGAAACTCCATATATGCCTTTTTGACTTCCATTATGGAAGAAAAGTGCAGTATAAATACAGTACATACCTTTTGGGTTTCTCTTCTGGGAAACCTTGGGAGTCCTCAGAAAGTTATCAGGGGTTCCTCAGTTAGATGGTCATAGAAAATCTTCCTTTCCACAGGAGTACTAGATATTGTAATGAGTGGCCAGGACAGTGGGACAACTGGGACAGTCATAGTGGGTGAAATGAGGCATGTGAATCAAAAGCAGTTTATGTGGGGAGTTTCCCCTTTTTATTATGCATTTCTCTCCTTTGCCTACCGTCTCCACAGGGAATGGAGCACAGCTCACTGGTAGAGTATCTGCACTGCATGCAGAAGGTTCCAGGTCCAATCCCTGACATCACCAGGTAGGGCAGAGGAAGTATCTGCACAGAATATTGGAGAGTTGCTACCCACCAGTGTAGACAATACTCAGTTAAATGGACTACTGGTCTGGCTCGGTATAAGGCAGCTTCCTCTGTCCTTTTCAAGACAAGAGTTTCTTTCTGCCACACATCCCCGCTATCTTCAGGGAAGTGTGCTGCAGATCCACATTTCCTTGGAGTCATCAAGGCAGGGAGATTCTTCTTCAGAGCTCCCTTTTGCCTTGATCCCAGTCTGTTCCCTAGCCAAGGGAGGGGAGCTAGCCAGAGCTAGGGAGCTGGTCTGTGGAGCTGCTGCTGCTGCATCAGCAGGTTCCATCCAGACAGCAATTGAGGTTTTATGCAGATGACCCGCCCCATCATTTCTGGTGCATAGAAGAGGGGCTGATCCTGATGGATTTAGGAGAGGAGAGCTGGTCTTGTAGTAGCAAGCATGACCTGTCCCCTTAGCTAAGCAGGGTCTGCCATGGTTGCATATGAATGGGAGACTAGAAGTGCGAGCTCTGTAAGATATTCCCCTCAGGGGACAGAGCCGCTCTGGGAAGAGCAGAAGGTTTCAAGTTCCCTCCCTGGCTTCTTCAAGATAGGGTGGAGAGAGATTCCTGCCTGCTACCTTGGAGAAGCCTCTGCCAGTCTGTGAAGACAATACTGAGCTAGATAGACCAATGGTCTGACTCAGTATATGGCAGCTTCCAATGTTCCTATGATGGTACTTAAGGTTACTTCTCCCAGTTTGGGTTCTGAAATGGCACCATAGGATCCAAGCTTTAGTTTGGGCTTGATGCCATCTCCATTCTTCAGGTCTTGCTATTGATCAGGGGATCCAAAGTCAGGGAATAAGTCCAGCTGGAGCATGGGTTACCATCCTGGGACATGGTCTTAAGAATTCCTGCAGAGCACCCAGGACCCCTCTACTGTGTTAATACATTAAAAAGGCTTGTTTGTTGTTGTTATTATTTGTTTTTGTTTACTTTTTAACTTGTAATTTTAAATTTGGTGTTAGCTAAGGCTTGCTTTTAGTTAACTTTATTAATTTTATATTGTTTTATAGTGTATCTGTTTTACCAATTTTGCAAGCCACCCCAAGAAGTATTGTACTGGAGGAACTGAGTATAAATATTTTGATTGTTTGATTGAAGGCATGCCAGGGTCCACAGTGGGATTCTCCAATGAGGTATCATCCAGTTCCAGCTCTGGGAGTTGGCAGGTCCTGACCACTTGATCATCTGCCCTCCCTTGGATGCTAAAAAGGCAGCTGATCTGTGTCCCTCACCATTCTTCTCCTTCCTCTCCAGCCCTCTAATCTCTCTCTATGTGCCCCTGCTGGAGACTGGACAAACCTGGCCATTTCCCCTGCTCCACACCCCAAGGCCCCATAGCCCTTCTTTCCATTTCTGGGTTTGCTTGTATAGTGATCAGACACCCCTCCCATAAAGAGGTAACCGGAAGTGAACTCTGTCCTGACTGACAGGCTAGTGAACTCCAGGGATCAGCTAACCAGCACACCAGGTGGGTGGGACCCAGAGAGCCATGAGGAGGAAAAGAAGGTCTCTTTGTTAGTTGAAGCTGACTAGGAGGGCAGAGAGAAGAACATGTGGCCATGAGCTGCAGGAAAATCTCTCTATAGGTCCAGGGAAAACCAGGAGGGCAAGAAACTTGAATCCTCTAACATGGTTTTGGTGAGTTTAGGAAGTCAGGGCTTTTGACTTCTGGAAGTTGAGTCTAAGGAAAGTTTGTTTAGTCAGATCTTGTGTTAGACTTTTATTTTCTTTCGTGTGTTTTGCATATCCCTGAACCTGTTCTATTGTTTACCTGTAATGCAACTAAGCTAAGAAATGCTGAGCCTTTGCCCATCCAGCCAGGGCATTGCAAAAGACTCTGTAAACTTTTAAAGGTGCTTTTGTATTTTCTTACATCCATGTTCATTGCAACTGGGTAACCATGATTTTTAAAGTGTGCCACCACAATATCATCTGGAGTGTTTCTTGAAGTATTCTTGTAACCTACTGAGTATTCCTTTTACCTGTAACTAAAAGCTGGAAAAGCCTCAGACAGAAGCCATCTGTAGTATTTCAAATAAAGCTTTTTGTTTCTTTTGTTCTTTGCAATTTTAAAAAGCCTCTCTGAGAGGATTTTTGACTCAGGAAAAGGGGGCTGGAAGGGAGTTTTCTCTGGTGCAACACACCACATTACATTCAGCAAATCTACCAGTTTTCTCACCATGTGTAGGTTTGCATATGGAAGGTTTTTGTACTGTTCCATCAACAAAGGAAAGAGAGTTTCCCTGGGATTCCACTCAAGCCCGGGTGGGGGGCAAACCCTGTTGATAATTGGGTGGTGGTGGCAGCCTTGAACTACTGGAAAGTTTTGGGAGAAACCTTTGCCAGAAAGCTCAGAGGGGATGATTCAGCATTTTTCTTCCCCTCATGTGGACTTGCTCTGAGACAAAGGCTGATAATCTGCTACAGCTTGGAACCCAGTGGCACCCAATTGTGATGTCAGGAAGCTTCCTACTCCGAATGCTCCCCATACATACAATGCTTGGAGTGAGCAGCCAACCAATCACCAGTCTCTGAAGCTGGAATTCTACTGGCTGGCTGGCCAGTCAGGATAGCTGCTGAATTTTCTGGCAAGTAGGCACAGCCAGACTGAACTTCTCCCATCAGCTAGCCATTGTATGCAGGCAGTACAACCGCGATACCTCTGGGATCACCTCTTCCGTTCAGACAAGGGCCTGCTTGTTTAAGTGCATCCACCGTGCCAGACAGTACATTACAGATCCAATGCTTTTCGAGAAAAGAATCATCATCAGCCTCTCACCAAATAGTTTCTTGTGGTTTGTTAAAACTCTGCAAGCAACAACAGGGTGATTGCTTTATGCACTTAGTGTGTACAGTATCTCTGTGGGATCCTAAAACATTATTATGCATTGACAGTGTTGATTGGTTTGATTTTCTGTGTGCACGAAGCAGCCAAAATCCTAAATTAAACCCCTTAAACCCAGCAGGGTCATTAATGTTACAATGATGAAGTGATACAGGCAGGCACCAATGCAGCATGAAGAACAGCAGGAGCTCCCAATATCATACAGTCTGGAATGTCTATTATCCTTGTAAAGCAAGCTTGGTTAATGCTCTCCTCACCTCTCAGCTCTTGCAGACAGAATGAAACCTCAATTGTCACTGATGGTATTACAAGTGATAATATGATATGTAACAATTAAATGGTGGGAGAGAAATAAAGAACGGCGATCAGGTATCAGTACAAACAGGTTTTCTAAGAACTGGTGCCCACAGTTTAAGATGCTCCTATGCCCTATTCACATGTTAAGTCCAACATCATACAATCTGTGGACAGAGTACACAGGTACAGATCTGTACATAGGTACAATTAACAAGTTATGTTGAACACAGGTACACCTTCCTATCTGTACATGCATTTGAGGGACCCATACCTAGGGTCCCTGTCAAATGCAGGTGCTGTCCTTCACACAGACATATATACAAGTGTAAAGACATATGAAAGCAAGTGCAACATAATGTCTGAACAGGGCTTCGGTATACTGTATATACAGGTACAGCTCTGAACGCATGTATAATTATTCACATATTATGTTGAATGCAGGTACAGCAGTAAACTTCCTATCTGAATTTTTTCTGGGCTTCACTTTTGAAATGAATGCAGGTAACAGGCATTCACACAAAAACAAGTAAGTATGTACAGACATCTGAAGGCAGGTACAACATAATGTCTGAACAGGGCTCTAGTGGAAAGCCTTTCAGGTTAAAAAAAAAGAACTTTAAGACAACAAGCTTAGGAGATAACAGGATGTGCAGCAAACCCCTGAGAAATCTTTCATTATAGGAACTGATTTGGCTTACAGAAGAACCACCCTACAGGATTAGGCAAAGGTCTATCTAGTCCAGCATCTTGTTTCCCATAGTGGTCATCCAGAAGCTTCTGGGGATTTCATAACCAGGAAATGAAAGCATGCCCTCTCTCCTACCACTGCTCCTCTGCAACTAGTATTCAGAAGCATGTGTCCTTTGAACCTGGAGGTAGCATATAGTATAGCCATTAAGACTAATAGCCATTGATAGACTCATTCTCTCTAAATCTATCGAATGCCCTTCTAAAGCCATCTAAGCTAGTGGCCATTACCACATCTTGTGGCAGCAAAAGCCATAGATTAATTACGGTATGTGAAGATGTACTTCCTTTTGCCCTTTCTAAATTTCCTGTCAATCAGTCTTATTGGTTGACCCCTAGCTACCCAATGCTATTCACTTACTCCTACTTGAATCGGGGCTGCAGATTTTAAATAATACACACACTCATTACATGCATTTCCAGGTAATGTGGAGCTTGCCTCCAAAGGATCTATCGACGCATCAACTGATCCATTCGCATTCTATTAATATTTGTTGCTCTAAATAACCAAACAGGTTTAAGGAAAGGGTTTTAAATTTTCTCTTCTCCACAGGGGGGTCCTTGAGCATCAGCTCAGAGAAGAAACTGATCAACAAATAACAAACGTGGAAGACGGGCCAGCACGCGCTGGCACATTGTGTTAGCTCAGGGAGAACAAATTGGGCTTCTTTACTGCATGACTGAAGATCAATATGCCTGCAAGATGATAAAAAGTTTTTGGCTTTGGAAAAAACCAAGATAAAGGCTAGGGATGTGTTACTTGTTTAGAAGACAGTCCGGCAACTTCTGAATTAAGAGACAGTACTCTTACATATTTTACAGACCAGCCAGCTGGGAAAATGCACTCAGTGGTACAGAATTGCCATTTGAAAAGGGAAAGTTCAAGGTCTAAAGACCAGTGTTTGGACACCTGGAAGGAGGGGGGGAGGGAGGGAGGGAGGGAGGAAAGCATTTCTTGTGACGTAGATAGTTCACACTAACTATAGCTATATTATCAACTCATGGCAAGCTGTTACTCTTCCTAAGCAAACAGATTTATGCCTTTGGCATGCCTAACTAGTACATATTTAATTGTTTATGAGGATAGTCAGTAGGCCTCTTCTCACAAATTCACATGTGGAGCATGAGCAGACTTATATTAGCTGGCTTATCTCGTCAACTTCTTGTATTGGCTGACCTCACCCAGACTCTATGCATGCACCCATGTGCCTAGACGTGCAACACAGTCCGGGACCCCAGTTATGTAGAAAGGCCTACATACACACCTCTGCATATATGCAAAAACTGGATTCTCACTTCATCTCAACGTAAGAAGGTGTGTGGGGATGGGGGGAGGCCAGGTGGTATGATTTCTCTCCCTTTCCACATGTAGAGTATTTTGTCAAAAGAGGGTGAATCTGCTGAACCACTGAACAAAGCAGAAATATACATGCTCCTACACATGTGGTCTGAAAGACAAGAGGGAGGACTTTTCCCAGCCTCCCAAATGGCACTCCTAGATGCAAACAGTGGCCCATGCAGAGGCGCTCTTACCCACAGACCTTGGGGCCCCGGCCCATGGCCTCCAATGTCCAGGGGGCCTCCAATGTCCAGGGGGCCTCCAAATGTCCAGGGAAACCACCCCACATCCACCCCACTGTGCCAATATTTTTCATAATTTTAATCATGTGTGCGGCTAGGGGGTGATCGAGCAGGCCTCCCACCACCACCAGGCAGCAGCAGGAAGAGTGGCCATTGGGCCTGTCCATCCAGCCCAGTGGCCCTTGAGAACTGTGAGGTGCTCCAGCATGCCTGCACAGTTGGAATAGATTGTTGCAAAGCCATAACATCATGGGCTTGCGATGATCTATACCAACTGTGCCGGCACACTGGAACACCTTGCAGTTCTTAAGGGCCACCGGGCCAGATGGACAGGGCCACTGGGCCAGATGGACAGGCCCAGTGGCCACTCCACCCACCACCACCACCACTCCCACCCAGGGGGAGGCCTGCTCAGATCACCCCCACCCCCCGGTCATGCACGTGGCGGCCGCAAAAAGGTGGCAAAAAGAGCAAGGAGCGGCGTGGCAGCTGGGGCAGCAGCAGGCATGGGCAGCAGCGGGCAGCAGCAGCAGGAGGCCCCCCAGGACAGAGGGTCCCCGAGGTTTACGCTGTAAAAATTTAAGGAGGGCCTCACGGCAATGGGGGGAGCCTTGCAGCGGGGGGGGGGGCTCCGAAGCCCTTCAGGTCCATGTGCCAAAATTACCTAGGTGTGCCCCTGGGTCCATGTAGGGACATAAGAACACAACAATCTGCCTTATAGTGAATAAGAGCATTGGTCCATCTAGATCAGTCCTGTCTACCCAGACTAGTGACAGCTCTCCAGAGTACCAATGCCTTCATCACCCTCTCCTCTTTCATCAGAAGACAAGAACAGGATTCTTCTTGACCTGATCCCACAAGGTTCTGATTGGCTTGCTTGAGTAAAATATATAATCATGCTGTCAGGGCTTTTAAAAAGGTCAATACAGAATTGCATGATGGCACGTGAATATAATTTGTGCACGTATCATGTGCTGGTACAACACATACCTTGCAATTTCCTTGTATATGTACATATACTTTGTTACCCAGAGTCACATTCCATCACATTTAGAAGCCTACATAGAACTGGAGAAAATCCTCAGAACTGGGAATTTACAAGTACTGTTGCAGAAGAGTGTTATATTCATTGCCGAGGTCTTTGTCAGGTGTAGCAATGGAGTTTGTAGGAAGCATCTTTGGTGGAGATCGGAGAAATGGGCACCCTTGTTCAGAGTCTGGGTTCTAGAGGAGCCTGGGTGAGATCCTTCACTTTTCCCACTATTGTTTGTCACTGTTTAGATCAGGGATTCTCAACCATGGGTCTCCAGATGTTATTGGACTTCAACTCCCATAATCCCCAGCCCCAATGGCCTTTGTTCGGAGATTATGGGAGTTAGAAGTCCAACAACATCTGGAGATGCAAGGTTGAGAATCCTTGGTTTAGATCATCTAAAATAAGAATATAAGACAGCCCTGCTGGATCAGGTCCAAGCCAATCTAGCTCAGTATCCTGTATCCCACAGTGGCCCACCAGATGCCTGTGAGAAGCCCACAGGCAAGGGATGAGGACATGCCCTCTCTCCTGCTGTTCCGCCCTGCAACTGGTATTTAGAGGCATCCTACCTCTGAGGCTGGAGGTGGCCCACAGCCACCAGACTAGTAGTCATTGATAGACCTGTCCCCCTTGAATTAGTCTAAGCCCCTTTTAAAGCCATCCAAGCTAGTGGCCATCATCACATCCTGTGGCATTCAATGACTGAAATTTATGAACTGCGCAAATGTTCTTTTGGAATTGCTCGCTTTTGCTTGGAACTACACTTTGGGTGTCTGGTAGTACACTTTAAAAAGCCCTGCACACTCTAATGTTTAAGCACAACCAAGGTTTTTGATTGGGAGGAGGCTAGCCACAGCTCTTCAAGTGAAGAGCTTACTTACTTAAGTGTTTAATAGACAGGCAGCCTAATCCTGAAAAACTGCTTTAGTGGGAGACGTGCCAGCAGTTAGTGCCACTGCTGCAGGGCATCAATGCCTCATTGGTCTTCAACACAAGGATGCACCAGTCTCAAGGGGCAGCAGACCTTCTCCAACAGCCATTCATATGGTGCACCAGAGCCCAGGTGTGAACCCAGAAAAATGACTCTGACTGCATTAATTCAGTGAGAAGGATCAGGTGTCAGTGCCATAGATAGGAGAACATCCTGCCCACTGGCATTGGATCCACGGCATCCAACTCTATGCACAGCTGTCATTAAAGAGCAGAGCAAGCCTTTGGCTTAACTCCCTAGTCCCCATTCAACTAAATAGATGGAACTGTACTTAAGCATAAACTATTAGAATTGAAAGGGACCGTGGAGATATTTTAATTCAACTCCCTGCTACAACAGCATCCTAACAATTGGCCATTCAGCAATGAAAAGTAGTGTGTGAGGCACTGCATGAGGCAGGCTGTTCCACTGTCTAACAGCTCCTACCGTTAGGAAATTTTTCCTAATGTCTAGACTCTAGCCTATACAGTGGTACATATGCTAGTAACCTCCAGACTTGACTACTGAAATGCACTCTATATAGGGCTGCCTTTGTACGTCGTTTGTCTGCAGCTTCCACTGGCTCATCTGGTGGCTACTCGGGGATGGGCCGTCTCTGTTGCTGCCCCGAGGATTTGGAATGCGCTCCCTGCTGAAATAAGAGCGTCCCCATCTCTGACAACTTTTTAAAAGGCAGGTAAGACACATTTGTTCACCCAGGCTTTTAATTGGATTTACAGTATTTAAACAGTTTGTAAGTAACAGTTGCTTTGTGTTAAATTTTAAATTCTTTTTTTGTTTTAATCTTTTAATTTTGTATTGTTTTATTGTAAACCGCCCAGAGACATATGTTTTGGGCAGCATATAAATATGTTAAACAAACAAACAAACATACAGGAGGTCCTCATTATTTGCGGTGGTTCCGTTCTCACCTATAATCACGAATACAGATACTGTGAATAATGAAAATTCTATGGGAATCTGGGGGTAGGTTCCTGCACATTTTGTGTGTGTGTGTGTGCCCAAAATCACCAAAAAGGGGGGGGGAGCAGAAATAAAGGAAGTACCGCACAGTACCTTATTTTCCAGTGCGCCAGCAAAGCCCTCCTAACCCCCAAATCAGCTGGTTTTTGGCCAGTTTCTGCAGGCTTTATTGTTGTTGTAAACATGAGCCACAAAATGGCTTCACACTGCCTCCAGACTGGAAATGCCTCCGGAAGTCACGTTTGGTGGCCTGGGAATCACTGATAGGCTAAGATTGCCTGTTTTTAGTACCGCAGATAATGAAAGTGGGTCTCTAGGACCCATCCATGGATATGAGGGACCCCGGTTGCTGAAACCACGGATAACAAGGGCCACCTGTAATCTGCTTCTTTGTGATTTTAACCCACTGGCTCTAGTCCTGCCCTCAGAAGCAACCGAGAACAAGTCTGTTCCTTCTTCTATGTGAGAGAGCACTTGAGACATTTGAAGATGGCTATCAAATCCCCCCCAACCCTGAGCCATCTCTTCTCTAGGCTAAACAGACCCAGCTTCTTCAGCCATTCCTCATGAGTCTTGGTTTCCAGACCTTTCACCATCTTTGTTGCCCTCCTCTGAACCCCTTCCAAATTTGTCAACATCTTACTTAAAATGTGGGACCCAGAACTGGACACCAGTATTCCAGCATCTGCAGATGTTGGCCTGCAACTCCCATAATCCCTGGCTATTGGCCACGGTGGCTGGGGATCATGGAAGTTGTAGTCCAGAAACAGCTGGGGGGGGCTAAGTTGAGCAGGCCTGGTGTAGGCACAGTAAGACTGACCAACAGGCTGACTCAGTATAAAGCAGCTTGGAACATAAGAACAGCCCTGGTTTATCAGGCCCAAGGGCTATCAAGTCTAGCATCCTGTTTCTTATATCCCGCTCTTCCTCCAAGAGCCCAGAGTACATGGTTGTTTTTATCCTCACAACAATGCTGTGAGGTAGGTTAGGCTGAGAGCTATATGACTAGCCCAGAATCACCCAGTGAGTTTCATGGCTGAATGGGGATTCGAACTCAGGTCTTCATGGTTCTAGTCCAACACTCTAACCACTATGCTATGCTGGTTTCTGGGATGCCTCTGGGAAGCCCACAGGCAAGAGGTGAGGACATGCCCTCTCTCCTGCTGTTGCTCCCCTGCAAGTGGCATTGAGAGACATCTTGGAGGTGGCCTATAGCCCTCAGACCCAAAGTCATCGATAGACCTGTCCTCCATGTATTTGTCCAAGGCCCTTTTAAAGCCATCCAAGCTAGAATTCCATAGATCAATTATGTTCTGTGTGAAAATGTAGTTCCTTTTGTTGGTCCTAAATTTTCCAGCCTTCAGATAAGAACATGCAACTGAACTTCATAAGTCCATGCAACTGAACTGAGAAAATAATGCCAGGGGAGACCATTCTTTCCTCATCAGAGCCATTTCCAACAAATCCACATGGCTTGCAATATTGGGAGGAATACAACAGAAGGCCAGAAAGGATTATCCAACATTTAACAAGGATTATTTATTGACTTTTTAAATGTGCTGCTCCACAAAGTGTAATGCATGAGCAGTATGGAAGGAAGGAAGGAACATAGGAAGCTGCTATATACCAAGTCAGACCTTTGGTTAGGGTTAGGGTTACACAGACTGGCAGCGGCTTCTCCAAGGTTGCAGGCAGGAATTTCTCTCAGCCCTATCTTGGAGATGCCAGAGAGGGAACTTGAAACCTAGATGCTCTCCCCAGAGCAGCTCCATCTCTAAAAGGGAATATCTTACAGTGCTCACACATCAAGTCTCCCATTCAAATACAACCAGGGCAGACCCTGCTTAGCTAAAGGGACAAGTCATGCTTGCTACCACAAGACCAGCTCTCATCTCTCAAGACCAGCTCTCCTCTGGGAAGGAAGGAAGGAAGATCTTCCATTCTCTTATTTTCTAACACTAAAGCTCGAAGCATTGATTTAAAATACCCACCCAAGTATCACTATTAAAGGACCTCACAGTGGAAGCACAGAGTGGGAGGTTTAAAAAGTGTTTGTACATCTGAGGCAAGCAGACTTCCTACGAACAAACCACTTAATTTTCAGCCACATGTTTCTTTGATCTTCATCACTGATACTGTCTCTGAATATTTAAACCCCGTAAGAAATAGACAAATCACTGGTGCTTGAAATTCATGCTGTTGAGTGTCATATGAATTGCCACTAAATTTTGACAACCCACACAAAACAGATACACAACAGCAGCCTCTATTCCCTCTGCTACACAAATTAAAATTGCAATATTAAATCTGCTGTCTACTTGAAGGTCCTTAATCTACTTCTTGGTGCTTACAGTAATGAACCCTCTTCCCTTCTTCTGTGAGCAACTTGAGACAGAAACAGATCATGGTGATGATAATTCCAGCTGGTCTGAGCTGATCCCAAATAGAGCAACTATGGGCTTTCAGGCTTCCCTCCACCCTTCTCAACTCTCTACACGGACTAACCATTCTCTTCTAAGCCCAAACTCCTTGTCCTCTCAATAGGTATTAGGCATGATGACTAAATGGACATCTGTTGGGCCACTGAGTGAAACAGGATGCTGGACTAGATGGGCAAAGCTATAACACCTGGGACTATTTAGTTTAGAAAAAAGATGACTGCGGGGAGACATGATAGAGTTCTATAAAATCATGCAGGGAGTGGAGAGAGTGGACAGAGAGAAATTCTTCTCCCTCTCACATAACACTAGAACCAGGGGTCATCCCATGGAATTGATTGCCGGGAAATTTAGGACCAGCAAACGGAAGTACTTTTTCACACAACGCATAATCCACTTGTGGAATTCTCTGCAACAAGATGTGGTGACAGCCAACAACCTGGATGGTTTTAAGAGGGGCTTGGATAACTTCATGGAGGAGAGGTCTATCAACGGCTACTAGTCGGAGGGCCACCTCCAGCGTCAAAGGCAGGCTGCCTCTGAGTACCAGTTGCAGGGGAGCAACAGCAAGAGGGAGGGCATGCCCTCAACTCCTGCCTGTAGGCTTCCAGCGGCATCTGGTGGGCCACTGTGTGAAACAGGATGCTGGACTAGATGTATTTTGGGCCTGATCCAGCAGGGCTGTTCTTATGCCATGTTCTTAAGCCCTTCCATGTACAGAAGCAGTACACTGTTGATATAAGGTGCTGGAGAATAAATAGCAACATCCCTTCCCTCCCCCACCCTGCAAGCCGCTCATAATCTGTTAGCTTTCTTGCAAGCAGGGCCTCCTGCTAATAAGGCATGGTGAAGAAGCTGTCTCAGACAGGAGACTGGTGTAGGCGGCTGCAGGAGGTGTCCCACATGCATTCCACACCTGCCTCACCACTTCGTGAGCCAGGGACCTCATCACGATCGCACCCAGCAGCAGCCTGCCATAGTGGCTCCACCTCCCGCTTCTCCCATGCCTTGCCCTTTGAAAAGGCAGGCAGCAGGGTGAGCAGGAGGAAGAAGAGGAGCAGCAGCCGCCACCAGGTGAGGGGAGATGGTGGAGAGGTCAAGCTGGGAGAGGAGAGCTGGTCTTGTGGTAGCAAGCATGACTTGTCCCATTAGCTAAGCAGGGTCTGCCCTGGTTGCATATGAATGGGAGACCACGTGTGAGCATTGTAAGATATTCCCCTCAGGGGATGAAGCCGCTCTGGGAAGAGCAGAAGGTTTCAAGTTCCCTCCCTGGCAGCATCTCTGAGATAGGGCTGAGAAAGACTCCTGCCTGCAACCTTGGAGAAGCCGCTGCCAGTCTGTGAAGACAATACTGAGCTAGATAGACCAATGGTCTGACTCAGTATATGGCAGTTTCCTATGTTTCCTATGTCTGGTAGATGGTGTTTCTTTGCATACTATGAGTGGAGGTAGGACGTTCCAAAATGGGAAATCAGGGTAAGGAGAGATTGGGTGCGTTGGGGCAACAGGGATGGGGCGGGGGAATTTGGGACATGGCACATTCTGGACACCACAGGTGTGGAAGGCAGACACTTGCCATGCCACCAAAGATGCTGGGAGCTTTGGACTGTACCTGCCTGCAAGCAGGGGTGTAGGGGAATTGCTGGTGGCCCAGGGACAGGCTGCCACTGGCACATCCCCTCCACTGCCCAAGCACACTGTCCACACCCCCTAGGATGACATCAGATGTATCCTGATTGGGGGGGCACAGCACCAGGGAGGGGGGATGCATGGCCCCTCGCCCACCCCCAGCTGGCACTCTGTTCAGTGGCTGCCGAATGCTTTCTAGTATAAAAATATTTGTTGCTGTTGTTTCTCTCAATCCCTCAAAGCAAAGGAGGGAAAGCACTCAGCCGCCAGCAAACAAAGCACCAGCTGGGAATTGACAAGGGGCCGTGCCTCCTGCTCCCCGCCTGCAAGCCCTTCATTCACCACCTGCGTACCGCAAGGGGGCACCCTGTTGGCCCAGCACAGACCCTGGTGGCCCAGGGACAGTTGTCCCTCTCCCTTGTCCAATGGCGGTTATGCCACTGCTAGAAAGTGAGGGGATGCAGCAGTCCACGTGGGAACTCAGCAGCTTGGCTGCTCCTACCCCCTGAGCAGCAGGGTCTGGCACATGCTTGAGAGCACAGCCCAAGGGTGTAATCTGGAGCTTGAAGTCTTCTGCAAGGTCAGGACATCAGTCTGGGAACAGTTCCACTGGAGTTGATCCTTCCCCTCTTGTCCTCCCACTGCAGGGAGCTTGTCCAGCTTCTGCTGTTGGTTCGTGAAAAGCTACAGAGGCCTGCAGCTCCTGGACCAATCAGCCTGTCCTCCCCCACTCTCTCTGAAGCAATCTAGGCTCTTTTCCTTCACTACTTTGTTTTATGACCCTGCCTTGCTCCTCTGTAGCAAATGCATGCTACTGATGCTGGGAGGGTGGCATTTGCCGTACAAGATGAATAGCTTCAGCCAAAGTTCTTTCTACTAGGAAAAACAGGCTGCAATTCAAATAGCTCCTTGCTATGAAACGCAGCAGGACTTCTCTGGAATATAAGAACTGAGGAAGGGACTTGGCCACGCCACATTCTTCTCCCTTTTCTATTTCCACCTCTTTCTAATCTCTATTTCCCACCTTTCTTTTCTTAGCTCCGCTATTATGAAAGAGAGCCCTTTCCTCCACACTATGTTCATATGCAACACTGCCTATCCCATACTGGCAAACCAGGCAGCCAGCTGGAACAGTCCGGTTCAAAGACCCCGCTGGATCAAGTGTGCATGTCCAGGTTCTTGAACATTTTCCAGCTCATCCAGCTCCCTAAATGAATGAGACTGCAGTCCTTTAGACCCCCTTGAGACCATGCAAGATCTTCGATGTTCGCATGTAGTAAGTAGGGACAGTAGGGATTTGAAAATAAAGCTAGGGATGTGCTGAAATGTAATTCACCATCCGAATCCTGGAACCATCCCTTTAAAACCGAGGGCTTCTACATACAGCCCCTTTAACATGGAGGAGAGTGGGTCCATCCCTGCTCCTCTTCCACTCGATGCCATTGCTATACCCATAGCCTCCCCACCCTCCTGCCAGATATCAGCATGCATCAGCAGCACTCTCCCACAGATGCCTCCACACAGTGCTGGCACGCACATGCGGAGGCCACTTGTGTGGTCAGCATGACCCATGGTATATAAATGCCCATAATAATAAAATTAATAGGACAGAGGCCATGTATGTGGTGGTGCCACCCCGAGGCAGCAGAGGGAGACTGGCGCGAGCGCATGCTGATAGCTGCAAGGAGCATCGCAAGTACGGCAACGGGCAGCAAGCAAGCGGAGGAGGAGCAGGGATGGACCTGCTCTCCTCCGTTTTAAAGGGGCGGTGGAAGCCCTCAGTTTTAAAGGGATTGTGCCACGATTCGGAAGTCGAATTGCGTGTCGAGCACATCCCTAAATACAGCTAGCACTTACAGTCTGCAGCTATAGCCTTTCCATCACAGGCATCAAACTGCCCATCAGCCAGCCCTGTCTGGCAAGTTGGCTGATGGGTAGTTTGCTGCCTCTGAGACAAGACAACAATACCTGGGTCTTTTTACTTGAGAAAAAAGACGACTGCGGGGAGACATGATCGAGGTCTATAAAATCATGCATGGTGTGGAGAAAGTGGACAGCGAGGAATTCTTCTCCCTCTCGCATAACACTAGAACCAGGGGTCATCCCATAAAATTGACTGCCAGGAAATTTAGGACCAGAAAATGGTAAGTATTTTTTCACACAACGCATAATCAACTTGTGGAATTATCTGCCACAAAATTTGGTGACAGCCAACAATCTGGATGGCTTTAAGAGGGGTTTGGATAACTTCATGGAGGAGAGGTCTATCATCGGCTACTAGTCAGCGGGCTATAGGCCACCTCCAGCCTAAGAGGCAGAATGCCTCTGAATACCAGTTGCAGGGGAGTAACAGCAGGAGGGAGGGCATGCCCTCAACTCCTGCCTGTAGGCTTCCAGCGGCATCTGGTGGGCCACTGTGTGAAACAGGATGCTGGACTAGATGGGCTTCCTTGGGCCTGATCCAGCAGGGCTGTTCTTATGTTATGTTCTTATGTCTGTTTCTCCTATTTTCGTTCATTATTTCAGGTAGAATAAAACAGACATGGGCATGTATCCAAAAGTCGTCCAGTCCACCTGCCCTACCTTCAGGATTATTATTATTAGATGACATCCAGACTAACACTGCACTAGTGCAACGAACAAAGACGCACCCATGCAAGCAGGTTCACAGGGCTGAGCCGTTGCTCAAAGTTGCTCAGTCACTTGGATTTTTGGTCTGCTTGCACAAGCATTGTGCTAGTGCAGCAAGGACAGCTGTTTGCTTTGCACCATTCCCTGTAACGCATGTGGACTGAGGAAGAAGTTTCACAGTGTGCTGTAGACTGTGCTGGTGCACCAGCACAACACCAGCGTGGGTCACATGCTACAGATTTAGGAGAACTAGCAAGCGCAAGCGCCTTGCACACTCATGCAACATGTTTGCACTACTGCAACATTAGTCTAGATGCCAGCTATTTATTTATTTATTATGAGCATTCATCTACCATGTGTCATGCATCTCTCTCTTATCCAGTATCTCAGAACAACAGGTGAAAAATACACTGGCTTGCCGAAGGGTCAAACAAGATGTGGTGTGGGAAATCTGTGATCAGATCTCTCAACTTCTTTTCCACAAACCTACAGAGCTCCTCCCCTCCACAAACACGCACACAAAATATGGAACAGTTCATGAATCTGCATGTCATCTTTGAAGAGTCCTCGGTCAATAAAATAACGTAAAATAACGTAGAAAGGGTGTGGGTTGAGTGGAAGTTATCCCTTTTGGCCAGTCAGAGACCTACTGTTCACAAAGGAGGAAGAGGAGACACCACCATTTTGGAATGAGCCACTTCAGACTGTAAGTAGCCATTCCAAGAGGTTTGGCTGACGTTGTCATTATGCTATACATTCTGGTTCACATACAATTAGGGATGTGCAAACAGGTTCAACGTTGAACGGGATGTGCGGCTGCCTCCAAAATGGCTGCTGCGAGGGGGGAAAGGCCCAGAAAGGGCCTAAGAATGCCCAAACTGGGCAATTTTGGGCATGAGGAAGGCCAGTGCAGGGAGGGGAACCTTCGCTTATCCCCACCCCTGTGGCCCCAGAGAAGCCCCCCAGAGGGGCTAAGTTCTAAAAAAAAAATTTTTTTTAATTACTCGTGAACCCCCCAAACTGAACCAAACCTGGGGAGGGTTCAAAGGCGGGGGTTGGGGGAGTCAAACTGGCCTGGCCCTATTTAGGTCAAGTTCGGACAGAACCTGGCCAGCCAGTTTTGTGCATACCTCTACATACAATGCAACATGCACATGGAAAGTACACAGTGCAGCTGTGCTCTTGTGAAACCACAACTGTGCAACACATTTACACAAGAGCAATCCAGTTGGAACAATGAGATTATTCTTGTGTAAGCACATTTTTGCACAACTGTTGTACTGCACAAGAGCACAAGTATGCGGCTGCATGCTTCTACATCGCAGCCTGCACATTGTGTTGTACAGTATGTGGACCACTGTGTGATAGGGAGAAGGACACCCTACCTTTCTCATTTATACTCTGTTTTCTATGTGAGGGGAGAATTGTTTCCATTTAATTGGGAGAGAATTCAATCAAGGGATTCTCTCTTGTAATCTCAAGTGGTACAGCCCAGGAGCAGTTTTACAACCTCATCAACTGTTGGGGTGGAGCAGAACATGCATCAAGGGCAACATCTTAGAACCCACTTTCAGAAGCAGTTTTCAGTTTGTCCGTGGCAGTGGTCTGAAGTCCACAAGCTGGCTCTCTGTTTATTGCATCAAAAATGTTCTCTCACACACACACTGTCTTTGAAATGGCATTGTGAAGATCAAAGGGCTCTGAATTGTTTCTCCCCTTTTGTGCATTTTGATTCCAAGTAGAAAAAGACGTTCTCTAAGTACAATTATGCCCTCACTTCACACTTGAGAGGATTTTTATACACCTGTCAGTGTGAAATGGTATTAAAGTGCTCTCTTGGATTTATTTATTTTTAAATTTCTAAACACATCTTTGGGATGCTGAAGAATGCTGATAAATGCAACAAAGGGCTGAAATTACTATTCAAATAACTCTTTCAATGCTTTTTAGATTGAGAAAGGGTAAAAATTGGTCTATCTACTTACGTAGTTCATAAGACAAGACTGCTTACAAGCTTATTGGAGATCCACAATTCTCCAGGAGTTCCTTCCATCCTCAAAGACTCATTCGCAGATCCTCCACATCCTCCAACAACAGAAAACCCAGAAAATCATCTCCTAGGTTAATGCCCAATGTATAGTTTTAATAATATGGCCTTCTCCGCTGCTGCCCCGAGGCTTTGGAATGCGCTCCCTAGTGAAATAAGAGCCTCCCCATCTCTGTCAGCTTTAAAAAAGTCTTTAAAAACACATTTCTTCACCCAGGCTTTTAATTAATGTTGTTTTAATGGTTTTAATGCTATTGGTTTCAATTTTTTAAATTAAAAATGGTTTTAATTTTTAAAAATTTTTAAATTGTTGTAGTGTGTGTGTGTGTGTGTGTGTGTGTGTGTGTGTGTGTGTGTCCCCCCCGATTTTTGTCTTAACGAATGTTTTACTTTGTTTTTATTCTGTTGTAAACTGCTCAGAGACGTATGTTTTGGGCGGTACAGAAATGTTTTAAAATAAATAATAAATATTAAATATTAAATGCTGAATGCACAGCCCCAGAGAGCATGCCCATGAGTACAACCTGGCTCCTTGCCTCTTGCTTCTTCTGAAGGTATGAAGGAACAAGTAAATGGCTCTTGTGTCCCTATATCACAGCCCCAGCCTGGAGCAGCAGCATGGAGTTGGAACCCTCCATGCCTAGGCCTTGTCTTAGCCTCAGCTCCAAACTCTGACATCAGGCTGGAGCCTGAGCATGGCAGCTGGGAGATCCTGGAATCAGAGAACCCAGAACCTGCTCACTATGTCCAAGACCCCCAGTGACCCAGCCTCTTCAACACCAAGTACTTTGCACTCCCCAAGCCTACATACCAGCGCTGGCAATGGACTAGGAGGAACGTGACAGAGCAGAGAAGCACTGTGGCCAGAGGACTGCCCCTTTAAATCTCTCTGCGATCTAGGCAGCAAGGCAGAGCCTAGTAGGGTAGCCTGAGTCCAGAGCAGGACTGCACAACTTCAGCCTTCCAACTGTTTTTGGACGACAACATAAAAACAGCCCTGCTGGATCAGGCCCAAGCCTATCTAGTCTAGCATCTTGTTTCACATAGTGGCCCACCAGAGGCCTCTGGGAAGCCCACAAGCAAGAGCTGAAGGCATGCCTGCTGTCCTGCTGTTACTCCCCTGCGACTGGTATTGAGAGACATCTTGCAGCTGAAGCTGGAGGTGGCCTATAGCCACCAGACTAGAAGCCACTGACAGACTTGTCCTCCATGAATTTATCTAAACCCCTCTTAAAGCTATCCAGGCGATTCATGTGGCAGAGAATTCCATAGGATGATTATGTGCTATGTGAAAAAATACTTCCTTTTGTCTGTCCTAAATTTCTTGGCAAGCAGTTTCATGGGATGACCCCTGGTTCTAGAAAAACCGATTACCGAGAAATTTAGGACTGACAAAAGGAAGTACATTTTCACACAACACATAATCAACCTATGGAATTCCCTGCCACAAGATGTGGCAGCAGCCTGGATAGCTTTAAGAGGGGTTTAGATAAATTCATAGAGGACAGGTCTATCAATGGCTACTAGTCTGAGGGCTATCGGTCACCTCCAGTCTCAGAGGCAAGGTACCTTTAATTGCAGAGTATTTACTATAATTCCCATCATCCTCAGCCACAGTGGTCAATAATCAGGAATTATGGGAGCTTAAGTCCAACTTCTGCAGTAGGGCCAAAGTTATGCAGCCCTGGTCCATAGATATTTAGGACCACATTCCACCCCTAGCCCTTCATAGAGCAAGTTTATTTATTTATTTATTTATCACATTTTTATACCACCCCAAAAGCAAGATCTCTTCCAAGTTGCTCACTAGGAGCTATCCAGTGTGCTGAAATTGCTGTCCTGCAGGTTCCTGGTTGTGGTTATTACATTCTTCTCCCTTTGCTTTCCCAAACTAATCTGCATTTGGCAATTCGCATGCATACTCCTATTTAAACATAATACTTACTGTTTTCTGTTTATTTTGAAGCAACAACAAAAAAGAGGAAAAACTATGCACTTCATTGGTCAAGACTTTTTAACATTATATCCTTGCTGTGTCACATCTCATTAAAGTACATCTTGGCTTGACAGGATCTGAAGTAGTATAAATAAAAACCTTCCTCCTGGACCACAGCCTAATCTTCCATTAACTGCTGATCTGGATTACTTTGTGGAAGAGTGGCAAAAATAATAGCTGTCAAATAGACATTTTAGACTTTCTATAGTGAGAAAAATAGGGTAGACAAATTTAGAAGTTGTAGAACACCACAACTCAGGCTTACAGGTGAAACTCGGAAAATTAGAATATCGTGCAAAAGTCCATTAATTTCAGTAATGCAAATTAAAAGGTGAAACTGATATATGAGACAGACGCATTACATGCAAAGCGAGATAAGTCAAGCCTTAACTTGTTATAATTGTGATGATCATGGCGTACAGCTCATGAAAACCCCAAATCCACAATCTCAGAAAATTAGAATATTACATGGAACCAATAAGACAAGGATTGAAGAATAGAACAATATCAGACCTCTGAAAAGTATACAGTGTACTGTGCTTGACTGGCCAGCAAACTCGCCTGACCTGACCCCATAGAGAATCTATGGGGCATTGCCAAGAGAAGGATGAGAGACATGAGACCAAACAATGCAGAATTGCTGAAGGCCACTAATGAAGCATCCTGGTCTTCCATAATACCTCATCAGTGCCACAGGCTGATAGCATCCATGCCACGCTGCATTGAGGCAGTAATTGCTGCAAAAGGGGCCCAAACCAAGTACTGAATACATATGCATGCTTATACTTTATATCTCGCTTTGCATGTAATGCGTCTGTCTCATATATCAGTTTCGCCTTTTAATTTGCATTACTGAAATTAATGGACTTTTGCACGATATTCTAATTTTCCGAGTTTCACCTGTAGAAATTTCTCAAGTGGCACCTGGGGACTTCTAAGTTCTGACCTCTAATGAAGTGTCACCACTCCTAAATAGATATGGAAGTTTGGGAAATTAAATATAACTAGTTACTAAAATAAGACTTCTTTGAGAACAGAAGAAACATCCCTTAGCCCACTCTGTAGCAGTTGCACAAAACTAAAGAGCCTTGCTTCTTAAAATTAACTCTTGAAGCTTTAGACCTGGATGAAAAGAAGCTGGAACTGAGCACCAGCCCACCCACCCCACACACACACACACACACACACACACACACACACACACACACACACAGAGCCCAGAAAAAGAAATGAACATGAACCAAGACCCAAGTTAGAGCCAATGACTTCTGTCTTGGTTGCTAACTTCTGTTTTATCACCATGCTCAGTCACAGGCTCAGGCAATACTTGCACACCAGAGATATGAGGCAACATCTAATGGTTCTCTGAGGGAGGACAGGATGCCTCCTTGTCTTAAGGAGGCAGTCATTAGACCTCTTCTAAAGAAGCCTGCATTAGATCCCTTGGATTTGAGCAATTATAGGCCTGTTTCCAACCTCCCATGGCTGGGCAAGGAAATTGAGAGGGTAGTGGCCTCTCAGCTCCAGGCGGTCCTGGAGGAAACTGGTTATCTAGAACCATTTCAAACTGGTTTTCAGCCGGGCTATGGGGACTGCCTTGGTCGGCTTGATGGATAATCTCCAATTGGCAATTGACAGAGAAAGTGTGACTCTGTTGGTCTTTTTGGATCTCTTGGTGGCTTTCGATACTATTGACCATAGTATCCTTCTGGAACGTCTGAGGGTGTTGGGCGTGGGAGGCACTGTTTTACAGTGGTTCTGCTCCTACCTCTCGGATAGATTCCAGATGGTGTCGATTGGAGACTGTTGCTCTTCAAAATCTGAGCTTAAGTATGGTGTCCCTCAAGGCTCCGTACTTTCTCCAATGCTTTTTAACATCTACATGAAACCGCTGGGAGAGATCATCAGAGGATTTGGAGCTGGGTATGCTGATGACACCCAGATCTACTTCTCCATGTCAACTTCTTCAGGAGCTGGCATATCCTCCCTAAATGCCTGTCTGGAAGCAGTCATGGGCTGGATGAGGGAGAATAAACTGAAGCTGAATCCAGATAAGACGGAGGTACTTATTGTGAGGGGTCAGAACTTGAGACAATTTTGATTTGCCTGTTCTAGATGGGGTCACACTTCCCCAAAAGGAACAGGTTCGCAGTCTGAGAGTACTTCTAGATTCACACCTCTCCCTGATTTCTCAGGTTGAGGCGGTGGCCAGGGGTGCTTTCTATCAGCTCTGGCTGATACGCCAGCTGCGTCCGTTTCTCGAGATCAATGACCTCAAAACAGTGGTACATATGCTGGTAACCTCCAGACTTGACTTTTGTAATGCGCTCTATGTGGGGCTGCCTTTGTACGTAGTCCGGAAACTTCAGTTGGTTCAGAACGCGGCAGCCAGGTTGGTCTCTGGGTCATCTCGGAGAGACCATGTTACTCCTTTACTGATGGAGTTACACTGGCTGCCAATAGGTTTCCGGACAAAATACAAAGTGCTAGTTATAACTTACAAAGCCCTAAATGGCTTAGGCCCTGGGTATCTAAGAAAGGGTCTTCTTCGTTATGAACCCCACTGCCCATTGAGGTCATCTGAGGAGGCCCATCTGCAGTTACCGCCAACTCGTTTGGTGGCTACACAGAGACGGGCCTTTTCTGTCGCTGCCCCGAGATTGTGGAATGCGCTCCCTGCTGAGATACGATCCTCCCCATCTCTGGCAATTTTCAAAAAACACCTGAAAACCCTTCTTTTCACCCAAGCTTTCTCAGCTTCCTAAATTGTGGGGGTTTTAATTTCTGGTTTATTTTAAAATTCAAAACCCGATTTCGGGGTTTTTAATCACTGTAATTGTTTAATTGTTTTAAAATGTTTTTAAATTGTTAATTGTTATATATATATTTTAATTTGTTTTAGCTCTTTACTGTTTTAGTGGTGTGTTTTAATTGTAAACCTCCCTGAGCCATTTTGGAAGGGCGGTATACAAATCAAATCAATCAATAAATAGATAGATAAATAAACAAACATTTTACTGCAGGTCCATACTTTTCTTTGAAGAAAAAGAAAGAAAGAAAGAAAGAAAGAAAGAAAGAAAGAAAGAAAGAAAGAAAGAAAGAGTATGTACACACAAATGTTTCATTATTCAACTTATCTCACTGGCCAAAATATCCCAAATACTTTTTTTAAAAGATGTAAAGCTGCTCTGGGGAACATCATTGGGGAACATGTGTTGGTGTTGTCACAGGGACTAGCCAATAGGCACCTACCACAACTAACACTTATACAATAAAACAGCAAAAACAGAAAGCAGAAGGATGTTTTAAAAGCCAGATAAACAGAGCTCAGACAAACTGTTGAGTGTTGAGTACGTATAGTATGCAAACAAACAAGACACAATTTTAGATTTTCCAGAAAAAAATGTTTGTTTGTTTGTTTGTTTGTTTGTGTTTGTATGTGTAGCCTACCAGACTTTTGAAGTCTCTGGGCAGGTAGTAATACTGTATGTAAAACTAGCCAGTTAAAATGCAGTAAATGTTTAGATTATTTAATTTAACTGTCCAGGCAGTGTTCAGTCTCATTGATTTTACTGGGACAGATTTAAGCACATGCTTATCTTCTCCCACTGAAATCAGCAAGGCAGAGAAGTGCTTAATTTTGATAGACGTAAGTGCCCAAAAGAAATACATTTTGGAAGGTGGGGGGGATCTGTAACTGAAAGTAGGTCTTTCTGCAAGGAAGAATCTCTGAAGGCTGAGCAATGCATATGGAAGCCTGAGTATCTCTCTTTGCGAGACCTTTCGACCGGCATTGGCTTTTGTGGAAAATGGGTTAAGCTAATAGAGAGAGCAGAATTTTTAATATTTCTTGGGTCTTATTTACAACATTCTAACTGTCTAGTTCTACATATTATTACTTGTCCCAAGTCTGCAAAAGTCTGAAAGGCTGCAAATCAAATAAATACATTTTACTGAAAATCTAAACTGTCACCCTACTTATTTATTCTCATGTCATGCATACTTAACACTACTGGTTCATGCCTTTTTAATCACTGCGATATATCCCGAATCACTGGAGCCGAGTCACTTTTTCTCCTGAATTAAAAAGGGATGTACACTTCACTCTCGCTCTCAAAGAGGTTTAGCTTGAGAGTAAGAATTGTTTCATTTTAATCCTACCTTTCCTGCCAGAGCAGACTGGTGGCACACAGTCTTCCCTTCTTTGATCCTCACAGCAAACCTGTGAGGTAGACTGAAAGATAATAACTGGCCCAAGGTAACTCCAGTGAGCTTCACGGCTGAGCAAGAATTTGAAGCCAGATCTCCCCAGCCAGATCTCCCCAGATCTCCACACTCTACCCATGATACCACACTGGCTCTCACAAATTACCTGCTGACAGAGGAACCAAGGTGTGCTTCTGCAAAATTTTCTGTTCTGGACCTGCCTCTTGATTGGCATGCCAGAACAATGATTCAAGCAGAGGGGCAACTGGCAGCCTCCCCTGAAGATGGATAATTCTGCTGTGTGACAGCATCAGAAGTGATCAGTCACATCTGGGGCAGAATTACCGACTTCCAGTGAAAGCTTTCTGGAAGCAGGCAAGGGCAGAGCAGTAAATCATGCAGACATGCAGAGAGGCTCATAGAAGCCTTTAAGAATTTCATTTCAACACACTAGTAGTTCTTAGCCCACTAGTGTTCCCTTATTACACATAGTTTAGGGAGTACTGGATTACTGCAATGTGCTCTGTTAATACTGTAAACAGTTTTAAAGATCAGAAACTTCAGCAATTATAGTATGGGCCTTCCAGCAACCACATTTGATAACAGTCAAGTTCTAAGGCATTTCTACTATCTACCAATTGTCTCCTAGGCCCAATTCAAGGGGCAGGCTTTGACCTCCCTTTGCAGACTTTTATAGCCTAGGACCTAAATAGGAAGCTTCCTTATACCAACTCAGACCATAGGTCCATCTAGTTCAGTATTGTCTTCACAGACTGGCAGCAGCTTCTCCAAGGTTGCAGGCAGGAGTTTCTCTCCAAGGCTGAAGGCAGGAGTCTATCTCAGAATTAATACTGAGTCAGACCGTTGGTCTATCTAGCTCAGTATTGTCTACACAGACTGGCAGCACCTTCTCCAAGGTTGCAGGCAAGAGTCTCTCTCAGCCCTATCTTGGAGAAGCCAGAGGGGGAATTTGGAACCTTCTGCATGCAAACATGCAGGTGCTCTTCCCAGAGCAGCCCCACCCCCAAGGGGAATATATTACAGTGTTCTGGAAAACTGTACATGTAGTCTCCCATTCAAATGCAAACCAGGGTGGACCCTGCTTAGCAAAGAGGACAATACATGCTTGCTACACACAAGACCAGCCCTCCTCCTCTTCAACATATATTAGAGAGCGTTTCTCCCTATATCATCATCAAGGGCCCTGCTTGATGTCATTTTAACACAAGAGCTGGAAAATGCAGGAAGGAACAGGGCCTTTTCAGAACTGGCCATAGGAACATAGGAAGCTGCCATATACTGAGTCAGACCATTGGTCTATCTAGCTCAGTATTGTCTTCACAGACTGGCAGCGGCTCTCCGAGGTTGCAGGCAGGAGTCTCTCTCGGCTCTATCTTGGAGATGCTGCCAGGGAGGAAACTTGGAACCTTCTGCTCTTCCCAGAGCAGCTCCATCCCCTGAGGGGAATATTTTACAGTGCTCACACTTCTAGTCTCCCATTCATATGTAGCCAGGGTGGACCCTGCTTAGCTATAAGGGGACAAGTCATGCTTGCTACCACAAGGCCAGCTCTCCTCTCTGGTCCCTGGGTTGTAGAATGGTCTCCCAGTCACTGATTGTCCTGGCATTTAGACAATTGTGAAATGCCCACTTGTGGGCTTGTGTGCCTCCCAGAAGAATTTAACTGACCACTATGGAAAGCAGGATGCTGAGGGAGATAGACCATTGGTCTGATCCAGTCAACCGCTCCATATGTTCTTGAGTTCACTTATTCATCAAAGTTGGGGGATGGACCAGCCCTACCATGCAGGGAGAATTGGGCTTCTTCAGGTAAGAGACTGTGGGCAGTTTTTAGTGGCCTACTCAGCTCTTCGTCAAAGATGGCTTGCAGAGGAAAGAAGGTGATAATATCACCATGCTGGTTTTCCATTTCCATTCTCAATGGAAAGGAAGGCAAAGGGAAGGAAGGAAGGAAGGAAGGAAGGAAGGAAGGAAGGAAGGAAGGAAGGAAGGAAGGAGTGATTCTGATATTTATTGGTTTATCATATTCCTATGATAAAGAGGAGAGCTGGTCTTGTGGTAGCAAGCATGAGTTGTCCCTTTATTTATTCATTCATTCATTCATTCAATTTATATACTGCCCTTCCAAAAATGGCCCCAAAAGGCCATTAGCTAAGCAGGATCTGCCCTGGTTGCATACGAATGGGAGAGTGGATGTGAACACTGTAAGAACAACTAGGTTCCAAGCTCCCCCCAGCAGCATCTCCAAGATAGGATTGGGAGAGATTCCTGCCTGCAATCTTGGAGAAGCCGCTGCCAGTCTGTGTAGACAATACTGAGCTAGATGGACCAATGGTCCAACTCAGTATATGGCAGCTTCCTATGTTCCTATAATGCCCGTCATCAAGGCAGCTTACAACCACAAATTCACACAGAGGCCATTCTCACGAATAGCTAAGACTGGGCTAAGGTAGCCAAGCCCAGGTCCCTGCAGCACCTCGGCGGCAAACCCGTCTAGGGAGCCCATCTCTTAAATGAGGTTAAGGGAGCGAGCACTCCCTTGACCCCATGTGCCTGCCCATGTGTCAGTGCTGCCTGCTTTCAGCTAGCTCTGCAACACTGACGGGCGCCTGCACATCGCTGTAGATCCCCACACTGCACCGTGTTGTTTCCGGGAGCCAGGACAACAGGTCCCAGCCTCAGAGCATTCCATGCTGCACAGAGCAGGGCTGATTCTGCGGGAGTGTGGAGCGTGCTCCCACCAAGAAAACAAGGAAGCTATTCACATGATTGCTCAAAACTGGGCTGGGCTCCCTTAGCCTGGTTTCGGGCAATCGTGAGAACCACCAGGCTTACAGGCGAGCCCGGTGGCTCTCTGGCGGCTAGCCCGCCTAACTACCCCCACTCTAAAAGAGGTGAACAGAGCAATCGTGTGTCAGCCGCAGCTGTGGGGGGAGGGGAGGGAGGACCCCAAGAAGGCACCGTTCACTCGTGTGGTGCCTTCTTGGGGTTCGGGGGGCCGGGGGGCCACATGGCGACGCTCCTCTTCCCCCAAACCCTGGAGCACCCGACCCGGCCACCCAGCAATGAGTGACTGCCAGGCCGTGTGAATGGCCCCATAAACTGTTAAAAGTGATTTAAACGGTGAAAAGACATTTTAGAACATTTGCCAAAAGCTCTTTCCTTGTTTTCAAGGACTTCTTGTAGGCCACCAAAGATGTTAATCCTGATATCTCAACAGGGGTATGAGCGTGTTCCAAAGCTCAAGGGCTGCTACAAAGGCCTGACCCCTTTCATCAGCAAAGGAGCTCGCAGCAGCTGACCTCAGTAGACAGCGGGGACCATAAAGAAGCAGGCGTTCTCCTTGATAACCTGGGCCCAAGCCACTTAGCTTTAAAGCTAATTACCATCACTTTGTAGTTCACCTGGACACATATGGGCAGCGAGTGCAATGATTTTTAAAACAGCAGTAATATGGTCTCTCCCAGTTACCCCAGAGACCAACCTGGCTGCCAAACTGTGTGCTTAGTAATAAAAACTTTATAACAGAAATTATACCTGTAATTGAGGGGAAAGGTGGGGGGAAGGGGAAGGAAAATAGGAATCTGCCTTATACTGCGTCAGACCATTGGCCCATCTAGATCAGTATTGTCTACACGAACTGGCAGCAGCTCTCCAAGGTTCCAGGCAGGAGTCTCTCCCAACCCTACCTGGAGATGCTGCCAGGAAGTGAACCTTCTGCATGCAAGCAAATGCTCTACCACTGAATCATGACCTCAGGGGGAATATCTTACAGCAGACAATGAGGCTATTCTGACTGATCATCTGCAAGCGGGCTAAGAGAGCCTAGCCTGCTTTCTGGTGCTCGCCAGAACCACCGGGCTCGCAGTTCCAAGGGTGCTAGCCCGCCTAACTACCCCTCACCCTAAACACGGTTAAAGGAGTGAGCACTCTGTTAAACTTGTTTATTTGATCGTGTGGCAGCCACGGCGGACACACTGGGTGGGGGAGGGGGGACCCCAGGCCTCACAATGGCGCACCCTTTCCCCCGACCCCCTGAGCTCCTGATGGAGCTGCGGCGAGGCATGGGAGCACCCGACCGGAGCAGCCGCTTGTCTGGGCAGCCGATCCGGCCACCCAGCAACGAGCGACTGCTCATATGCAGGAGAGTGGACTAAGCCCACTCTCCCAACACAAACTCCGTCTGGTGTTTCACACCAATCGTGTGAAGCGCCTCAATGAGTTCATATGTCGCCACCCATCCAAATGCAAAGCTAGGCAGAGCCTACTTAGCAAAAGGGACAATTCATGCTCACTACCACAAGAACAGGCTGCTCTTCTTCCCAAGGGAGGAAAGGGGGGGGTGTCCTTTGGAGCTCAGCTTCAGACAGCAAAATGTCATCTGGTGGCACTGTTGGGGGGTGCATGAAACACTGCCGGTTATATTTTGGCCTGCTTTGAGAAGTGGTCACTTGGGAATGGCTTTTATTATTGCTACTGTAATCAGGTTGACATGATAACTCGTTTCCTCTCTTTCTGTGGTGGTTGTAATGCAGGATTCTTAACCCCCTTGCGCTCTTGGAATAGCTGGCTAAAGCATGTTTTAAATAAATAGCTATGTTCTAGTCCTCTCTCTGCTTGTTCCCTTTTTTCTTTATAGCAGTTTCTTTTCTCGGCATAGGCTCATGCTCTCTGATCCCTGCAGAGGTTGTAAAACCCCAGAAAAGTCTCTCTAATACAGTAGGGATGAGAAGTTTACCAGATTGCTTTTGAAGAGTCATGGCAAATTAAGCAGTGAAGCTAAATTACGGAAAACTTCAATTCGTTTATTTTTATGAGTAAGCAGAGAACTCCACTATGGACTTTGGTTGTGTTTTGTTTACATCTAGAAAGAAGCCTTTTGCAGAGGAGCAAACATAAATTAACTTTAGAGAAATACTTTGATACTAAGAATATTGAGTTTTACCTACCTGACACAGTAGTAAATAAGGCAAGGGTTAGTTCACAAAACCATTTTATCATGACAAGAATTGTGGAGCAGCAAAACCTCCATAAAATTGCCTTTGCCAAGATGATAACTAGTCTTGTGAATACTCTTGACATATATCAATGTCCAGCTTACTGTTTCCAACATAACCTCCCAAATGTGAGATGGTAAATTGTGATCTCAACACCAGTTGAAGCTATCAAGTACAAATTTGCAAATCTCCCAAGCAAAATTCCCTCTTGAAAGTTCTTTTTCTGGGTCACAGCCAGAGACTGCCAAAGAAATCCATCTTCCCCAACGATTTTTGGGAAGTCCAATTTGGACAATTATATAATACATTATTAAATAACAATAATAACAAATAGTGATAGCAGTGGTGAAGAAGCTTTATTTGTTAGCCATGCCATAACAAACTGTTCTCTGGGTGGCTCACAACACAACAGTTTAAAAAAAAAATCAAATAAAAATCTTGCATAAAACAAGACAAACAAATTACAAGATAAAATAGAAAATACAACACAAAACATTTCTAAAACTTTTTAAAATCAATTTTTAAAAGCTCCAGTGAACAGAACGTTCTTCACCTGGCATCTAAAAGAACAAAGTGACAATGCCAGGTGAGCCATACTATTTATACTTGCTTGCTACACTAACAGGCTTCAGATATTTCATACATGTGAGGGTTAGGGGTATTGCCTCATAGGCATTGTAGTCTGTGGCCGACACCCTGATTACTGAAGCATGCATTCAGCAAAGGAAGGGCATGTTCAGCAGCTGCATTCCAGACCAGACCAGAGCAGGCACTCCCATTGGGGAGCGGAGGGTGCGGGTCACCAATCTCCCCTTCCCTATATGAACCTGCCTGTTGCGAACATTTCAACTCTTGCACTAAAGTGTGCTATCTCCCTTACCATCATTTGACCTTTTTGACCAGCTGTCATGTGCTTCTGTCTGCTCTACTCCTGGTTCTACTCTGTAGATTCTCTGGTTCTACTATGCAGCATGCCAGGCGCATGTAGAACTGGGAAGCGTAGTTTTGCCGAGAACTACTAAATGTGTGTAGAGCTGCATCCAGAGGGGTGCAAAGGAGTTCTCCAGTTCAACTTTCAGTCTGAGCCAAAGAAGAATCTGGAGGTCTGAATGCTCACCTTGCGTTTAATGTGAATATTATAAGTCCCCAGGGCTCATATTTCTGAACCAAAAAGTAGAGTCTTGGTGGCATCCCTAGCATATCAATCAGGAGAACTTCGTGTTCTTTTTCAGTTTCCTGGCCAATTGCAAACATTTAACTTTGGGCACCTTGTTTCTGTCAGCTTTTGTTCTTTGCTTTGAATCCAACAGAATTTTTAATTCAACAGAACTGGAAAGGGAGACTTGCGGGGGGCTGGAATACATCCTCTTATTTTATGAGCAGGGCTAAAACATCACAGCTGTCTCAAGACTGCCGAAAGCAAGCTGAACACCTACCAGTTCTTGCAGCAATTCTCAAAATAGGTATTTTGCATCAATTCTCCAAAAAGACCATGAAATAAACTTGAAGCATCATTATTTTGCAACAGAAATCATCTTATACATTCAATACAAATTGAATGTATAATTTTTCAATTTTTCAATTTTTCTGAAAAGCTTCACTAATTCTCCCTTATGCCTGGAACTCCCCAAAATTGGAATTGCCAAAACTAGAGGGTCCCCCTTTCCTTCTTTCAAGTGCCTGTTCAAAACCTGACTCTTCCCTGAAGGCTTTGGCTTAACCTCTTTGACCTCCTTCCTAACTGAAATGAATAGTCACAGCAAGCCTGGATTACTGTATGAAGCTCTACATAGGACTGCCTTTGAAAAGCACTTGAAAACCTGATACAATAAGGATGAGGGTGAACAACCGCCACAAATTCACCATCCCATTCACAAGATGGCAAATGTGGAAAGACATTTTGAAGAGCGGGGGGGGCATCAAAAATTTTGCAATTCAGAGTGGGGTTACTTATCATTGGTAACAGGTCTGCCCTTAAAAGTATTCAAGGATATCGTGAAAAAATATGCATTTTATAGCATTTATTGTTCGTATCTACTATAGGGATGATATCAGCACACTTAAAACAATCACCTGCATGCATGCTTTTTTCATGCCCACCTAGGAAACTGGCCCATATCATGGTTGCAATTATTGTCATTCTGTATAAAACTATGGAGCTGCCAAGAAATATACTTGTATGTGATCTGAAATGGGCATTCCTACATGGTACCTTTAAGCGCAGCGAGAAATGACTTGACTAGCAAGCCAGAGGTTGCCAGTTCGAATCCCCAATGGTACGTTTCCCAGACTATGGGAAACACCTATATCGGGCACCAGCAATATAGGAAGATGCTGAAAGACATCATCTCTACTTCATGGGAGATGGCGATGGGAAACGCCTTCCGTATTCTACCAAAGAAAACCACAGGGTTCTGTGGTCGCCATGGGTTGAAACCGACTCGATGGCATACTTTGCCTTTATATCTAAGCAAGATGCAGTTGTTTATCCTGTATGCTCATATAACCACACAGAAGGCATGCCACAAGATGAAAAGCGAAGACAAGGTGAAAAACCATCTTTCCCACCATCTGATTGTTAACCTGACATCTGTTTGCAATGCATTTAATGCATACATTAATATATACATTATACAAATGGACCACTTGGGCCTATTCAAAGACTGATGACATCTAGGCTAACACTGCACTAGTGCAACGAAAAACAAAAGATGCACATGCACAAGAAGGTCGCATAGCTAAAAAGATGTGCAAAGTCTTCAGGGGCACTATATAAATGTTATATAACATTATATAAATGCTGATTATAACATTATATAAATGCAACATTGTATAAATGCTGATTATAAAATGGGTGCATTCAGAAGACCCACCAACAGACCAGTTTCCAGGGACTGCAGGCCCCCAGCAGGCATGTCATCCAAATCCGCCAACCTCTGGTTCCCGAGTCTTTCACATGACAGTCTCCATCCAACTTCACATATACGTTACAAAGCGGGATAGGGCCATAGCTCAGAGGTAGAGCATCTGCTTTGCATACAGGAGGTCCCAGGTTCAATCCCTGGCAGCATCTCCAGGTAGGGCTGGGAGAGACTCCTGCCTGAAAGCTAGGAGAAGCTGCTGCCAGTCTGTGTAGACAATGCTGAACTAGATGGATCAGTGAACTAAAGATTCCTAGGAACCTGGCTTTCTGTAGGCTTTCTGAAAGCACCCAATATTTTGCTCACTTGCTTTATTCCAGATCATAACAGTTCCCATTTTTTAAACTGATCTTTATCTTTACATCGTATTACTTCCTTTAATGAATAATGTGTGTGTGTGTGTGTGTGTGTGTGTGTTTTGCGGGGGGGGGGGTTGCCTCTAGAGTCCCTGACAAAGGCAGGTGCCAAATGCCTGGGACATTCAGGAATTTCCCCCAATAAATTCTACGACATTTGTTTATTTAACACATTTTATACCACTCCATAAATAAGTCCCTGGGTGGTTCACAATCTAAAAACACAAGAGTAATTAAAGCATTAACACAATTAAAACAATTTAAAATATAGATACAAACTCTAAAATTATTATCTTTTCAAAGTTTTGTGGTGGTTCTTGCTTTTGGTACTGCCCTCTTTTCCTTGCTCTCACTCAGGAAGTAAATTGCACGATTTCCATGGGACTAACTCACAGGTAAATGTACATATGATTGAATCTTTAAAGAAGATTAAAGCCTTTGTCTTGAACCCTTTGTCATGAGTGCCTTCTTTGTCATGAACCCTGTCGCCTTTTGAATAGGGGTGTGCATGTTTCATATGGTGTGTTTTGGTCCAAATTCAGACCAAATTCGGCCCGAACAGTGGATATGCAAACCAGTTCGGTCGAACTGATCAGCTGGGCTGGTCAGTTGGACGAACCAGCTCAAAGCGGTTCAAAGCAGTCCGTGATTAAACTGCTCAGTTCATGAAGGTCCGGTTCGCAATCAAACTAGTTCGCAATCAAACTAGCACATGCCGACTATTGAGATCATCTGGAAAGGTCTGGTTATGGCTGCCTCCAGCTCATTTGGTGGTGACCTGGGACCAGGCCCTTCTCTGTGGCTGCCCCGGGAATTTGGAATATGCTCCCTGTCAAAATAAGAGCATCTCCATTTCTGTTTGCTTTTAGGAAGACCCTCAAGACCTGTTCTGTCAAGCTTTTAACTGAAATTAATTTTAAACTGCTTAATTGTTTTTATCCCTTGGATTTTTTTTTACTTTTTTATTCTGTGAAATTGTTTTGTTTTTACTCTCTGTTTTATGTTTGTTGTTTTAAATTGTGTACATTGCCTAGAGATACACATATCAGGCATGACATGTAAATAAATGATAAACAAATAAATTAATAAAAATTTTAAAAACAAAGAAAGCAGCACCTGGAATCCTGGTTTTAACACAGCATGTGAAGATTAAACATAAACCACAATGGACATTCCTCACCACTCAGTTTGTCTTTGGAATTTATTGGCCAACAGACTTTGAAACAGAAATGGGTTTTAGCTTGGGGAAGGGGAGAATTCCAACATCAGCCACTTTCTACCATGTAGACCTATTTTATTTTATAGGGTGCATCTGGCACAAAGAAAAGAAATGCAACCCTCAGAGAGAGCAAGTTGTGCTGCCCAAAAAGAGCCACTGATCTATGTTGCATTTAAGAACAGAGAGACTGATTTAAAAAGTGATCGCTTTTGCAGTGTTATGGCAAAACAAAACAAAACATATACAGTCTTGAGGTTCATCCTTATAAGCATTTGAAATAAGTAAGACACTGTGAACTTCTACTTCGGATGCAATTTCACGAGACATGAGTCTGGACACATGTCTGAGGAATACTGCCATGCACATATCCCACTTTTTTTGTATCATGGAACTGAAGACAGTATACATGGGGTTCCCAGGTGGTCTCCCATCCAGACAATGACCAGACCAAGATCTGCTCAGCTTCAGCAAAACAGCTGTATGACGTGCCCTCAGACCATGCCATTGCTATACACTTAATGTGATATGATATTTAGCCCACAAGGTATCACCAGTCAAATGGCTTTATTATAGTTACTGTGGGTTTTTATGAATTGTTGTTATATTATGAATTGCACTGGTATGTGTCTGAAAGGACCAAAGCACAACTCTATAAACAGACATACATCTGTAATATAAAGCTGCTTGGGCCTCACTGACTGACTGACACGAAACTCCCAGACCAAACCACAGAAGATAAGAAATGTGCCATTTTCACAAGTAGGTTTCACACCTCGCCCAGACCACCAAAGAAATTCAATACCCCAGAAAAATGCATTACACTTCCAGAAACACCAAACAAAATCACAAAGACTACAGTCAAAGACACCCCCTGGAGGTCATCTTGCAAACTGCAAGCCCTTTACTATACATCTAGTCCAGACAGAGGTTCCCAACCTGTGGTCCTCCAGATGTTGATGAACTACAACTCCCATCACCCCAGCCACAATAAGCTGTAGCCGGAAATGATGAGAGTTGTGGTTCAGTGACATCTGGAGGAGAACAGGTTCGGAGCCCCTGATCTAGTTTATAATATAAAGCTGCTTTGGCCTCACTCACTCACTGACATGAAACTCCCAAACCAAATCACAGCAGAGTCATGCCATTTTTCAGGTGGGTTCCAGACCTTACCAAGACCATTTTAAAAAATCCAAAACACCGGGAAAATGTCATTAATGCCCCAGAAAATGCAGAAAAATGCTCCCATTGGAAAGCATGGGGAATGGGACCTCACAGAGATTGAAACACTCTAGAGTCACAGAGAGATTTGACACTGATATGCTTGCAAACTGCAAGCCTTCACTGACTCACTGACTCACTGACTCACATGAAATATGCCATTCTCACAGAGAGTTTCCAGAGTACCCCAAAAATCCCAAACCCCCAAAACATTCATTAATGCCCAGAAAATCCAGAAACACTCTCTTGTGGAAATGCATAGGGAATGAGACCTCATTGAGCTAGAAAAAGTCTAGAGTCACAGTGAGATAAGAAACTCATATGCTTGCATACTGCAAGCTCTTTTACTAGTAATATACACAATGCTTAACTAGATCACATTTTTACATTTGAGCATTTTCATTCATTTTTTCTATATAAATTGTTCTGAGAACCTTTTGTTGAGAAGCCACATGCATATCTTTAATAAAATATAAATAATCCATAGAATTGTTATGCACGTACGCATCAGTGGCCGACATCCTCACTAAATTCCTCAATAGTACTACTCAGGTGTTACTCTAAACAACCACTACATATCAATAGGACTTCCTCTACTAAATTGTGTCTAATTTCCATGAGCCAACCACCGTCCTATGTATGGAGCAGGGCCCAGACCAGTTTGTTGCCTCTGTTATAAGGCACAAGAGGGTTCCAGAAGGGGGCTGACACAGAAAGGATAAAACAAAATCCAACTTGGAAGAGTCATAATTTTGTGAAGCCAGAAGGGAGGCAAACAGAGTCATCTGCACAGCCTCTATAGTGCTGCCATGTATTAATCAGAGCAACACTATGAAAGTGCTACTCACACTTCTTCCATTTATCCTGCTAGCACTAAAGTATACAATAAAGTATACTTACACAAAGTATAAAAAGTATACGATGACAAGTAAATATAGCATAAAATTTACCCAGGCGTTGTCTGCTTGTCTCAGACTGAAACTAGACCATACGGCAAGCCCATGTCACTAGGAATCATGGCAAACCCACATCGTTGCTTCTTCTATTCCCTATGCCTTATAATCTCGCTCTCTCATGCTCTCTCTCTCTCTCTCTCTCTATATATATATATATATATATACCTGTATATATCTCCTGAGTGTGCCGTGGAATGTGCGTCCCAGCGGCCCAGCTGATTGGCTGGGTGGCGAGACGCCTGACTGGCTGGCACACCCAGGAGAATTGGACGGCCAGGCGGCAGCAAGGCCCGACCGCGGAGGCGGGCCCGGCCGTGGCACTCGGCCGGGCAGCCTGGGCCTGTGCCCACCTGGAGACAGGGACAGAAGGTGGGGGAGGGGGCCGGCCACCTCTCTGGCAAGCGGTGGCAGCGGGCCCGGCCGGCCACAGAAGCGGCACTTGGCCCGGCCGCAGGCCCGGCCGCGGAGGCAAGGTGGCCGCAGGCCAGGCCACGGAGGTGGCTCTCGGACAGCCATGGAAGGCTGGGGTGGGAGGGAACCGGGCAGCGGAACTTCCCTGTCCGCTGCCCAGGAGGAGAAACGGTGGCAGTGGGGCCCTTTTTGGCTGCCCGCCGCACCTAGTAAAGTAAAATAAAATGCAGGGGGAGGAGAGCATGGGGGAGAGGGAGGGCAAGAGAGCGTGGGGCACGGGGAAGGGCAAGAGTGTGGGGCAGAAGGGAGGGAGAGGAGGGGAGGGAGAGTGGGGCAGGAGGGAGGGGGGAACAGCCAGCCTCAAAGACTGCACAGATGCTCTGTGCAGGTTGGCTAGTATAAAATAAAACTGCAAGCTTCTCTGTCCCCACTTCACCATCTGCTGCTGTTTTGGAGGGGCAGGGAAACCCATCATAATGGCATCACATAAGCCATGATCTGTCTCTAGACATGCCTGGGGAGAGGGAGATAACAGGGGTGAGCCAAATTGAGGGGGCATATGTGTCCCCTGCAAAATGTACACCTCTCACCTCTCCCATTCTGATCATTTTCCAGCAAAATTGGATGGAAATGTTTGCCCATTTAGAGTGAGGGCAGGAAACAATGCCCTCACTCTGTTTTAGCTTTGGGAAATTAACACATAGCCAAACCTGACTGAATAGGTTTCCTTGCTCTATGATGAAGTCAGGAAGCCTATTCAGGGTCAGGACAATGTTTCCTGCCCTCAGACTAATTAGGCTTTCTGACACTGACATGCAGCCAACTCTGCATGATGACAGAATGTTTTTGTTATTATTATACACATTACCTACATGATCCCTGATTGGTTGGGAAGTTTGTGTGGGGTTTTGTTTTTTTTAAAAAAATGATACCAAAGCTGCAATTCATGGGAAACGACAGCCATAAACAGGTGAACAGTGGATAAAAAGGTAATCACAAGAGCTTTGGGGATTTTTCAGCCATTCCAACCATCACCTTTTGTCTTGAAATTTGTTGTAGCCCTGAACACTTTGCCCTGCAAATTTGACATAACCTAAGGGGCAATTAGAAGCAAGGTTCCAACTACAGTTAAGCCATTTTTAAACAAACAAACAAACAAACAAGTTTCTTTTTTCTGCATCCTTCTTATGGCTATTCGCCTTGCAGCCCCGGGAATTTTTATTCTAGTCTATAAAAGTACAGTAGTTCCAAAGCTATGCAATGTACTGCTGTTTCATTAAATTGTTAAATCACTGTAACTTACAAAAATGTGGCATTTCTTGCCAAGAAGCTGAAAACATGCAAGCTTGCAATTCAACCTCACGTAAAGGTTGCACAGTTAGTTCTTCAACCAGCAGCGCCAGACATAAACCACAGTGATGTTTGTAATGCACACTGACCGTCGTATAAGTAATATCCCCTGGCTTTAGTTCACATGTCTTGCCTTTGTGGGTCCACTCCTGATGAGTACATTGTGCTGGGGAGGGGAGCTGCTGCTATGCTCCTCTGCATACTTTTCAGCCACTGCAATGAATATTTCCAGCTAGCAGCTAAACTATACTTCAAATTACATCTTTGACAAGTAAAAGTTATATGAGAATCTGCATGTTCCCAGGAATTCCAGCCCACCTAAGAACAAGCAGATCCCTGACAGTGGAATGGCGAGGATCTGAAGAGCTACTCTACAGAGCCTGCGTAGTGTAGTGGTTAGGGGTGTGCACGAACCACGGTTTGAGCACCAGTTTGGCATGGGGAGGGGAGTGGGAGCTTTAAGAAAGAGGAGAGCAGGTCCTTACCTGGCTCTTCACCACCCCATGCAACTTCCTTCTGGGGCAGGGCTTGGCCCAAGTACCACCGTGCGGTGCCAGCATACACATGGTGCCTGCACATGCACGGATGCCGTGTGTGTGCTGGTGCCACGCAGTGGTTCTTGGACTGAGTGCCACCCCAGCAGGAAGCAGCAAGGACCTGCTCTCCTCCTCCTTAAAGCTCCCGCTCCTCGCTCCCCTCCCCATGCTGAACCAGTGCTTAAACTGCAGTTTGTGCACAGCCCTAGTAGTGGTTAGAGTTTGGCGTGTGCGTGAAGCGTTCGATTACAAACTGGTCTACCACAAGCCGGGCTGATTCAATGGTTCAACTGTGAACCGGACTGGCTTCCAGCAGAGGTCCATAGTGAAGTGAACCCGGTCCACAGCAAAGCAATTCGAGGGGCTATGCTTGTAAAGGGAAACCCAGTGAGGATTTCCCTTTGCAAGCAAAGGGGAATCCTGGCTTCAAAAAGCTTCTATGGGGTGGCCAGGGGGGCCTCCACACATCCATGGAAGTCATAAAAATGGCCTCCGTGCATTCATGGAGGCCAGGTCAGTTCAGGAACCATGGGCGAGTGGGTGGGCTGCGGGGGGGGGCAGGTGCCGGACTGGTAAGCACCTTACAGCTACCTTTAAAGGTGCCGTCTCACTGCCACCCTCCCCGCTGACTGCCCCTTAGAAGCATTTTGAAGCCAGGATCCCCCTTTGCTTGTAAAGGAGAATCCTCACCAGATTCCCCTTTACAGGGGCGTAGCAAGGTTGGAGTGGGCCCAGAGACAAGATTTTAAAATGCCCCCCCCAACTGAAGCTCAGCTCATGAAGTTCAGAAATTTTAAATGAGGCTGAATAGTGGCAACAAAAAGCAGAGGTGTGTGTGTGTGTGTGTCTATATCTATATCTCCTATGTGCCACAATAGAACCTTTTTAAAGGTTTTGTAAATTGTGGGCGATGCAAGTCATTTAATGGTAGTAGAGAAAGACATGCTGTTCTGGTAGCTCCAGGTCTTAACACTCTCAATTTCGGAGGATGAATACAACTGAAGGAAGCCCGGGCGGGTGTGTGGCTGGGGGAGTCATGTGACTTGCCTTGGGGGGGCCCCAAGACAACTGTCTCCCCATGCCCTATTATATTTACGCCCCTGCCCCTTTACAACCACAGCCCCTCATACTGACAAACTAGTTCAATCGAACAGAAAAGATCAGCCGGTTCAGCTTAACCGGTTCACGGACCAGTAGTTCAGTTAGAATTCGGTCCGAATTTGAACCAAACCGCTAAAATTGGTCTGTGCACACCCCTGGTTAGAGGTTAGACTAGCACCCGGGAAACCAGGGTTCAAATACCCACTCAGCCACAATGTTTATTGGGTGCTCTTTAGCCAGTCACTGTCTCTCCATCTTATCTGCCCCATGGGGTTCTTGTGACTGTAAAAGGGGAAGACTCAAAGCTATGTCCCAAGGCAGGGAAGCTGCAGAAGTTCAGCAGTTTGAGGGCCCAGTGCTGAACAGGAAAGGAGCTGCCCAAAGGTAGCAAGGATAAGAGCTGATCTATGGAGGCTGCTACACGAGCAGCTTCTGAGGCTTTATGTACATAGTCTGGCTGCCTCACCCACCTTGACATCCTAGGAGGGCCCTGAGCATCGTTAAGGTCAGGATTTTTCCTCCCAAGTACAGCTCCAAACTGAGCTCAGCATGCACAGTTTAGGCTCAGTTCTTGGGGACCTGGTAGTGATCATGGGGGATCCAGATGCGGTACATTGATGTGAATGTGCTTCTTTCATGGAAGTTTCAAGGAAGAAAGATCAGGAGGGATAGCTAGCAACTCAGGAGGCAATAAAATTCAAAATGACTATTGACAGAATTTAGAATGGAATTTCAAAATTTCCCATTGCTGGGATGGAAAACTGGATGGAAACTAACACAATAACATTCATCTGAGACCAATTCAAAGTTCTGTACTTAGCTTTAAAAATTTGAATGGACAAGTATAGGATGGGAGAAGGGGCATATCTGGACAACCATTTGCTGGGGATGTTCTTGCTCTGGGGCATCTGCACTGAGCAGAGGGTTAGACTAGATGGCCCACAAACCACTTACAATGCTATGATTCTAAGAACAGCACCTCTCAGTTTTTAAACTTATCAAGAACTGTCAAAAAAAAAAAAATCTTGGGAGCCAACAACAATAGATGTTTCTTTACATGGAAATGTTAAATTTTACATGAGATTCCAAGCCCTCTGTTTACAAGGTATTATTACAGATGTGAAAGATTAAAATGTTTTTACTTATGTACAGGAGGACCTCGTGACACGTGGATTCACTATCCACGGCTACGCGTATCCGTGGTCAGGTAATTGTTACCCGACCTCAGTATATGTGTGGAGGGAAAAGGAATCGCCTCACATATCAGCAGGTTGAAGGTGGCTGGAAATGACGCTGGAGGCCATTTCTGGCCGCCATTTTGAGTGCAGGAGGCATTTTATGGCTCATTTTCATTTTAGAAATGGCATTTCCCCCAGCAGTTTTTCATGGAACAATTGGGTCTTTCGGCCTTAGGATGGCATCACTGGACTATTGAAGTCCCATGGAGTATGGTAGAGCCTTTCATTTTGCCATTTGGAGGGCTTTTTTGGCATTTTTAGGGGGGCAGTGGGACTTTAGGTTCAGGCAGTGGGAACCTAACCTCTGCAATGACACAGACTTATTTGTGGTTTTGGTATCTGTGGTACTAGCTGGGAACGAAACCCCTGTGAATACCAAAGTCCTCCTGTAATACCTATTTTCAGGATTTTGGAATGACTGTCATTGTTTGGACACAAGGATAGCATTCTCCCTCCCACACTGGACCTGCTGGCCAATGTATACTAGCAGAAATTGTAATGCAATTCTCAGCCCCTGTAAGTGGATCAGACCCCTTCCTTTGTCTGAATGTTTGGTTTGTGGGGGATCAATTCCAGGAACTCAGCCATCCCCTAAAACATGTGGGGAAAGCCAGCCTCTGCAAGTAAATTACACAGATATGCCGACTGTGACTGATAGTAGTTCTTATTAGATCTATATTCATCTCCATGGGTCAATGTACTTCCTATTTTTCTACGAATTGCACATTACACCGAAAATAATCCAAGGTTATTACATAATAAAGCCTACACAGGGAATAGTCCAAGGTGTCATGATGAACATATTCATTGTGCAGAGAACTCCTTTAGAAGTATTTTCTAATCAAATGCTATCAACCCTTTGCAGGAAGAAGTCTGCAGACACAGCTCCCTCCTTTGGCAATTAATTTGGGTTGAGATTTCTCTGTTTCGCAGCAAGTTGAAATCAGGAAGTCGCAGGGAAAGCCAATCCTGCAGTGGCCTCCCCCACTGACTGTGTACGGCTACCCAGAATCAAAGGCCTTAATAGCAGGAACAATTCGCAGATGTGGAAAATTGGATTTGAAATTATAACCTGCAAATGCAGCCACTGCTTATATAACAGCAGGGCAGAAGGGGGCAGCTAGAAGAGTGAGAGAGGATGCTTGTAAATCCCCCCAAATAACCAATGTTGAGACCTGAACGTCGAATAAAAGTGATGAAAAGCATCACCCTCCCATTCCCACTCCCCTCATTCTTTCTTCTTTTTTCCTGCCTTCCAGTGCTGCTGTCAGCCAGCACCCAGCAGCACAGCCAGGACTATTTGTGGATTCACTTGGAGAATGTCACCACTAACTACGTGAAATGTTTGTTCTCTTCCTCTTCAGCTGTTCCTTGTACTTGTGACTAGTAGTAGTGTTCCCTTTAACAGGAATTCCCAGATGTTGTGGACTGCAGCTCCCATAATCCCCAGCCAAAGGCCATTGAAGCTAGGGATGCCGGGAGCTATAGTGTACAACATCTGGGAATCTCTGTTAGAGGGGACACTGACTACTAGTAGTAGAAAATTGCATTATTTGTTCCCATGCAAAAGGCGGTGGGAGGGGGCCTTCCTCCCAGCCAAGTGAATGTCCAGCTCAGCCTACATAATTCTGGCACTAACCTGAAAGGCACCCTCCTGATTTTGTCACCTTTCACAGAGGGTCAAATGGGGGGCTTTTCATAGTTTCATCAGTGGGGGTCTCTCCTCTGCTTGTAACCTTCAAACAGAGACTGGACAGCCTTATTAGGGATGCTCTAGCTCTTGATTCCCTGCATCAAGCAGGGCTAGGGCCAAATGGCTCAAAAGACCCCTCCAATTTTATGATTCTGTGAAAAGGCAAGGGGCAGTGTTCCCTGTAAGAGGGATTCCCAGATGTTGTTGACTGCAACTCCCACAATCCCCAGCCAAAGGCCACTGAAGCTGGAGATGCTGGGAGTTGTAGTCAACAACATCTGGGAATCCCACTTACAGGGAACACTGTTTATGGCCTTCAACAAGTTTCTGCACATGCACAGAAAGTGCTTTTAAAAGTAAGCCTATTTTCAGCCCAAGCTGTAGACACCAATTAGTACTCACAGGGAACTAACTAGATGCTCCCAAAAGAAAGCCTTTAAAGTGCCCAAATGATGCTCCAAATCATGTTCCCAAATCTTGGGCAAAAAGAAGATGTGCAGCCCCCCAGAATTTGTCTGATTAAATTCTAGGAACCCTTCTACCCTGATGAGCTGGCATGTACCAAGGTGTTTGTGTCAGCTATTAGGCCTGTGCAAAGATTCAGCCTTGCAGCGTCATAGCCAAATCATTTGCACCTCGCCCCTGGCCTGGCAGAGGCTTTCCCCAGCGACATCATGGAATCTGCATGGAGTGGCACACACAGAACAAAGGGAAACATGGAGCTTCCAAATATGGGGACTGTGCTTATGTACTGTACACCCCATGCATACATAACCTTCATATCGTTCCAGTTGCCACAATAAGAACCAAGGAGTACAACCTGTACTGAAAGCCGTACAACCCTGAAACAAACAGCAAACACACAAAAAACCCCACCAAAATGGTACCTGACAGTGAATGTTGCTCCTACCCAGCTGCACAAGCAACCAACTAAGCCATTACTTACCCAGGCGGAGTAAACAGGGGAAATCAATTAGGTTAGACTAATACAACTGCAGCAAAATTCCAAAGTGAACACTGCCTGTTACAGCATCAGAGGAACAATGAAAACAATCCTTGCTGATATCAACCATGCAAGGTAAGAGCGTGGAAGGCAAATATATTGTATTTTTTTAAATCTACTTTTGCAACTGATTTGCAACATACAAACATGATGGTGTTTTGTTTTTGTTTTTTAAGCAGTATGATCCAGCATACTAATGTTACTAGGCAGAATTCACCATTGCTATATAATTATACTATTAAAACCTGTGACGAAAACAGGACCTCATTCTGACCATTTGTATGCAAGGGATTTTTTGTGGCAGTCTTTTTAGTAATTACACGTGGAACAACAAAAGCTGTGAAGGGGAAACGCAGCTCGCTAAACCAGGGCAGAATTAGGTACTATATATACACAATAAGATTTATTCAAATAATAATCTAAAACATCAGAAACAGTAAAATAAAGTCAGTTAAAAAAAAACTTTCGCCTTGGTTTATCGGTGAGATTTTACATTATTTTACTGTTTCTGGTTTTTTTAACTATTATTTGAATAAATATTACTGTATATTTAGTACATAATTTTGTCCCAGTTCAGAGTGCTTCATTCATTGTACTGACCAAGCTGATTTTACTATTGGTTCTGTGAATGGAAACATCACAATATACCAAAAAGAAATTTCTATTCAGAAATGCAGACAATGCAAATACTGTAACCAAAAAGGGGGGGGGGCAAAATACTAACATCCACAGAAGAGTGAGCATTCAACAGTTTCTCAAACAGTCCGAAGCCTGATGTTTTTCTGACTCCATATTGTCTTACAGATGCTATCCTGAATCCTGAAGCTGCTGCCCTGCAGCCCAGTGATAAGCATGTTAATACAGAACTAATTCCCATTATACTCAATGTGGCTTAGTAATGTGTTTAAAACTGCAACCTATATCTGTTTCCCTTAATCTACTTGGTACATCTGTACTTGGGTTGTACTGTGGACTCTTTGCATAAGTGACAGTCAATTTAAATACTATGGCAGTCACATCTTGTTGACCTAAGCATCTCATTGGCAGAGGCCAACAGCAGGCGTGAAGCCAGCCAAGCAGCGGCCTGGGTCCAGCCCCAATTGGCAGCCCCCTCCAAATACGCCCATGCGTGTGACATCATGCACACAGGGGCATGGCTCGGGCTCCAAAGGAGCCCAGAGCGAACTCCCCCCTCCTATGCCTGGGCAGCCAAGAGCTGCCAGTTATTTCAGGCAGCAGAGTTCACACACAAAGTGACATCACACACACAGGAGGCATGATGTCACACGCAAAGGTGACGTGGCCTGGGCTGCTGAGAGCCCAAACGAGCTCTCAGCTCATCATTTCAGGCAGTGTCGACTGCCAGATAGGATGTTTTCCCCTTTCTCTCCCTCCAGAGAGGGAGAGGAAGGGGAAAACGTTCTATCCGGCAGTCGGCACTGCCTGAAATAACTGGCACAGAGTTTGCCCGGGCTCTTGGCAGCCCGGGTGTGGGAGGGGGGCATTCACTCTGAGCTCCTCTGTAAACTGAGCCACAGGGCTTTGGTGGCCTTTTCCATTGGCGGCCCGGGTTCTTTGAACCCATTCGCACAATGGTGGCTACGCCCACGGCCAACAGGAAGTTCCTAACCACAGAAGCACTCAATGTGGCTAACACAATAACCCTATTCACATGTTACGAGTGACAGCCACACTCGTGCTTACAACTCAGAAAGAGGCAGGACGTCCTTCCCCACTGCTGTCATTCACTGCCTCAAGCCAGCAGCTCATGGCTGCAGCTGCATTTGCCTGAAGGTCAGCTCTCCCATGAACCTTCTCCCATGAATGGCAACCTCGGATGATCCAGCCGCTGGGAGGAGAGCTGGTCTTGTGGTATCAAGCACAAATTGTCCCCTTTGATATGCAGGGTCCACCCTGATTTGCATCTGAATGGGAGACATTGGTGAGCACTGTAAGATATTCCCCTCAGGGGAGTGGGCTGCTCTGAAGAGCTTCTGCATGTTTGCATGCAGGAGGTTCCACGTTCCCTCCCTGGCATCTCCAAGACAGGGTTTGAGAGAGACTCCTGCCTGCAACCTTGGAGAAGCCATTGCCATCTGGGTAGACAATACTGAGCTAGATGGACCAGTGGTCTGACTCAGTAGAAGGCAGCTTCCTATGTTCCTAGGTTGCTGCTCACAGAAGCACCAGCCATCAGAATAACAGTGCTTCCCCCTTCAGACAAATGGAGCTGTAACTGTGAGCTGCCGGGTCAAGACGGTGAGTGACGTCCTCCCCACTTTCTGAGTTTTATGCCTGTGTGCCGCTGGCTAATAGGGCTAATGCTTAAAAAGCAAAGATGAGTTAATTCCATCAGCATCACCTCGCATGAATTCATGAAGGGAGTGAGTTGCTTTCCCCCAAATTAGAAATATCTCTGTTCCTCATGTGAGCCAGTAGATCGTAGCAAGCAAGGAAGAAACGCACCTCTTCCTTAGCTAAGAGGCCTTTTTCAAAGAGGTGTACCCATGAAATTGGGAGTGGGGATGGGAAAGAAAAAGAAATCCAGTCAGATCCTCTGACCTGGAGAGACCCTTGTGAGATGCTGACTCTACTCACCCTCCCCCCATCTTCCAAAGTACAGTTCTGCAAAACTAGTTCTGGACTCAAGCAATCAAGAATATCTCTGCGGCTTGTCTCCAATATTAGTTTGGAAAGACTGCACCGTGGAAGATGGGGAGAGGAAAGTCAGCCCCTTATGAGATCCTTCATGGTCCGTCCTCCCCGCCCCCACCCCTCCGCCCCACACACCACCATCCTTCCATTTTCCAAGGTGCTGCCTCTCAAAACTAGCCTTGCAGCCAAACAACAGAGAAAAAACACTAGATGAAATGACATGGGCAGAGGAATTGTACTGGAGGTAAAGGAGTATGGCAGCCACCAATGAAGCTACCAAAGAGGGTTCCATTGCAAAGCAAAATCCCCACAAGGGTTTCAGAGAGGCTCGCCTTGGCAATAGCTTGAATTGCTACCCAACACCCATGCTGATGATCACCATCTTTCCCCCCACCAGGGCTTTAGAGGTCAGGTATGGGCCTCTGATAGTCCTGGGCCCTTTGCTGATGCCCAGGTCGGCTGATCCTGCCCACAAGGGACATATATCACTGTATACATCACTGGAGAGCAAATACTGCCCACATGCCAGCCAGCACATGGATTTTAAAACCCTTTAAGAATTACATCAACTGTATGAATGCCTAAGCAGGTTAGTGGTGTTTGGCAGCTTAAACATGGCAGATGTCAGATTTAAATTGGCCCCAAGATGTTGCATGTTCATTATGCGACTGAACTGAAATGACTGAAAAGTCCCCAATTTAATTTACTTGAACTCACTTCCTGAAGACTCATTTCCTACACACCATGATTGTGGAAATAAATCAGACTATTTCAAAATATAACAAGCTATGCAATTTTGTTTTTATTTCCATATATGCATGCCTCGGATTTGAAATGTTGCATTTCAACATTTCAAGATGTCTTGTTGACAAAACAGGCAAAGCTCAAATGTCAGCCTCCATGTCTACATTTCTAATTTGGCCTGCATGTGACAACTGCAACATTTATTTATTTTAGGACTCATGTAGTCCAATCATATGCATGTTTACTCAGAGGGAAATCACACTGAATTCTCTGGTTTTTACTCACAGGTACGCGTGCACAGTATTAAACCTTTTAAACTGCAGAAATATATCAATTCAGGTGTGTAAAAACATGAAGAACCATGATAATAGAAAACGGCAACTGTCTGTTCCCTCCGCTCACCCATCAACAACTGAGCATATGTCAAATATTTTCCAACGTTGTCTCCAATCCCTCACTGACACACTAGCATTCCATGCACAGCAAAGTTCTGTACATTTCCCAAGAATTATACAGCACCACATCTGTGGCAAAAGTGTAAAAGCAAATCTTCAAAAGCAGCTCATACTGACCAGGCAGTAACTTTCTTTTGCTCCTTCTTTCAGAATATTATCAAACATTCCGGTCTATACCCCTGAGGCTGCTTCCAGAACACAGAGACTACCTTCATTCTCTCAAATCCTTGCAAAGGAAAGGAAAAAAACCTCTCAGACTTACGGCAGAGTGCTGAATGGGCATCCACCCAGGCGATTCGACAGAGCACTTGTGGGCAGGGCATCTGGAATGACTCTGCTGCAAATAAAATGTCAGTGTGTTAGATACTTTTTTCTGTGCACACATCGATGGAAAGATCACATCACCCACAGCTCAATGCATATAACTTGCAGTGACCCAAGTTTAATTCCTACTATCTCCAGTTCTGTATCTCAGGTAGGTTGTGGGCGGGGTGGGACTTGCCTGCGACCCGCCAATGTAGAATGGACTGAATTAGTTATACCATTGGATTGTCTCAGTAAATGCAACTTGTAATATGTTGTCTATGCCCGCCAAATAACCTTGTCTAATACTTTTTAGCATACAGCTGAAACTGCCTAATACTGAGCTGCATGTGACAATTGCCTAATACAGAGCTAGAATATTGGTCCATCTAGCCCAGTAGTATCTACTCAGACTGGCAACAACTTACCATGGTTTCAGGCAGAAGTCTTTTTCATCAACTGCCACCCACTTACCACTATCATATAACAGTCACACATAACACAGTTCCTTTTCCACCAGTGACTTCTTTACTAAGAGATAATACTTTCCAGCTGCAAATATCAGCCACAGCTACTTTTTAGGGTGTCTGTGAAATATATGAATTGCATGAGTTGACAAAGTTCCCCACCAAAGGCTCTTGCGTAAATTTAGCGGTCATGGGCAGGGCTGTCCTTAGAGAGCCCTGGCCAAGTGCAGGGCCTGGGGTAAATCAGGCCATGCGGGGCTGCTTTCCAGTTAATTCTAAAGGGGGTTAGAAGAGCGGGGCCCGGGGCAGTTGCCCGGCTTGCCATGCCATAAGGACAGCCCTAGTCAGGGGAGGAGAGCTGGTCTTGTGGTAGCAAGCATGACTTGCCCCTTAGCTAATCAGGGTCTGCCTTGGTTGAATATGAATGGGAGAATAGAAGTATGAGCACTGAGAGATTCCCCTCAGGATGGAGCCACTCTGGGAAGAGCAGAAGGTTTCAAGTTCCCTCCCTGGCTTCTCCAAGATAGGGCTGAGAGAGATTCCTGCCTGCAACCTTGGAGAAGGTGTCAGTCTGTGAAGACAATAGTGAGCTAGATGGACCAATGGTCTGACTCAGTATATGGCAGCTTCCTATGTTCCTATGATAGGGGGACAGGTCCATGTGTAGATTGATAACTGGTTGAAGGACAGGAAACAGAGTGTGGGAATAAATCGACTGTTTTCATAATGCAGGGAAGTAAGAAGTGAGGTCCCCCAGGGATCTGTACTGGGACCAGTGCTCTTTAACTTGTTCTAGATGTTGGGCTAAGCAGCAAAGGGGCCAGATTTGCAGATGACACTAAACTATTTAGGGTAGTGAAATCCAAAGCAGACTGTGAAAAGCTCTAAAAGGATCTCTCCAAACTGAGTGAGTGGGCGACAAAATGGCAAATGCAGTTCAGTGTAAGCAAGTGTAAAGTAATGCATATTGGGGCAAAAGACCCAACTTCACATCTACACTGATGGGATCTGAACCAAAATGATCAGGAGCCTGGAGCACCTTCCTTATGAGGCAAGGCTACAACATCTAGGCTTCTTCGGTTTGGAAAAGAGGCAATTGGAATTTGGAATTCTCTGCCACAAGAGTTGGTGATGGCCACTAGCTTGGATGGCTTTAAAAGAGAAAAAGTCATGGAGGACAGGTTTATCAATAGCTACTAGTCTAGAGGCCACCTCCAGCCTCAGAGGCAAAATGCCGCTAAATACCAGTTGCAGGGGAGCAACAGCAGAAGAGGGGACAAGCCCTCACCCCCTGTCTGTGGGCTTCTTGGAGGCATCTGGTGGGCCACTGTGTGACACAGGATGCTGGACCAGATAGGCCTTGGACCTGATCCAGCAGAGCTGTTCTTATTTTCTCATGATAACAACCTTTCCCCCCCAAAACTGGCTATGAGAAATACTAGGCCTGTACACCAGAAAAAAATAAAGTACTCAACATGATACAATTCCACATAAAAATGATCAGAATCAGAATTAGCAACTGTTTTACTAATTCCCTTTTTAAAATATTCCAACATAAATCCAACACAATAGAGCCCAATGTAAATCACATCAGAATTAATTCCAACAATTCAAATAATGCCTCTATCAGATCTGACAGCATGAATGGAATTATCCAACTGCACAGCCCTATAAAATTCTATAACAGTAGGGGAAAGCACATATGAGCCTACTTGATTTTTTAAATCTGCATCACAGGTTCTGCTCTCTGGCCTGCCACATGTTCAGATCTTGGGGAACTCTTTCCTGAGAAAATCTGCCTTGCCCCTCTTTGACCATTTTTAAAGAGAGCCTGAAGACATTTTCATTCTGAAAACCATGTGCTGGCTAATTTTATCCCATGATGATTCTTATAACTTTTATTATTTTATTGTATATTTACACTGTTTGATATTTTCCTTTGTACTATTGTATTTATAGGATTTGTGCTTTTAATTAGCTGCCTAATGAAAAAAAATATTTTTAAAGGAGGGATTAAATAATGTACTAAAATAAATAAAAAGTCATTTCCTCCCTCAGAGCTTTGTTAAATTGTGATAGCTCAGACAGGGACCCAAGAGAAAGAAGGTTTAATTTAATCCCTGGCTTCCTGCAGAGCTCCACTATCTGTAACTAGGAGGCCTTGGAGTAGTTTATTTTCCTTTCCATTTGATGTGATCAATTATATATGTCCAATTGAAATTAACCAAATCGAAGCCTGGTTCGGGTTTGCTGAATTTTAGAAGTGCAGAATAATTTGCTTTTAATAACTCTGTAAGCCTGCATTAAGTGGCAAGTGAGATGGGACATAACATCTCAAGGTGTAGTACGCATACTCCAAGCAAGCAGGGGTGCATTTAAGTAATTTTGTAGCCTGTACCTAAAGGCCTTTGGAGCCCCCCCCCTTTGGAGAGCCCCCCTACACACACACACACACACACACAGTGACAAACACAGTATTTTTAACACATGGGTTCTTGAAGGCACAAGCAGCAACTGCACTCACAATAATGTAAGAATATAAAACAGGTATATTTATGCCAATATGCAGTAGCAGAAACATCTCAACACGCAATTTAATATATTCCCATCCCACGTATTTCTTTCCCCACTCCCCCCCTCGGTCTCTAAAGCACTCGGCACAGGTCATAATCACACTTGCCTGCCCACAACAGTGCAGGCGATTGGCGACCACACCACCCAGGAAAGACTGAAGAGGATTTGGAGGGCCCCAGGGGATGTGGAGGACCTGGACTTTGGCCCCGAAGTCCAGGGCTAAGAGCACCACTGCAAGCAAGTGGACAGGACAAAAGGTGAGGGGAAAGAAGCCCAGCAAGGGGGATGGATAGAAGGTTACCTGCTTGCCTGCCTTTGTTGCTGGTTAGTGCCTAGAATTACTGTAGTCTCACTCTCTCATTTAGTCCGTGCTCTCTCTTGCTTTCCTCGTCTCTACAGGTATATCTTGCCTTTCCTTCAACAGTGCACCAACAATTTTGGTACACCATGTGATACACAACACTTCATAATTCCCAACAGTAATTTGGTGCCCCGCACTTTGCACAGCACTAGCTTCAGCCCTCCTAGCTTTGGCCAATATCACCTCTAGCCCAGGTAATACTTGAGTTGTGCACCCCTGGTGCGTATGGTGGCACTCCTATCCCCACTAGACAGGACATCTGTCATATCATGGGCCTACATATGCTGCCCTTATTCTACCATATGGCACATATTAGTACAAATGTAAAACTACTGGAAATAAACTAAGGTTCTTCTTAAATGTTTCAGGTCAGCGGATATATGCTACTTAAAAGGTCGAGATTGGGTATTCGTATTTTTGATAGACAGCAGTATTTTGGAATCCAACTTTTATGCTTAGTGAAAGGGCAATCAGTAATGGACTCCACATATTTTTAACTTTAAATTGGAAGCCTGGATTTATTGTAGACTAGAAAAATGCCTATCAGAGTTGGGGAGTTGGCAGGCTCTCCAACATTAGCTAATGGAAACAGGGACATCATGTAATTACCCAATTGTCATACCAAGGACTCATATCCAAATACCTTCATCATTACACATTGCTGAAGCCCATCTATTCCATCTGCTGAATTCATGAACAGTGCTATATCAATCAGTCAGCAGCATGTGAAATGACAATCTGGGATACAGGACACCTTGCCCATGAAGGTGCGTTGACATGTGCATTACAGGCAAGACTCATCAACTCACCCATTCAGAGATTTACTATCCACAGACCCTGGGGAAGAAACTAAATCTTGATGGCTGGCAGCTGTCGCAATTCACAATAACAACATTTCAAGAAGTAATTCCCAAAAGGCAAAAGTGGTGGGGAGCAAAATAGGAACAGCAAAGTACTGGAGAAAGGTTCCAAAAACTAGGACTGGCCCTGGTATATAAGGGCAGCTGGAGCACATGTGTAGGCAGCTAAGCATGCAGGAGCTGAAATTGCAGCTCTGACAGAGCTGGAGGCAGAGCTGAATGGCGTTCAGATCTACAGGACAGTCAACATGGAGGCAAGGCCAGCAGCAAGCCGGGTCTGAATCAAGAAATTTGTCTGAAGAGGAGCTGGAACAAGAGGATATATATTGTATTCAGGTAGGGTAAATTAACTGGGTGCACTGTCCACTTAAACACGACTCAGCCTCCATACTTCCCATGCCTACTTAGCGAGGCTATTCACAGAATGGAGGAAAACTGGGCTAAGGGAGCCCACCAAAGCAGACCTCCCATTAAATGAGGTTAATTTAATGCTCTCCCACAGACCCGCCTGAAGCTTTTCTCACTGATCGTGAATAGAGCTTTAGTTTCTTTCCTGCAGACTTTCCAGCAGGCCTGAGTTTAGTGCCCTGCCAAGGAGCTTTCTATAACTCTGAGGCTATTCTCACGAGCAGCAGGAACCGGGCTAAGGGAGACCCGCCCAGTTCCTGCTGCTAATGTGCAGCAATGGGAGTCATGTGGCTCATGGTGGCAGCACGGCAGCAAGCCCACTTACGAAGCCCACCACTTAACCTGGATTCCGGGCGCAAGAGAGCCTGAAAACCAGGTTAAACAATTGTGTGTCGCTGAGAGCATGGCTCCATGCCACAGTGATTCATGAGTAGCCTCCTGACTGGGAGCCTAAAACAAGCCTCCCAGCATTGTGGGGGTACTCCCCACAAGACGCCATGCACTCATGTGGTGCCTTATGGAAATTCTGGGGGGCAGGAGGCCCCAGAACCCCACCGCCCCAACTGGCTCCATGATGGAGCCGGTAATTGTCTAGGCGGCCAGTCTGGCTGCCCAAGGATCATCTGGCCGCCTGATCATCTGTGGGGAGAGCAGGTCAAACCTGCTCTCCTTGCTGACCCCATTTTGGCTCTACACATGGATAGTGCATGGAGCTTTTCTGCTGAATAAATTCATTTGTCCTCTTCAGATAAGGTGGCCATTCACACAATCAAAAACCGTGTTTTACCCAGGTTTGGGAGCTGTCTGCACTCCCAATTTTTGGTTGTGCGGAAGCAAAGAAGGAGGAAGACCTGGGTAGCTTTTCCTCCTACCTTGATCTCACACAACCAAAAATTGAGAGCACACACAGCTCCTACACCCAGCTAGAACACAGTTCTTGATTGTGTCAATGAACTGCTGATTATCAAGCAAAGCCCTATTGCACTTACCGCTTGGAAAGCAGGGAGGAAGTCCCGCCCTAGAGCTGTCACCTGCCCTGTTTGAATGAGAAAGCACCCTCATTATGATGGGCAGTGCTTCCGTGAGCCACAACCTGGATCACCCAAGGTTGTCGCTCATGGAAGCACGGGCCATCACAGTGAGGGTGCTTTCCCCTTCAGAAAAACAGCACCCTAACTCTGAGCAGCGACAAGAGGCAGGACTTCCTTACCACTTTCCATGCTGTAAGCGTAAGAGGGGCTTTGCTTAATAACGTCTGAAGAGGGCTACTGAGTTATTGACATCTGTGCAGAGCCTGAATGAGTAATCACAGTTCAACAGACAACATAGGAGGTCAGCAAACAACAAGCAGAAGGACAGTCTACCACTATCACTACATACAAAGGCCAGAATATGACTGTTGTCCATGCAAAGATGCAAACATGGCCTGGATATATTTGTAACTAGGTCAGGGCAGAAGGAACCAATGAGCAGATTAGGTAAACGCAGGGCATCTGGGAACTGGGAGAGGCATAGTGGCTGACATCCTGAGTAACAAAGTGCAATGGGAGAAGCATTGGTGTAGCACCAGTATTCCCAAAGAGTTCCAGGCTAATACTGTACTGGTGATACTGCACTGTGGGACTGAGGCAGGTCTCACAATCAACAAGACCTGCCTCCAGAGGGTTTGTGGGGAGAGCGGGCTAAGCCTGCTCTCCCCGCAGATGAGCAGCAAGCCCTGCCTGGGCAGCCGCTGCAGCCACCCACACAACTGCCGGCTCAGTCACAGAGCTGACGGGGGCTTGAGAGTTTGGGGACCGCGTGGCCCCTGGTAGTTCCAGCATGCCCTGCACGAGCGCACAGGGCATGCTGGAGAGACCCCCGAGCCAGGAGGCTGCTTTTCAGCCTCCCGGTTGGGGGTCTCCTCGTGAGTTGCCATGGCACAGAGCCGTGCCACAGCAACTCACAATCAGTTAACCCCGGTTAGCGGAGTGCTCGCTCTGCTAACCTGGGCTTAGCTAAGAGGAGGGCTGCTCAAGCGGGCTAGCCGCTTGTAAGACCGAGCTCATCTGCGAGCCCGGTGGTTTACGCAAGCAGCAAAAATCGGGCTAGGCTCTCCTAGCCTGATTTTTGTTGGTCGTGAGAATAGCGTGCGTGTTTGTGTGTGTGTGTGTGTGTGCGCGCGCGCACGCGCTGCTGGGGAAAGGGGATTTCAACTCCCTCCCTTTCCCTTGTAAATCCTCTGTGTCACCCAGAAATATGCCCCTGAAGTCTATGCAGCCTTCAGGGACTTATTTTTAGGTGGCAGAGAGCACTTTCTGGGGAAAGGGAGGTCACCAAAGCACTGGTTCTCTTCCTATTGCAGCAGTGCTTCATTAGTCAAAGTATCAGCCATTTCTGCCCCCTTTTCTTCTCTTTTGTATACTGCCCTGACTACTGGCCCTGTCCATCTTCAAATGGCTTCAAGGGGCACCAGCACACAGACAAAGAAGCTCTCAATTCAAATCCCAGTTGCACCTGACAATCTTCCCATTATAATGAGTGGGTGCTGGGGGCGGGGGGGGGGGCAGGCAGAGCATCAATGCATCACGGGCATCCTCCTTCCCTAAGAATAATTCCTCTAGGGTTGAGCACAAGAAGAATTTTATTATTTATTTAAAATATTTCTATACCGCCCAAAACTTGTGTCTCTGTCACACGTTTCATTTAAACCGAATATCCAGTGCATGCCTAGCATCATCTAAGAGACACACACATGCCTAACTAATATCAGAAAGAGAACAGCATACCCTCTTGCTGAACTGCAAGTGATTTAACTTTCACACTGTCTGCAGCATCAAGCCCAATGTGAGTACATTAAACTAGCAGCCCAGCACATTCAATAGCTCACTCATTTTCCTGTGAAAACTAGTGGCAGTGATAAATTCACTAGAAGCAGAAATTTGCAAACACTAGATCTGTTCCAGGAATGCTTTCATATTGCTGATTGCCGGTTTCTGCCTTTCATTTCTAACTCTCTAAAGCAGGTGGGGGGTGGGCTGGGTTTAAGCCCAAAGTAAGGACTATGCAATTAAACAAATGTTCCAAACATGCTGTTTTGGAAAAAGCTGGGCAGGTCATTCAGGGTATTACGTGGAAGAGATGTCAATTACTGAAAGGGCAGGGGTGAACACAGCTAGTGGATTATACAGCCAAGGCAGCATCGCGGAACCAGGTGGATTAAGAAGGAAACATTGTCGGAGAGTTGTTAACATCTGGGGTCTTTATCCTCCGATTCTTACTGGAAGCAAGTTTATGTATGGTGTTCAGCAGGAGCATAGGGAGGCTGGCAGCGGCTGCCATGACCCCCCTGGGCCTGCCCCCCACATCTGACATCAGACACGGGGGCGTGGTCTCCCTCAAACGGGGCTGCATGAAAAGGAGATCAGCCCTCTCTGCATTGGGCAGTGCAGGCCGGAGAGATTCTCCCTGCCTGGGAGAGCCATTCCGGCTGCGCTGACAATGCAGCGCGGGCCAATCTCTCTCCTAAATGGGGCCTCGTGGGAGGAGGCAATGGTCAACCCCTCCTGTATTCTACCAAAGACAACCAGAGGGCTCTGTGGTCAGCAGGAGTCAACACCGACTCAACGGCACACTTCACCTTTACCTTACAGAAAGTCAAGTTCAGACTGGTTTTCCGTGCTCTTGCTGCTGGCAGTTTGTTAGCCCTGCCTCTACTCCAGGGTGCTTTCAGATTACACCCTACAACCGCGGTAAAATGCTTCGTGTTGAAAATGATCGCTAGACTCTCAAACTCCTACTACAGGAAAATACAGCTATTTTTCTGCAATGGACTTGCAACATTATCGCCCTAAATCACAAAGATAAAATCCGAAGTAAGGCATCAGAAATGTGAATGGCACTTTGCTGTCAGCGCAGGGAGTGCGGTGTCACAACACAGGGAGCACAAAAGCACACCTAGCAGATCTGTAGTGACACTGTGGTAAGGGTTAATCTGGAAAGCATCCAGGACTGGAATACAAGTAACTAATGGATTAACCAAAAACACAACAATGTTCACTCTCTGTTCCTCCTGTCTTGATCTTTGCAAACACGGGAACACCAATTGCAAGAGTGCACGGCTCTCCTACGCTCCTTAGGTTTATGAGGACAGCTCTTCCATGTGTGATTACGTGCCCTCAAAACAAAGCACAGTAGCATAATAAAACCAGAGCCCTGTCAGGGAACTGTACATGGCCCTCTAATAAACATTTTACATTATCAGCACCTTTGTAGAGGCTGATTTAGTAATCAAGGTTCAACAAACCACACATCTCAAAGGGCGGGTTCACACATAATGCTTCTCTTCTGTTCTCTCATTCATTCATATACATACATATCTCGTTCTTCCTTGGAGGAGCTTAGAGTGGTGTACTTGGGTATGTTAATCAATCAATCAACCAACAATAATAATAAACTGTATTTGTTAGCCACCCCATAATAAATTATTTATCCTCACAACAACCCTGTGAGGTAGGCTAGGTTGAGAGATAAATTGGAAGGGCTTTCTCTGTTGCCGCCCCTTCACTTTCAAATTATCTTCACCCCCAGATTCAGTCTGTCTCCACCGTTTCAACCTTTAAGATCTTATTGAAGATGCTTCTTTTCCGCCAGGCGTTTGCCCTTTAAATATCTCTCTCTCTCTAAATTTTGTGGGGGGGGGGTTGTTTTTGTTTTTTTGCATTTTATATCCTGCTCTTCCTCCAAGGAGCCCAGTACATGGTTAATTTTCTCCTCACAACAACCTTGTGAAGTAGGTTAGGCTGAGAGAGAAGTGACTGGCCCAGAGTCACCTAGCAAGTCTCATGGCTGAATGGGGATTTGAACTCGGGTCTCCCCAGTCCTAGTCCAGCACTCTAACCACGACACAACACTGGCTCTTTGAAAATTTTAAATCTTGGATGCTGTTCTTGTCTGTACACTGCCCTGAGTCTGTGGATTGGGCAGTATATTAAATCTCTCAATAAAAATAAATAAATAAATAAATAAATAAATAAATAAATAAATGAGTGAGTGAGTGACTGACTGACTGACTGACTGACTGACTGGCCCAGAATGGCAAGTATGTACGGAAGGGCTAAGGGTTCCCGCTAGGCATGCATTCCTGCTGCTACAGCTGAAACCTGTTTTCAATACTCCTTGGCCATCTAGGGTAGCATTCAGAATGAGACAACTTATGAATAATACCCAGTTCCTGAATCTGGCCCTCTTCCAGAGTAGCCTGCAATCTCAGTGCTAGAGTGCAAGCCGTTGACTGGTGTCTTGATGCTCGGGAAAGCTCCTGGAGAAGTCACGGCACCTCCTGAGGTATTTAAATTGTATGCCCACTGGTGGATTCCCATGAGGCTTTTCCCCAAAAAAACTGATAACACCTGTGTGGTGCACCCAAACTGGAAACAAAGTACTATTTATCCAATACACCAAAATGGCAATAGGCAGGAGCCTTCTAATCAACATCCAATCAGCCTCCTGGATATATCATCCAAATTATACACTAAACACATTTTAAACAAGTTAGAGGATTGGGCAGATATGATGAAATTGTTTCACCCAGAACAGGCAGGCTTCCATAGCGGTCACAGCACAATAGATCAATGTATCATTCTGAAGGCCTTGATCCGGAAATGTGCTAACAGTAATTTTTAAACACACACACACACACCTTTATTTTGCATTTATTAACATTTTGTCAGTTTTTGACTCTATTGATAGATCTAGATTGTGGGGAAAGCATAAGAGGACTGACATTGGCAGACGGCTTCTCGGGTTACTGATTGAACTGCTCTCGAATGTCATGTCCAGGGCGAGAGTGGGCTAACAAGGATAACTATCTGATCCCATTTTATTAAACAGAGGAGTCAAGCAGGGCTGTCTGTTGGCTTCCTTTTTATTTAATGTTTATATCATTTATATAGTACAGGCCACACTGCTCGTGTGGAGAGCCTCTATGATTTCTTAGGAGAAATGAAGAAACAAGGCGAGGCACTTAATCTGCACAGAGCAGGTAGTTCACTGCACATACTTTGGCTCATTTCTGAGTCAAGGGACAGACCTGCACCACTCCCAGTAGGGAATCAAATAATGATGCTATTCATATGTGCATGCAAAACCAGGCTAAGGGAGCCCAGCCCAGTTTTGCACAGGCGTGTGAACCACCGAGAGCAGGCCAATCCCAGAGGCTACACAGCGGCAACCCCACCCATTTAGCCACCCTTTAAAATGAGGTTAAGAAAACTCGTGTTTTTTGCTTGTGTTATCAACAAAATACACATGGGGAAGGGAGGGGGATCCCCTTAATGCACCGCACACCCGCATGGTGCATCATTAGAGCTCCAGGGGGCGGGGCGGCACACGGCGGTGTGTCCCGGCACCCTGACCCTCGGAACTGCTGGGAGCAGACGCTGCTCGTCTGGGTGGGCGATCCACCCGCCCAGGGAAGGGGAGATGAACATCTACAGGGAGGGTAGGTTTAACCCACCTTCCCTGCAGCCAGCCCGTGAGCCCTTCTCACTGCCTGAATGAAATTTGTGTGAGGTTATTCACACAAGCAAAAAATGAGACTGTTCACACATGCAACCAAGAGCAGGCTAAGGCAGCCAAGCCCGATCTTGGCTGCACGTGTGAACGGCTGGGAGCCTTGCCCTTTCCACCAGCAGCACGGCAGCAAACATGTTTAGGGAGCCTGCCGCCTAGTTCGGGTTAACGGTGCGAGGGAGCCCTGACTCTGGGCTAAGTGCTCATGTGTCAGTGCCATGCGGTGCCAACACAGGAGCAGGCTTCCGGTCAGCAGTGGAGGATCCCCACAATGTAGCACACACTCATGTGGAGCATTATGGGACTTCCGTGGGGCAGGACAATGCACGCAAGCCCCCAAACTTCTGTACTGCTGGGGAAAGCCAGCGTCCATCTAGGCACACAATCTGCAATCAAGAACCCAAGGATCCTCTACGGGGGAGGTGAGTCTCAGCAGCCTTTGATGCCTCCCACCCAGTAGCCCTCTCAGTAGCTGTGCGTGCTCCCAATTTTTGGTTGTGTGGAAGCAAGGTAGGAGGGAAAGCTACCCAGGTTTTCCTCCTACCTTGCTCCCACACAATAGAGCTCTTCTCATGATCCGTGAGAAGAGCTCATGGGCGGTCTGCAGGGATGGAGGGTTTAACGTACTTTCCCTGCAGACAATCTCCTGTAAGTCCCTGGTGGGTGGATCGCCCGCCCAGACAGGAAGCAGCTCCTGCTGCAGCTCCCAGGGTCGAGGTGCCGGGACATGCCTCTGCATTTCGCTCCACTCCCACTGCGTGTTGCCCCGTGAGTGCATGGTGCCTTACTGGGATCCCCCCTCCCGAGTGTGCCAGCTGTGGCTGCAAGCAGCCAAAGCTAACACATGATTTTAAGCATGAGGTTAAGGGGGCGCTCGCTTCCTTAACGCCATTTAACTGGGAGGCTTCACTGGCAGGTTTGCCATCATGTAGCCACTAGGCTCAGGGTTGATCCCGGTGGTTCACATGAGCTACAAAACCGGACTGGGCTCCCTTAGCCTGGTTTTGCACGGGCATGTAAATAGCCTCGATCACTTCTGTCCAGGTTTTCCACTTACCTTGCTTCCACATAACTGAAAATTGGGAGCACACACCGCTCCCAAACCCAGGTAGATCACAAGATTGTGTGAATGACCTCAAGAAGTAAATTCTCAAGACAAAAGGTCATATATAAATGCAGTAAATAAATAAATGTATAAATTCCCCACACAAAGAAAACCAGCTTGTCAGGTAGAAGGCTAGTTTAGAAATCTCCCCCTTGATACCAAAGTTGCTTTGTGGATGGAATCATGTGAATCCCCATTTGCAGTCAAAATTAACAGCAAGTGGGCTAATTGCTTAGAGATCAAAATTAATGGGGGGGGCAATTTAGATTACAAAAACAGTAGCGAGGGAAAGGTTAAATATCCCCTTCTCCAGAATCACTGCCCTGATCAGATTCAGAGGCTATTCCCACAATCAGGTGAAATTGGGCTAGGGGATCCTAGCCCGATTTTGCCTGACCGTGAGAACCACCAAGCTCGCAGGCAAGCCCGGTGGCCTCCAGGCGGTAAACCTGCCAAACTACCTCTCCCCTTAAAAAGCCCAGTAGTACCCGCAGTCTGGCAAAATCAGGCTAGGCTCCCTTAACCCGATTTTGGCAGACCGTGAGAATAGCCTCCTTATGTAGTTAAAAAAAAATCAACAATGTTACTGGCTACCTGGGATTACATAATTTCACAGTAACCCCTTTGGTACTGCTTTGGCACAGAAAAGAGATGGACTATCCACAATTTGTGGGCTGTCCTATCTCTGGGAGGAGAGCTGGTCGACGGGAGCAGAGATGGACTTGTGATAGTTAGCATGGATTGTATCCTCTGCTAAGTAGGGTCTGCCCTGGTTTGCATTTGAATGGGACACTGAGGCTGTTCACATGTGCAGCCAAGAGCAGACTAAGGCAGCCAAGCCCGCTCTTGCCTGAGCATGTTAACCTGTGGCAGCCAAGCGGCTGCAGGTGGTGCCATGATTGCAAACCCGCCTGCAGGGCCCACCACTTAAACAGGGTTAAAGGTGGAACCGACTGCAGGGAAGGTTGGTTTGAGCCGCCTTCCCTGCTGCCAAGCCCTGCTCACGGATCGTGAGAAAGGGCTCACTACATGTGAGCACCGGAAGATATTCCCCTTAGGGCAAGGTTTCTCAACGTGTGGGTCCCCAGATGTTATTGGACTTCAACTCCCATAATCCCCAGCCCCAGTGGCCTTTGGCTGGGAATTATAGGAGTTGAAGTCCGATTACATCTGGGGACCCACACGTTGAGAATCCCTGCCTTAGGGGATGGTGCTGCTCTGGGAAGAGCACTGCCTGCTTGCATGCAGAAGGCTCCAAGTTCCCCTCCTGGCATCTCCAGATAGGGCTGGTAGAGACTCCTGCCTGTAACTTTGGAGACGCCGCTGCCTGTCTGAGTAGACAATACTGAGCAAGATGGACCAATGGTCTGACTCAGTATAAAGCAGTATAAAGTATAAAGCATCTTCCTATGTTCCAATTTGCTGGATTAAGGATTTCTGGCGATAACCCAGAAATCCCCCCATCTCTTTACAGCTACTGCTGAACTGGGGATAGAGCCGTTGCAGGGTCCCCTTCACCCCATACCTTCACCCCTGCCCGCTGGCCTTTTAGTCCACCCCCTCCCATACCTGCTGAAGAAAGCAAGACTTAATTCATTGTGCCACTCAGCAGGTGGGAAGAGAGGAGCACACAAAAGACACAGGGAAAGGGAGAAAGAGGTGGGAGAAGCCAGAGCTGCATCTCCCACATCAATGGCAGATTCCAAAGATCTGAGGGCTGTGACCCAGCAAACTGAATCGAAATAAGAGAGAAGTGTTCAATGTGGGGACAGATATGTTCTATATAGGGCTGCCTTTGTACATAATCTAAAAATGTAAGCTAGTGAAAAATGCAGCAGCCAGATTCAGCTCCAGGGTAACCTAAATATACCATGTTATGCAGGTTGTTAGACAGTTGCACTGACTGACAATATGTTTCCAGGTCACTTTCCAGATTAGCTGCTCAACAGCAGCAAAATGCTTCCATTCAGGCAAATTGCATTCAAAACTTAAATAGCAAAGTGCCCAGCAGGGGGAGCAGTCTTGTAAAAACTAACAACCCAAAAAACCAGCAACTTTTTAACGCTGGATATACGACGTCCTAGCTCTATATCGCAGCGATTAAATGCGAAACAAGGCATTGGAAATATGAACGGCACCCTGCTGTCAGCATAGGGACTGCGGTGTCACCACACAGGAAGTGTGGAAGCACACTTCAGAGATATGTCTTGACCTCGTTGCAGGGTGTAATCTGGAAAGTGCCCAGGCAGACTATAAAGGACTGGACATTACCTATCAAGTCTTAAACAGCTTAGGTCCGGGGTACTTTAGAGAGCACCTTCTGCATGATCCCCACCGCACATTAAGGTCATCAGGAGATGTCCATCTCCAGCTGCCATCGGTTTGTCTGGGGGTGATTTGGAATCAGATCTTCTCCACACCTGATCCTAGGCTGTGAATGTGCTCTCTGCAGAAATCCAAGATTTAACAACATCACTGGCCTTCAAGAGAGCCCTTAAGACCCTTTTTTATTGGGGGAGGAGGGGGTCTGGCCTTCCAGGGTTTTGAAATAATTAAATTTTTGTTGCTTCTATCCATTGGGGCAGTTCTCACAATGATTACTAGGGTAGGAGAAGGGTAGGAGAAGCCTCCTACCATAGTCCGGGCAGAGGGGTGGGTTGTGTGTCCTGATTGGCCATCATGAGTATTCTACAAGCCAAGGAAGAGGAGGGGGAAATGCTCATCTGCAAGCTGGGTATGGAGGCGGGTGGCAGCAGCAAGCCCTGAACTTTCAACCAGCTTCAGAGTGAGGGTGAAGGGAAAGCACTCCCTGCACTTCCTGCCTTGGTACCCAGCTCACAGACTATCATTTCCCCCACCTCCTCCTCCCTTGCTTGCAGGATTCTCACGATGGACAGCCAGGAACACACACAACTCCCAAACCAGGGCAGGAGACTCCTGCTACCCTAATGTTGATTGCGAGAACAGCCCTGTTGTAAACCATCCAGGATTCTTAGACAGGGCGGTATAAACATACAGTAAATCAAAATAAATCTTTATCCAGGACGGTATGAAATTCAAAAGACCACATCGCTCACAACAAAACCATGGCTGCATCCAGCCATGCTGCTTGGGTGACGTATGCGGAACCGGGCCTTCACCATGCATGCGGCAAGCACATAGCACTGCACCCATTAAATGCAGGGACAGACTCCTGAGTCTTCAATGCGCCGCTTTCTCATTTTCTGACTTGGAAGATGCAGCACACCAATGCTAAGCAGTATTAGAGTCCTAATGGGGTCTGACCGAGCAGTTAATTGCAGATTTTCTCCCTTAGTTTATGGCGCTTTCAATTGATTTTCTAAAACAAATCACCCTTTGTCTTTCAAAGCTAAAGCTGCTCCCCTAAAGACATCTCTCCAAGATCAACGAATGATAAGTTAATGGAATTTTATCGGAAATTTCATTCGCACTAAACAAGGTCAATGCTGGGAAGAAACGAGGTGCCACTTAGAAATGGAGATCAAAGTAATTCTATTCTTGCTGCTGCCATAGAGACCAATAGGAGGAGGGGAAATGAAGAGATTTAGCAGGCTTAATTTCTCCAGAAATTTAAAACTAACTGCAAGGGGGAAAGGGGCAATTACCATATTTTTAAGGAATAATAGAGAGAAGAAAAATGAGCTTTTGACAAGATACAATTATAACATTTTCCACATGCAATGCATATAGGTTTTCTCTGTGTACATTTCATGAGATTCCTTCCAACATTTTTTTCTGGGAAGACATCATGGGCTTCAGAAGCCTATACTCCTATTTGCCAGTCCCAAAACTAGCAAACTAGCAACAACAAACTGTTGAAGTAAGTAATACTTGATAAGTAAAAATTAGGAATTGGGCTTCAGCCAAGTCTATTTGCCTTGTTTTGGATTTATTGTATTCCAAAAGGCACTTCCCATTTTCACAATTTGTTGTGAATATATTTGTGTTATTTGATGCTGTTGTTTCTGATGCCATTTCCCTCCTCCTTTACCTTCACAGTCCTAAATAGATACCAAAACTATCTGGCTGACATCCAGACTAATGCATAACTTAGTCTTAATGTGCACCCACAAAAGTTGGCACAGCTTCACAAAATCCTGAAGTAGTGCTCTTGCACAATTTCACAATTATGCTTGTGCACAAATGTTCCTGGCAGCCTGCATGGACTGAGGAAGAGGTTTCCCAGAAGGAGGCACATCACAGGTCATGTGCCTTATTGCACAAGTTCAACAAGGTTTGTGCTAGTGCTAACTGGAACATCTGGAATGTCTAGACTAAAACACAAGATTCCAGCATAATGGAGTCAGCTAGCACAACACTCTTGCGCTTCTGAAACATGTTGGCACAAGTGCAGCATTAGTCTACATGTCAGGAACAGGAACATAGGATAGGGACAGAGGAAGCTGTCATATATCGAGACAGACCTTTGGTCTATCTAGCTCAGTATTGTCTACATAGACGGGCAGCGGCTTCTCCAGGGTTGCAGGCAGGAGTCTCTATAGCCCTATCTTAGCAATACCAGGGAGGGAACTTGGAACCTAGATACTTTTCCCAGAGCGGCTCCATCCCCTAAGTCAGGGTTTCTTAACCTTGGGCCCCCATATGTTGTTGGACTACAACTCCCAGAATCACCAGCCACAAAGACCATGTCTGGAGATTCTGGGAGTTATAGTCCAACAACATCTGGGGGGCCAAGGTTAAGAAACCCTGCCCTAAGGGGAATATCTTACAGTGCTCACATGTAGTCTCCCATTCAAACGCAACCAGGGTGGGCCCTGCTTAGATAAGGTGACAAATTATGCTTGCTACCACAAGACCAGCTCTCCTCCCTTCCTTTTTAGCCTCCATTTCGAGGTAGAAAGAAGATAAGGATGTGATATACGTTTATTGTTTATTTAAAACATGTATACCTCACCCCTCCAGCACACTGCGGCTCAGTGCAGCTGATTATAAAAGAGTAAAAACATAGCACCCACAATTGTAAGACCATAAAACATAACAAAACACCATAAAAGACAGAACTAATATGAATAATACACAGCAGGACAAAAAACCAGAGACCCAGTCACAGGAAGTTTTTTTAAAGCTCCTTTACAAACAAAAGGTTTTAAATTATTTTTGAAACTTGTCAAACTTCTAAAACTGAGAAAGCCCCTCTGTGAAGGCATTCCAAAGATGGGGTGGGGGTGGGGTGGGGGTGGCACTACTGAAAAGGCCCTGTTCCTCAACCCTACCAACTGAATCAGTCTCAGTGGCGGGGGCGAGAGAAGGGCTAGGTTTGATTATTTGAGTGCCCGGTCAGATTCCTATGGGTGAATGTGGTCCAATAGATAACCCAGTCCCAAGCCATGTAAGGCTTTTAAGGTCAATACCAGCACTGGCTTTCAGATAAGACAGCACTGAATATTCCCTAGTTTAGGCATTTGCTATGAAATTAGCATTTTTGATGCAGCAATTTACGAAAAGGTCAGGAAATTTAGGCCTGACAACAAAGAATTACTTTTCCATACAGCGCATAGTTAATCGGTGGAATTCTCTGCCACAAGATGTGGTGACAGCCACCAGCCTGGATGGCCTTAAGAGGGGCTTAGACAAATTCATGGAGGACAGGTCTATCAATTGCCACTAGTTTGGTGGCTATAGGCCACCTCCAGCCTCAGAGGCAAGATGCCTCTGAATACCAGTTGCAGGGGAGCAACAGCAAGAGAGAAGGCATGCCCTCACCTCTTGCCTGTGGCCTCTCCAGAGGCATCTGTTGGGATCCTGTGTGAAACAGGATGCTGGACTAGATAGGCCTTGTTCTTATGCTCAAAAACAAAATGACCTCACAGTGTACATAATTTCAATGTTGCTCACTTCAGTACCATTTTATTTTCCAGGCTGTTGGTTTTCTAGCCATTCTCCTCCTCCTTTGCTTTCACTGCCCTCGCCCACATTTTCCCTCATTGCCATTTAATCTGACTCTTGGATTATGTGATTTTGTTAATGATATTACACCACTCTACTGATGTGATGATGTCACAGGCACCAATGTACAAAATCATGGGTCTCACAACAGCCAATTGGGCTCAACCAAAGAGTGGGCAAACGAAGGTGAGTGTAGTGAGGGCAAAGAAGGAGAACAACATTAAGAAAAATATATTGGCCACACTTCTGTTGAACCATTTTACTGAAAGGAACCATACTGAAACAATGCAAATCGTTAGTGAAGGGGGTGCTAGTGAATAAACTGGCTAAATCAAAAATGTTAATTTTGAAGTAAATATCTAAATTGGGGAATAAAATATGGAATATTCAGTATTGCCTTATTTGAAATGTCACATTCTGATCTAAAATGTGACATTTCAGATAATATAACATTTTAGATATACCCAGAAACAGACGCTATGAAAAATATTAAAGTTTTAAAACCAATGAACTGAATTCTCCTGATTTTCCTCAGGGTGTATGTGCGCATACCTTTTAATGCAGAGCCAACCAATAATGAATTCATTCCCACAATAACTTCTGTACTAATTAGTTCAGTTCTGTGGTGTTTACATGCAACCATTCCTTCAAGAAAGAATTAGTCCCAGATTTCAACCACAAATTTGGCCTTGGAGAACTGACCTAATTGATCTTTACTATAGGTCCCTTTTGTACTGGCTTGAAGTTTGAGTGCAAACACTTTGGAGTGCATTTCATATTCCACTCCACCACTAATTTAAAACAATTTTAACACATATTTAGAATTGTTATGCATGGACTCACAAACAGAGCAATTCCAGTTCCATATCACGATTAAAGTGGAAAATAAACTCTAAAAACTAGGGCTGAGCTAAATGTTCCTTTGAAAACCTTTTCACTTAAAAGTTGAGCTTGAGGAGGGTGTTCATGAAACTGTTCCCACTCAGTTCTTTCATTGCTGCCATGTGCTTCAACAGCCAGGTTGCAGCAATCCCACTCCTGATTGCTAGAGGGTATAATTTCTTTCTCCTTCCCACAAGGCTCCAAATGGAGAGCAGGAAGCATTCCCCTCACTCTGATTTGGCTTATTGATGACACCACATCACCACAAAGCATCCTTACAAAGCCAACAGAGTGAAGACCATAGCTCAGTGGTAGAGCATCTGTTTTGCATGCAGAAGGTCCCAGGTTCAATCCCTGGCATCTCCAAGTAGGACTGATAAAGAATGAAATCTGAGAGAGCCTCTGCCAGTCAGTGTAGACAAAACTGAGTCCACAGATGGACCAATGGTCCAGCATAATCTAAGGCAAATTCCTGTTCCTAAAAACAGCACCTACCAGCAAACAGGAGCATGATCACCACCATTGGTCAGTCCGCCCCATACTTTATCCTGAACACATCCCTGCCCCCCAAAATCACCAAAATTACTACCAAGTTTCACTTCCTACAAACAGGGTAGTGAAGCTGGCATTGGCTCAGATTTAATAACTAGGAGCAAAATGAGACAAGAGATGCCCCAGCTCTACATAATTGATTGCTAATGGTACAAGTAAGAAAACACAGAACACCATAACATCAGGACATGGGAAAGTTCTGCTTGTACCACATGAACATAAGAACAGCCCTGCTTGAAAAGGCCCATCTAGTCCAGCATCTCATCTAGTCCAGCATCCTGTTTCACACAGTGGCCCACCAGATGCTGCTGGGAAGCCAACAAGCAGGAGATGAGGGCATGCCCTCTCTCCTGCTGTTACTCCCTTGCAACTGGTACTCAGAGGAATCCTGCCTTTGAGGCTGGAAGTGGCCTATAGCCCTCTGACAAGTAGCTGTTGATAGACCTCTCCTCCATGAAGTTATCCAAACCCCTCTTAACGCCATCCAGGTTGTTGGCTGTCACCACATCTTATGGCAGATAATTCCACAAGTTGATTTTGCATTGTGTGGAAAAGGACCTCAGTTTGTTAGTCCTAAATTTCCTGGCAATCAATTTTATGGGATGACCCCTGGTTCTAGTATTATGTGAGAGGGAGGAGAATTTCTCTCTATCCACTTTCTCCACTCCATGCCTGATTTTCTAGACCTCTATCATGTCTCCCCACAGTAGTCTTTTTTCTAAACTAAATAGCCCTGGTGTGGTAGCCTTGCCTCATAAGGAAGGTGCTCCAGGCCCCTGATCATCTTGGTTGCCCTCTTCTGCACCTTTTCTAGTTCTACAATGTCCTTTTTAAGATGAGGTGACTAGAATTGTACGCAGTACTCCAAAAGTGGCTACACCATAGTTTTGTATAAGGGCATTAGAATATTAGCAGTTTTATTTCCAACCCCCTTCCTAATGATCCCTAGCATGGAATTGGCCTTTTTCACAGCTGCCGCACACTGAATCGACACTTTCAACGAGCTGTCCACCATGACCCCAAGATCCCTCTCCTGGTCAGTCACTGACAGCTCAGATCCTATCAGCATATACTTGAAGTTGGGGTTTTTCATCCCAATGTGCATCACTTTACACCTGCCAACACTGAACCCCAACATGAGCCAGTTGGTGTGGAAAACAGGCCATGGCATTGCAGTACATGCAGCTTTCAGTATGCGTCCATGCTTCTATTGCCCTGACCCTCAGGCCTGCAGTGGCCAAATTTGCAATGGTATTTTAAAAGCTTTTAACACACAAAAGAGATGACTGTAAAATTGTACTGATGTTGTCAAAGGAATGGAAATGAAAAATGACAGGTATTTCTTTCAAAAATTACTCCATGGAGACAGTATAACAATGTGTTCACTGTGACCCTCAACCTACTCTAACCCTTTCCTCTGTCCAAAAATGACTGCAACTTAGCTCTGTTCATTTGGGGGTAGGGATAAAGAAGGGGTGAGAACACAGAGAAAGATGTAAGGGCAACAAAGCTATTTTTGCCTATTTCCCATCTCTAGGGGGTAAACATCCCCTGAGATGGTACCGACAATTTGTGGGCCCGGCTCATGGACTATAGATTGTACAGAGAGGGTGAGAAAAGCTGAAGATACTGGCCGACATTCTGAATACTGAAGCATCCACGCTTCAGTCAGCTGTAGGAGTGCAGCAGTGAGAGTCTGCCTAATGCTCCATCACATTCTGAATTAAGAGCACAATTGCACAAGAGCACTAGTATGTCACAGCACTCTGCAGAAACAGAAACATGTGCCTTAAGGCAGATTCCAGAGTGCAGAAGATTGCTCCGAAACAGGAGCACAATTGTACAACTGTGCTCCTATCTGAGAATGCAAAGCAGAGGACTCTCACTACATCCCTGCAGCTGCTTGAACCATGGATTCTTTGGTAGTCAGCATGTCAGCAGCTGCTGCATGGTTAATATCTAGCCATCTCTAGTTTCACCCTCAGGGTTTGTGTCTTTAGGTACAAAAAAAGCCCTACATGCAATAGAACCATCTATCAAAGGGGGAGAAGATCTCCCCCTTATGATGGGAGGACAGGTGGTCTTGTGGTAAAGGTAAGGTTGTGCCATCGAGTTGGTGTCGACACCTGGTGACCACAGAGCCCTGTGGTTGTCTTTGGGAGAATACAGGAGGGGTTTCCCATTGCCATCTCCAGCAAAGTGTGAGACGATGCCTTTCAGCATCTTCCTATATCGCTGCTGCCCAATATAGGTGTTTCCCATAGACTGGGAAACACACCACTAAGCAGGGTCTTTGCATTTGAATGGGAAGACTACATGTGGGATCACTGTAAGATATTCCCCTTTGGGGAGGGGACTGATCTGACTTCTCCAGACAGGGCTGAGAGAGAATCCTGCCTGAAACCTTAAAGAAGCCACTGCCAGTCTAGATAGACAACACCAAGCTAGATGGACCAGTGGTCTGACTCAATAAAAGGCTTCTTCCTATGTCCCTATCTTCTCTATTTTCCAAGTGGGGGCCACCAGTAAAAAACCTTCAATGAGAGCCATCTCCCTCTATGCACCACACTGTGCTTTTCTCAGGGTTGGGAGGATCCTTTAAGAAAGATGGCACCTTCTCTAAAGAGCTCTGTAGGGAAAGTTCTGGGAAGGACTACATTTCCCAGAACTCTGTGTGTGCCTTCCAAAATGGTGCCAAGACTCAAGAGGGCTCCATTGCCAGTGGAGCTCCTTTAAGGGAAATGGACCCCACTTGAGTCCCTGCACCGTTTTGGAAGGCATGCACAGTTTTCTGAGAAATGTGGTCCTTCCCAGCAGTGCACAGCGGGAATGGTTTATGGGACTCTCCTCCACTGACTCCTAAGCCTTACAATGAAAAACACTGGCCCACTAACGTACAGTTTCATGGCTCTTTTGGAGTGGCTCTCATATCTCACCTTCCTCTTTAATATATTTTGCTTGCCAGGACTGATGTGTACTAAATGAAATACACAGTGGATCTTTTCCTTTATGCTTCTGTATAAATTAGCCAAGCACCAACGGCTCCATGGAGTTATGCCCATGTGTAGCAGCTGAAGCCTTGGCCTCGTATGCGTATTTCTGAGCCCTAATGGGATTGCTCACATGTAAAACTTGAATCCTGATTAATGAAGCTTTCTCATCATTATAGTTCTTTATTTCAGAATTGCACTCTGAATCTCTCTCTCTCTCTCTTCCCCTCCATCATTTGATGGAAAGCAACAAGAAACAACATAGCCAAAAGCAGTTACTTTTTTTAAAAAAATCATAACTATCTCTGACGGATTGTTAATTTTTTATTAATTTAATCTAATAAATATTTATTTCAATAAGAAGGCCACTTAACAACAAAAAGAGGGGTTTCAGATTCTTTTTAATACTAATCAAGGAGGGAGACTGATGAAGCACCTCTAGCATCAAATTCCAGACATAGGGGCCCACTACGGCAAAGGCCCTGTCCTGGCTTTCTGCCAATTGGATCCATGCCTGAGATGACAATCCAAGGACTCCGGCAGATTCAGTCTGGCAGATACCCTGGTCCCGAGCCATGTAGGGTTTTAAAGAGCAAGACCAGCATTTGAGTCTGTCCTGGAAATAAACAGGCAGTCAGCGAATATTTACATGCTCTCCCCCAGCTAAACAGAGAATCGACTCTTTTAAAAGGTGCCTCTTTGCTCTGTTAGCAGGGGCAATTGCCCCAGTAGTACGGTGGGGGTGAAGGTTCTTTAGATGCTGACTGATGCAGGGTAAACTGGGTGG